>NC_056742.1:230361459-230677709 GCF_019279795.1 Protopterus annectens
CATCAAACAAACAATAATATTTTAAATTCCTATTTAATTGCAGCTACGCAAAAGTGTTGATTGCAGCTGCCATGTAGCAACATGTCTGAGGTACTGAAAGCTTATTTGTAGGTTTTGTACACAGACATTATCCAATCTGCACTCTCGGTAAATGAAAAATATATAACAGAAAATGTGCACCTGCTGTGATACTTATTACTGAATGACTCTAAGAAGTCAAAGAGAAATCTCACATAAATATGTACATATTTACACACCCAAACACACATGCATACACCTTCATATTTTGGATTAAAGCTTAATGATTTTCCATGGTTTACTAAGTGACGTCATATAATGAATGTAATTTTTTAACTTCAGAAAACTAAACATCCCAAGATATTATCTTACTTTAAGTAGAACAATTATAGTGCTGGCACTTGCAGGAAAGACTTACAAATTTTATTTCATTTCACACAGAGTGTTGCATGAAAACATCAGAAGTAGAATGACAAAAGGGTCTTATTCACTAATGGATGTGAAAGCACAAAACAAGTTTACAGGCACTCTACATCTCAACTCCAGTCATACTTTAAGCATCTGACTAAAACAATGAGCAACAAGGACATTCAGAAAAAATAATCAGCAAAAAACAAAAGAAAAACCCAGCAAAGCTAGATTTTTTTTACTGTGTGATTCCTTAAAACATCTTGCATTAGAGGTAACATGGGAATATGCAAGGGATCATTTTCATATATCCCATGTTACCTCTAATACAAGAGGTTTTAAGGAATCACGCAGTGGAAAATACTTTAAGCATCTGAGAAATGCAGTGAAATATCAATACCACAAAATTATTAAAAACTGCATGCTTCCTAAAGAAAAATGATAAGGTATATTCGGCAGGATTTATAAAGAGTCCAGCACAGAGGGATAGGGCCATTTAACATGACAATCTTGTAAAATGGTGATTCAGAGAAACATTAACTGCAATGAGGAAAAAACTCATCAGCTAATTTGCATGCCTTTAAAATGCAAAGTGATTACTGCAGAACTAAGAAGTGCATTTCTGCAGTAATTACTGCTGCTCGCCCTTCACAATATACACAGCTACACACATTTTAACTTGTGTTGCCAAATCTCTTGATTATTTAGCGTCCTCATCATCTGGAAGTCTCTGTGTGAGGAAATCAATTAATTCAGGGGAAAAAAATTAAAGAACATTGTCCTTTAGCCCTTCCTTTTGAATACAACCACTCCTCAAGATAGTGCCATACAAGTATATATACAGTTTAATGCCATGCTACACAATGCATTCAGATTTAATTACTTAGATATTTCACATTTTTAGAACATGATTATTTACATCTTTTATTATTTGTTTTATTTATTTCCTTGAATGTTTTGATTTGTCCTACCCAGAAGCTTTTGTCTTTGTGGTTAAAACCTCCTAAAGATAGACATGCAATACCAGTGCAGGCCTGAAAAACCTATCTAATTCATTCTAGCCAGTCATAAGACTGACTTACATGTCCATCAGCTTGTTTGTTCAATGGGTACATCTTGCTTAACCTACTTTGCATCTTATGGGGAAGCACCACCTGTCCTACCCATAAATACTCCCAGTGGAAACTTTCTATCTGCTTTCCAAAGGACTGTCCTGGTAGGGCTTCTCCCACACCATACTTAATCATCAGTTCTTATACAGATCCATTAGCTGACCACCATTCTTTACTGAACTCCTTATCTTGAGACATACAGTCTCTTCCCTAAGAAGGTCCTTTCTCCAACACTTTAACTTAGAGATTGTCTTTTGCCTCCTGTCTTAGTGGTTGGAGAGACAGCTTACTTTAGAGGATTTGGTAAAAAAACTGGTGCTTAACTGATGCTAAGATTGCTGTTTTATAGCCCTATCACTCAATCTTCCTTCCAACTGTGGAAGGGGGAGGACAGATCAGAACAAAAACAAGTCTGTGTCCAAACTTCCCTAAATAAGGCACAGGTTATGGGGTAGCTGATGACATAAAAGTAATGTGGATCTATGTGCAGTGGTAAAATGGGTGGGACAATATGGCTAATCTGTGCATGTTTACTGTTTTGCATGAATAGTAGGTTAATATTAAATCATTATTAGAATTCAACCATTGTTCAACATTGCAACATTTTTACTAAAGTCAAGCCTTGCAGCTTGCAGTTCCACCTTTCTAGTTTTTTTTTTTTTTTTTTGTCTACACTGTATGTGACATTCTGTTACTCCTTAACGATACTGAGGAGATTCATTCACTTCCCTTACATCTTCTCTATATAAACTGAATTCTACCCACACAGTAACAGTTAGTAATGTCAACATTTTTCACTTCAATTACTCAGCTTTTTGAATATAAGATTCTCTAGTTATCCTTAACCATCCCACCTCAAATGTATCTGCCTGAACACAATCTGTTTTTCCTTGGATAGCCATCATAATTTAATATACTACTTATGGTTTATTCATAAATTTTTTGGCAAGAGCAGGTGTTTAGAGGTGATTCTTCATTAGCAGAACACAAAAGAAAAGTAATCTGGGAGTCATAGAAAGAAATGCAAATTAACATGTATAATAACTGTATATAGATGCTGCCATGTATAGATGCAAATGCTTGAAAACTCAATTTTTCCTTGATATCTGCTAGAGAACCCTCCTTAGCTCCACTGCCTCTCTGCGTGCAATGCAGTTGCACATTGTTACCTAGTAAGCAACTCAGTTATGCATTCTGAGGTGTTGACACAGTTTTTCACCCTTAGCACAACACAGAATAGCCGCCTTTGTTAGTCTCACAAGCAAACCCTGGACCATTTTGCCCATCTCCAGTAGTTTCTACAATATATACCTGTCATAATGGATAGACAGTTTTCCACCATTTCTCCAGCCAACCTGAAAGACGTGGACATCCTGAGGCAGTGTAGTAATTGCCTCATGTATACCGACAACCACTTGCTCCTAAAGCATCAAACACAGTATGTGAGAGATGTAACTATAACATGAAATTAAAAACAGTCCTCTCACATAACAATATACAAGACAGACAACAGGTCATCAGCGTGCACATCTTCTCTTTCACACAAGATAAGGTCATGAAACATAAACCCACATACACAGAGGTACTCACTAAGACCCTACCAAAAGACCACAGACCTCCCAAGTGCAAACAGCATACACATACTGGTACACAAACAGAATCCAGGACTACACATAACAACACACATATCTGTGTCTCGAAAATTAAGACCCTAAGGCAAAACACCTCAAAACCTAATGTTCTGGTCATAGACAACTCAATAGTGCAACACACAGATGTCTCCCTCACCATGCTGAACAAGAAGAAGGTCACGGTCATCTGCCAATCAGGTGCCAGGATCCATCAAATCACTCACAGACCCAATTTGCAAAGCAACAAGTACAGTTATGACTCTGTCATAGTAAAAAATCGATAAACCAAAGGAAACCAGCAAAATCCCTCTCAAGCACAGGAGCAACGTAATATAAATAAAACAAGGGAGTGATACAACGACAGAGTATTTATTAATAATACTAAATGCTTAAAATTAAATACTTAAAAACAAACGGAAATCTATTCCTTTGAGTGTCGGTTTGTCATCAAATGTAGGGGTGTGTTGAAATCATCTCCTAAGGTGACGCCTACTTTTAGGTAGAGATCCATACAAGCATAGGAATGCAGTTCAGACATATAGACATGGCACATTTAGATGTGTACTATAGATATATGTACATATAGAAAGGATTGCTGGAGAAATAACTCTCTACATAAGATAAGTATGCATCGGCAACACATATTTCCACAAGTTATGAAAAACAAGTTTTTATGCCATTCTAGGTTGAATACAAGAGATAATATACATGAGCAGAGTGTGACTGGTTTAAAAAAGGAACTGTCTGCTAGGGTGTACAGTGATACAGAGATTAATACTGTAGCCACAGACACACTGTGACTAATGACTACTAGAGGCAAATGTATTTTCATAGGAAACAGGAAGATAAAATATGCACAACAGCAGATGATCAGTCAGTGATGGGATGTACTCTGACATATAGTTGAGACATTGTCTCAGTATGTGCTATAATTAGAAAGAACTGGCCAATGGTAACAGCGGATGAAAATATATGGCGCACTGTTGGCAACACACCAAGATTTTGCTATAAGAATAAATTAAATCTTAAACAACTTTTATGCAGAGATCCATGCAAGCATACGAATGCAGTTCAGACATATAGACATGGTACATTTAGATGTGGACATTGTAGTATCTGTACTTATATACTACATGATGTTTCAAGCATCCAGTCATGGGAAGATACTACAAATTGAAAACTTATGTTGATTGTCAAACAAGGAGCATTATTTACATTGCCATTTATAGGGTATGTACAAGTTTCTATGTTGGAAAGACTAATTGTCCATTGAAAACTAGAATTCAAGCACATCTAAGAGACATTAAGACTAGGGTTCCTACTAATCCTCTTAGTAAACACATTATGACAAATCCTGAACATAATTTTTGATTTATGGCATTACAAGTTGTTAATTTTAGCTTGAGAGATGGCAATATTAAAGAATACACTGAGTATGAGGAAACAAAATGGATAGCCGGTCTAAGGCTGGATAAAAGCCCGGGCTTGAATGAACTTATCGCTCTCAAACCTGTGTTAAGGAGGCGTTGCCTTAGGAGGCAATTTTGATTGGACACATCCCTATATTTGATGACGAACTGACAGTCAAAGGAATAGATCTGAAGAAGTCTTTATGCTGAAAGCACTCATCTCTGTTTGTTTTTAAGTATTTGATTTTAAGTATTTAGTTTTATCAATAAATACTCTGTCGTTTTATCACTCTCTTGTTTTATTTATATTACGTTGCTCCTGAGAGTGATTTTGCTGGTTTCCTTGGCTTTATTGATTTTTTTATGCTTGTTGCTACCTGAAGACCATACATGGCAGAGAGCAATTTGGAACTGAATTACTGTCCAGACAAGGAGTTATGTGGTGGTTTTAGAAGCAAGTATAGAAGCGGTGCAGTTAAGGAAAAGCGGTGTGGTTAAGGAAATGCTTAGTAACAACAAAGATGGCAATCTCTTATTACAACTGAACTTTACATCTCTGCAAGAAATTATAGAAGAAACATGTGACTCTCATGAGAAGTATCTTGCAATATTTAGACAAGTGGAAGCTGCAGCCTTTAAATTAAAATGGCTGCAGTGGCAATGCTTCCACTTGGAGGCTTGTTTAAACTATGAATTAGTACCGAGAGGAATGTGGGTGAAATGCATGCCTTCATTCGGTAATACCTATTCGGATCTCTTAGCAAAGTGATTGGAGATCAACATGAATGCCAGCTTCAGTTACATCAAATTACTGCTTGAATATTTTTCACCAGTTGAGAAAGAGATTGAGTCTTATTTAGAGCTTAAGCAAACTGAATTGCAGAAAGTGGAAATTCCTGATTCCATTTTAATGAAGTTTACTGACCTACAATTGGCACTAGTTTCCTATGATGATAAGCTAAAGGCCTTAAAAATTAAAAAAAAATTAAAACGGGATGATGATGACTTCCTGAATAGGCACATCTTTGAATGGCCTAAGGAAGGAACAGGTAATACTGTCACTGAAACCATGAAGCAACATGGTTATAAAGCAAATATTCATTTTATTGGAAAGAATGGGCACCGTGGCTCTGAACAGGCTGGAGGTTTTAACTCCAATAAGAGCGTACATACTGTTATGAAAGAAATAGGAGTGGGTCTGTCCATACATCAAGAGAGTGAAATAATTCACAATGTGTGGCCAACTAATGAAGTTCAACAGCCCGCTAATAATGCAGGAACTGTCAACGTACAGAATGTACAGAATAAATCCAGCAATAATGATGGAATATTTATTCATAACTTAGATGATGATAATGAATCTGGAACAGTAATAAATGACTAGCCAGGTGGAGCATGTCCAAAGGACACTTCTACATCATTTTTTTCAAGCTTCCCGATTTTATTGAAGCAGAAAGGAACACACAGAAGGGAACGCCCGAAGTGCAGGGACACAAAGAAAAGGAAGACTTCAACGTAACAAGTACAATATCTGATTTAGTAGTGAATTTGTCGAAGAATGTACTTACTGATGTGGAAGTGCAGTTACTCAATAAGGGACTCTCATTTATCCCAGCGATTTCATCTAGGCATACTGAGTTTGTTTTTGACATCAAGCATTTTGCTAGAGGTATTACACTGAAACAAGTATTCTCTAACTGTTCCTTTCAATGTGGCAGTGTTGTAAATATATCCTTGTTTAAGAAACCCAATTTACTGGTGCCTACTTTACATCCCTTAGTTGATGCGTTTGTTAGAACTTGTGAACAGGAAGTTTACCAGCTAAGAGAGAAAAACAAATGTAGAGGTTTTCACAACCTGAATGAAGGGCAGATGAATGCACTAAGAAATCTCATGGGAAATTATAGCATTGTGATAAAGCCAGCAGATAACGGAGGGGCCACTGTGGTGATGGGTAAGGATTGGTATACCAATAAGATGTATGGTTTAGCTGTTACATTTTTTTGCTTTCTTTCTTTTTACCTATTGTTAAACTTGAAATGTTTGTGTGAATATATGTTTGTAAGAATGTTAAATGTATTTTTGGAGCTTTTCTCCCCGGGACTCCATTGAAAACGGGTTCCTTGTGGCCCAATGGACTATCCTGGTAAACCAACTGCAATAAATAAATAAATAAATAAGTAAATAAATGATAGAAATACATATAAACCAATATGCAAATATGAAGTACAGAAGATAATGAAAGGTATTGAACATGATTTATATGATCTTATGATTACACACCTATTTACAGAAGAATTATATAGATATCTTCTGGTTAAACACCCAGTCATCCCTGTGACTAAAGGTTTACCCAAAATTTATAAACAATTACAAGACCCTCCCATGAGACCCATAAGTCTAAGGAGGAAGGTGGACCACAGAGCCATCCTGTATATATGTGGAGCAGAGATTAAAGATAACCATGTACAAAAGTGATATTTTATTGAAAGACACAGAAGATTTTCTTATGAGCCTTTCTACTTTTTATTGAATTCACCGCCTATATGTAGGAGAATTATTGGTGACCATGGACGTGAGAAGTTTATTCACGGTCATACCCAATAAGTATGGTATTGAATATTTCAGAAAATTATTGGCTAATGACCATGAGTATTCAAATACTGAAGTATAACAACTCACTTCCTTACTGGAGCTAATTTTGGAGAATAATGTATTGATGTTTGAAGATCAATATTACATACAGAAATGGGGCATAGCGATGGGAACATAGTTTGCAAATTCATACTCCAATTTGGTCATGGCTCAGTGGGAGTCTGATTTTGTATTCAATGACAACAACAGATGGAAAAGATATTTATTGTACTATAAGAGACTTGGAGATAATATATTTTTCTTATGGGATGGAGACACTACACAATTGAGTTCGTTTGTACAATACTTAAACACCACCACAGATTTTTTAGATTTTGATATCCACACCTCTGGATCCAGGATAGATTTTTTGGATGTTACTATCTTGCAGAATGCAGATGGTACTATAGATACATGCACATATAGAAAGGATTGCTGGAGAAACAACTTTCCACATCAGATAAGTATACATCCACAACACATATTTCCACAAGTTATGAAAAACAAGTATTTACGCCATTCTAGGTTGAATACAAGAGATAATATACATGAGCAGAGTGTCATGGTTTAAAAAAGGAACTGTCCGCTAGGGTGTACAATGATACAGAGATTAATACTGCAGCCACAGACACATTGTGACTAAGGACTACTAGAGGCAAATGTATTTTCAAAGGAAACAGGAAGATAAAATATGCACAACAGCAGATGATCAGTCAGTGATGATATGTACTCTGACATATAGTCCAGACATTGGCTCAGTATGTGCTATAATTAGAAAGAACTGGCCAATGTTAACAGCGGATGAAAATATATGGCGCATTGTTGGCAACACACCAAGATTTTGCTATAAGAAAAAATTAAATCTTAAACAACTTTTATGTAGAGATCTATACAAGCATACAAATGCAGTTCAGACATACAGACATGGTACATTTAGATGCAGACATTGTAGTATTTGTACTTATATACTACATGATGGTTGTTTCAAGCATTCAGTCACAGGAAGATACTACAAAACAAAAACTTATGTTGATTGTCAAACAAGGAACATTAATTACATTGCCATCTGTATGGTATGTACAAGTTTCTATGTTGGCAAGACTAATTGTCCATTAAAAAATAGAATTCAAGCAATATTAAAGAATACACTGAGTATGAAGAAACAAAATGCATAGCCAATCTAAGGGCAGATAAAAGACCAGGCTTGAATGAACTACCCCCCCCCCCCCACAACCTGTGTTAAGGAGGTGTCACCTTAGGAGATGATTTTGATTGGACACACCCCTATATCTGATGATGAACTGACAGTCAAAGGAACAGATCTGAAGAAGGCTTTATGGTGAAAGCACTCATATCTGTTTGTTTTTAAGTATTTGATTTTTAAGTATTTAATTTTATTAATAAATACTCTGTCATTCTATCGCTTTCTTGTTTTATTTATATTGCGTTGCTCCTGTTCTTGAGAATTATTTTGCTGGTTTCCTTGGTTTTAATGAAGTTTACTGACCTACAGTTGGCACTAGTTTCCTATGATGGTAAGCTAAAGGCCTTAAAAATTAAAAAAAAAATTAAAACGGGATGATGACTTCCTGAATAGGCACATCCTTGAATGGCCTAAGGAAGGAACAGGTAATACTGCCACTGAAACCACGAAGCAAAATGGTTATAAAGCAAATATTCATTTTATTGGAAAGAATGGGCACTGTGGCTCTGAACAGGCTGGAGGTTTTAACGCCAATAAGAGCGTACATACTGTTATGAATGAAATAGGAGTGGGTCTGTCCATACATCAAGAGAGTGAAATAATTCACAATGCGTGGCCAACTGATGAAGTTCAACAGCCCGCTAATAATGCAGGAACTGTCAACGTACAGAACGTACAGAATAAATCCAGTAATAATGATGTGATATTTATTCACAACTTATCAGATGATGCAATTGAATCTGGAAAAGGACTGAATGACTGGCCAAGTGAAGCAGATCCAAAGGGAACTTCTACATCTGTTTTTTCAAGCTTCCCGATTTTTTTGAAGCAGAAAGGAACACACAGAAGGGAACGCTTGAAGTGCAGGGACACAAAGAAAAGAAAGATGTCAACGTAACAAACACAAGGTCTGATTTAGTAGTGAATTTATCGAAGTATGTACTTACTGATGTGTAAGTGCAGTTACTCAATAAGGGACTCTCATTTATCCCAGCGATCTCATCTAGGCATAATGAGTTCATTTTTGACATCAAGTATTTTGTAGAGGTGTTACACTGAAACAAGTATTCTCCAACAATTCATTTCAATGTGGCAATGTTGTAAATACATCCTTGTTTAAGAAACCCAATTTACTGGTGCCTGCTTTACATCCTTTAGTTGATGCGTTAGTTAGAACTTGTGAACAGGAAGTTTACCAGCTAAAAGAGAAAAACAAATGTAGAGGTTTTCACAACCAGAATGAAGGGCAGATGAATGCACTAAGAAATCACATGGGAAATGATAGTACTGTGATAAGGCCAGCAGATAACAGAGGGGCCACTGTGGTGATGGGTAAGGATTGGTATACCAGTAAGATGTATTGTTTACTAAATGATAGAAATACATATAAACCAATATGTAAATATGAAGTACAGATTCATAGGTAAGTACTAGGCTATTGGCCCTAGGGCCTATACATGCCTAGCCAAATGCGTTCCCTGGCTTTTGCCACCTAAGAAAATTATTTTCCTGTGGCCTGTCAAGCAGAACCACAGCAGTAAGAAGATAATAAAAGGTACTGAAGATGATTTATATGATCTTATGATTACACACCTAACAGATGAATTATATGGATATCTTCTGGTTAAGGATTCAGTCATCCCTGTGATAAAAGGTCTACCCAAAATTCATAAACAATTACAAGACTCTCCCATGAGACCCATAGTTTCAGGAGGAAGATGGGCCACAGAGCCATCCTTTATATATGTGGAGCAGAGATTAAAGATAACACTGTACAAAGTTGATACTGTATTGAAAGACACAGAATATTTTCTTCTGACCCCTACTACTTTTTTTCGCACTCACCACCTATATGGAGGAGAATTATTGGTGACCATGGATGTGAGAACCTTTTTCACAGTCATACCCAATAAGTATGGCATTGAGTCCATCAGAAAATTATTTGCTATTGACCACGAATATTCGAATACTGAAATACAACAACTCACTTCCTTATGGGAGCTAATTTTGAAGAATAATTTCTTGATGTTTGAAGATCGATATTACATATTGAAATGGGGCATGGCAATGGGAACATTGTGTGCAAATTCATACTCCAATTTGGTCATGGCTCAGTGGAGTCTGATTTTGTATTCAATAAAAACAACAGATGGAAAAGATATTTATTGTAGTATAATAGATTTGTAGACAATATCTTTGTCTTATGGGATGGAGACACTACACAATTAGGTTAATTTGTCCAATACTTAAAACCACCACAGATTTTTTAGATTTTGATATCCACACCTCTGGATCCAGGATAGATTTTCTGGATGTTACTATCTTGAATAATGCAGATGGTACTATAGATACATGTACATATAGAAAGGATTGCTGGAGAAATAACTCTCTACATCGACAAGTATGCATCCGCGACACATATTATTAGAAGTTATGAAAAACAAGTTTTTACATCAGTCTAGGTTGAATACAAGAGAGAATATACATGAGCAGAGTGTGACTGGTTTAAAAAAGGAACTGTCTGCTAGGGGTTACAATGATACAGAGTTAATACTGCAGCCACAGACACACTGTGACTAAGGACTACTAGAGGCAAACCATATTTTCATAGGAAACAGGAAGATAAAATATGCACAACAGCAGATGATCAGTCAGTGATGAGATGTACTCTGACGTATAGTCCAGACATTGGCTCAATATGTGCTATAATGAGAAAGAACTGGCCAATGTTAACAGCGGATGAAAATATATGGCGCATTGTTGGCAACACACCAAGATTTTGCTATAAGAATAAACTAAATCTTAAACAACTTTTATGTAGAGATCCATACAATCGTATGAATGCAGTTCAGACATATAGACATGCTACATTTAGATGTGGACATTGTAGTATCTGTACTTATATACTACATGATGGCTGTTTCAAGCATCCAGTCATGGGAAGATACTACAAAACGAAAACTTATGCTGATTGTCAAACGATGAACATTATTTTCATTGCCATTTGTATGGTATGCAAAAGTTTCTATGTTGGCAAGACTAATTGTCCATTAAAAAATAAAATTCAAGCACATCTAAGAGACATTAAGAATAGGGTTCCTACTAATGCTCTTAGTAAACACATTATGACAAATCCTGAACATAGTTTCAATTTATGGCATTGCAAGTGGTTAATTTTAGCTTGAGAGGTGGCAATATTAAAGAATACACTGAGTATGAGAAAACCAAATGGATAGCTGATCTAAGGGCGGATAAAAGCCCAGGCTTGAATGATCTACTGCCCCTCAAACCTGTGTTAAGGAGGTGTCATCTTAGGAGATGATTTTGATTGAACACACTCCTATATTTGATAATGAACCAACAGTCAAAGGAATAGATCTGAAGAAGGCTTTATGCTGAAAGCACTCATCTCTGTTTGTTTTTAAGTATTTGATTTTAAGTATTTAGTTTTATTAATAAATACTCTGTCTTGGTATCACTCTCTTGTGTTATTTATATTACTCTGTCATAGTACATGTTGGTGTGAATGACTTGAGAGGTACCTCTCTGGACTATATGAAGAGAGATATGACTGAACTCTCAGATTATGTGTCCCAGGCAGGTATGTCCCTAGCCCTAAGCAGCATTCTACTTTCCCCAAGGATGATGCCACAATACAGACCAAAAATGATTGACTTCAATAATTTACTTAGTTTCTGGTGTCACTCCAGACGGATCCAGTATCTGTCTGCCTGAGAAGACTTGGTTGATAGTCCACGCTGCTTTACCAGAGATGGCCTTCACCTGTCTCTTCATGGCTTTTAGATCCTGGTAAAGATGCTTGACTGCCACATAGTGCCTTTTTTAGGCAATGTCCAAACTGCAAAACTTCCGACATAAAGAAATCCACTAAAGACAAATTCAAGGTCATGCTGCTTAATGCTAGGAGCTTAAACAGTAAACTGCACTCCATGGAAGCACTCCTCACCTTGGAAGATGCTGACGTTTGTGCAGTCACTGAGACTTGGTTCAAGGCCACTGAGAGCATCCTGGCTGTACAAGTCTACAATGCCTTTCACACATTCAGACCCCAGAATGAACATGAAAGAACCAGAGTTGGAGGTGTATCCATCTTTATTAAATCCAAATACACCTCAAAACTGGTGAAACAATATGACTCTTTTGTTCAATCAACTACAGGTAAAATACCCCTCCACATCATCTGTACCAACAGGTCCCCTACCATGAGCAAGTAGAAGCACAGAGCCTACCTGGATTTGCTAGAGCACTCAGTATACAGCCAAACACCTTGGTCATGGATGATTTTAAATATCCTTCCATTGACTGGGCAACTTACATGAGCGCATACATGATCCCCATACACAAAGGTAGTGCATCAGCTGACCCTGGAAACTATCAACCCATAAGCCTAACTAGCCTTATCTGCAAGGCCATGGAAAGAATTATCATGCACCTTATTAACAAGGACATAGGTGACCTTCAAACCTTTGAACTGACACAGTTTGGTGTCATCAAGGGTAGATCTTGCTTCTTAAACCTAGCAGACTTATTTGAGAATGTCACCAAAGCCCTGGATGAGAGCAAAACAGTACATACCAACTAGCTTGATTTAGCCAAGGCCTTTGACACAATCCCCCATTCAGGTATTTTATAGAAACTCTCCTGGCTGTGGATTAACCCATACATTACTAGATGAATAGCAAACTGGCTTACCGACAGAAGGCACACTGTCAAAGTTGGAGAGTCCACCTCCACCAATAGACCAGTTACCAGTGGGTTACCACAAGGATCTGTGCTGGGCCCTCTACTGTTTGAAATCTGTTTCTCTGAAGTTCAGGTGAAGGTAGATGGCCTATGGCTTACCAAGTCTGCAGATGGCTGTAAACTGGGCATAATCACAGAGTCCCCAACTGATGTTAACATATTACAGAAAGTACTGACACAGACAAATGATTGGTGCCAAACTCACGGACTAACACTTAAAGGAAAAAAATGCTTCATTATCCCCTTTGTCAAAGAAGTAGGCCCTACTAATTTTGATATAGACAGCATCCCCTCTAAGCACAAACTCAGTGGTGTGATACTTGCAAACACAGGTTGATAGCAATCTAAACTTTGATCATCATGTGTCTGTAGTTGTAAGAAAAGCATTCTACATTGTGCATCTCATAAATAAGGGCATCACATCCAAGACCAGGGAAGTATAGCTCCCCTGTACTTGACCCTTGTCAAACCACTAATTGAGTGCAATTGCCCCTTCTGTATATACATCACCAGACATCTGCAGCAACTTTAGAGCCCACGGAGGTTTCTAACCAAGAGAATCTAAGGTCTCCAAAACATGACATATATGGAAAGACTGAACGCCCTGTCACTGTAATCTGTATCATACAGGCTGCTGAAAAGTGAACTGTGCCTGGCCTAAGAGCAGTCTCAGACTCTACCCTAATGGAAATACTGCACATCCACAAATCAAATGGGATAAGAATAACACACTCCAGGGATCTCAGCCTAGCCTGTGACATTAACAGAACATGCTGGAGATACAGATATATCTCCTAGCAATTGCTGCTCATCTGGAATAAGCTCCCACTCCATGTAAAGCAGAGCTTCTCACTGACCCTATTCAAGCACAACCTTGACAACTGGATGGGTGACTGTAAATACACCCTGAGTGACTCCTATGTCCCTCATGGACAGGGGTAGTTGTGCTCATCACAGAATCATTAACAACCATCTAACTATGGTCAATAAGGGTACTTCAGTTATTACACAGCTAGGATTATAAAGGCTCTAGGGCCATTAGCCTAGTAACCCCCCTTGAACCTATGAACACAGATGACATATAGCTGCTGCTTTTGTAACTGCCACTGAACATGGTTAAATATTGTAATGAACCATAACATGACATTTCATGTTCTTTACATGTCAAAAAGGTTATCTTCATAGTCATCTAGACTATTTTTTTTTTATTTCTTACCTATCAAGGTCAAGAATTGGGAAGAATAAAGAAGAAAACATACACACAAGAATATAAAGCTGTCCAATGATCTTGGATGAGGGAATGTTGGGAGAGTATTTAGACCTTTTTTGGGGCAAGAGAGGTCACATCAATCAAATTACTGGCCAGGGGGTTAGCAGAAAGAAGAAGAAAGCAAACTTATATTTGTGGTTTTAGTGGTTTCTATGGGGACTTGGTTTATGATCTAGGGGATATTAACATGATCACACAGCCCAAATTGTTGGACATTTATACTTGTACTGTTATTAAAAGCAGTAAAGCCATACTGTCATTTGTGTTGATGATTAACTTCCCAAAAGTTAAGTAAAAGGATAGTGGATTTCTTAAGATGTATATTTCTTCATCAGAAGCTTTAGCATCCATAGACTCACTTAAATCAGGAATAGCAGTTGGTGCAGATGGCATAATGCTGGAGTTATTTAAGAGATGTAAGGGACAACTAGCTCCAGTATTGTTGGAGCTTTCCAAAGATGTGGAAGACAGCATGAGGGTCCCAGATTATCCTAACACAGCTGTAGCAATACCACTTTCCAAAGAAAGTAAGGACAGCATGGATCCCAGTTCACAAATCCCTATTTTGATCCTAATCATGGTTTACAAAATTTATGCAAAGATGTTGATACGTAGATTGGAAAAAGTCACATATTTAGATAAGAACAGACAATGGGGAGGGGGTTATAAAAGAGAACATGGGGGGTTAATTTGGTGAGACAATGGTTAAACTTGCAATAAGGTAGTGAACATTTATTAGTGCATAGCGTGTCCTTCTTGCTTGATTTTAGGTATACATTTTAATCTGTGGAGAGGCAATTCATGTCAGAAATTTTGGCAAGCTATGATAGTCCAGAAGTTAAAAACACACTGCAAATTCTTTATTAGTCCCCTTAAGCAGTAGTTATCTCAAACTGTATCTTCTCTGATAGGGTTTCATTGTCTAGAGATAATAGGCAGGGTGCCCACTTTTCCTACTTTTCACTTCTGATAGAAGTCTTTAGCAAATCACCTGGAGACTGAAATAAGTCAATATGCAATACCAACCAAATTTCATAAGCACATTTCATCTTCATGGGTTGTGAATGATGGAATAGTATGTCTGAGGAATCCAGTGGAGGCTCAATAGACTTGCATCCTTTTTGGGACTAAGATTAAATCAGAATAAAACAGTACTATTTTCACTTAAAAGGGCATGTTGTGTATTAGCCATTAAAAGACCAGAGGGAATAAAGTAGGTTACAGCGTCAAAGTATCTCAGCATTTTCGCAACTTTACTCCAGGTACCATGTTAGAAAGCAACTGTAAAGCTCTATATGCTGTCCAGAGAGAAAATGTTCAAGATTGAAGTAACATGAAACTCCTGTTTCTTCTTAAAATACAGGCAATTACAATGGTCCTGTTTCCTAAAACTCTCTTCTTCTTGCATTATCTTCCCAATATAGTCAGAACACAGTATATGGACAAAATCAAAAAGTCATTTATGATTTTTTTTTTTTTTTTGTGGGCGAACTTAGTTCCTAAAGTGAGCAGAAGGAAGTTGATGCTACGTGGAGGCATGCAAGGTGTAGGAGTACCTAATATTAATCAATATGCGAAAGACTCAGTGAAAGGGGGACAAGACTAATCTGGTTCTAGATAGAATTAAAGGTTACACAAAGGAGAAAAAAATATTTACACCTCTATTGGCTCAAATAAGGTCTGAGATCCTGGAAGTCTTAAATAGTGGTGGTTATAGCAACAGTGTACATGGTTGAGGGAGGGATGGAGGTCGATTTAAGCTGAGTAGCATCTAGTTTAACAGCAAGCAATTGATAGTTATCAGGCCCACTTGGTGGGAACACTGGATTAAGGCAGAAAACATGCACATTTGTCAACTGAAGGACAAAGAATTTGCTTCACTGACTCTCTATAAGATGTTACAGTGATGGCAATACCTGAAATTATCTTCAATGTTTGGGAGAAGATATTCAGACAGTCTTTTATCAAGCTACAACGTGCAATGGGATAACTTCATCCAGAAGGTAGTGGACCAAGGTTTTTCTGAGAATAATAGTTTAGATGAAATCTATAGGCAGTATAGCAGTATCATCGGCACAGGGAGTATGAGTAATGTCAATAAATGGTCAGTCTGGTTTCCGACTGAATTAAATGAGGAGTGGCAGATTAAAGTGCACAATATGGTCTATGTGTGAACACCTCACAGCACATACTCGAGAGACTGTGGCACAGGGGACAGAAACAAAACCCTAAAGCTGTAGAACTGAAGCTCCTAAGTCAGATTACTTCCATATGGTATGGTACGTCTCAAAATTCGGAGAGTCATGGCTTAATGTGTATCATATGGCAACCTATGCCACAGGCTGTGGTGTACTGTAATTATAATACTGTGTCTTTTGACTTCTTGGATGTATAGAGGCAATTTATATATTCCATACAGTATTGTAAGGTTAATTATGGCAACTATAGCTATAACTTTAGCTGTTATTTTCAAATCTGGGAGAAAAAAACAGATTGGAGACAGGAAATTACTTTATATGTGCATAAAAAAGATGGCTTTACTAAATACCACACTGGCATGTAGGAGGTAAATACATTCTAGTCTATGTTTATCCATTGTTGATTAATTGTATCATTTTATGGTTAGCATTGGTTAGTATTAGGATATTTTGTCATATTCATGTATATATATATATATATATATATATATATATATATATATATATATATATATATAAGGTTCGGTGATCATGGGTGGTCGAATTATGGTTGGTTGAAAGCGTGTTGCCGAACCTTCAGTTGTATGAATCCCGGTATAGCAAATGCACAGTGCATTTGATAATATGGGTTTGATTTTGTCACTAGAGATCATGGTACAGTGGGGATCAGGAAAGTTACTCTTTTCCCCACTTTAGTGCAATCTCAAAGTTGAAATATATAATTTGCAGGGGGTGTGGGGATCACACCCTGCAAAATCATCATGGCACGTGATGGGTAGTGTCAGACTTCTGTGTACGAATGTTGAAAAAGGTCAAATACGCAACAGGAAGTGGGTTTGTGACATTCTGACCTTCTCAACATTCTGAGTCAAAGCTTTTAGTAAACATTTAAGGTAGGAATTTGTTTTAACTGTTGATTATATGATAGTGAACATATATATATATATATATATATATATATATATATATATACATATACGGGTCTACTTCACAAGCATAAAAGACCACAATACCAATGATGAGAGAAGACTGAGACAAAAACTGCAGAACTTCAAGTGAACAAATGGCCATAAACCCGACAACTTTCCAAAGGTAAGTGACCACTGTCCCAAAAATCTGATGGAAAATACACCGCACCTTCTCTACCCCACCCAGGTGGGGCTATGCCCCCAACAATCCCAAATGTAGGGGGCTGCACCCCCTACATACCACTAACTAAATACATTATATCCACACTACTGTGGGGAAAAGGGTAAGTTCCCCTTGTTGACCACCCGATTACTTACCATTGGAAAGTTGTCGGGTATGTGGTTGTTCATCGAAATGAAGTTTCTGAGTTTTCGTCTTGGCTTTCTCATTTTCGGTATTGTGGTCTTTCATGCTTGTGAAGTACACCTATATATATATATATAGATATATATATATATATATATATATATATATATATATATATATATATATATATATATAGATAGATAGATAGGTATAAATATGTATAGCTATAGATATAGATATGAGTGTGTGTATTGTAGGAGATATTTTTATGTTAACTTTGGCATCTGAATACAAAATAATGTTCATGTTTGACTGAAAACAATCTTTTGCTCAACATCTACCACCACTTTGTTAACTATCCTTCTCAGACTATCGTAAAGCTGAGTGAGTAAATATATAAATATTTTCTCCCATACTTTCCCCCCATCGAAACTCCTAGAAATATGGGTACATTCCCAGCTGCTAAAATATCTCTTAGATAATTAACTAGTTTTTCCCACCCAACATTGCTTTTACCCTTTGTATAGCACCACTACAGCTTTTCCCTCATTCCACAACACAATAAATCAATGGGTTCAGGTGCCTAGGCAGCGAGACATTTCCCTGTGATACATTTGATTGGGGGCACATGGGTGAAGTGACATTCAACTGCAGAGACATATGGCTGTTGCAAATTCCCTAAGGGCAAAGACAAGCATCCACTGCCATGCCCACAGAATTAATAACCAAGTGCATGGGGCAGAAGAGGTAATGAACCTTGTGCTTATGTAACTACAACATGTAGGAGTGTGCTACAGCATGGAGAAATCCTGCATGCTACTGTAGTCACACTTATGCTCCAGTATGCATTTTAGGTAATGTTCCCTAGACACTGTGAATGGGGTAGTAGTCCACTCACCCCAATTATGAAGGCAATTCCATTGTGCATTGCACTTTTACTGCCATTGACATGCCCACTGGCCAGTCTGCTGTTCATGCCTGCCCTACTGCCTGCTGCTTTATGTTACCTTGAAGACTATGGACATTATTTTTCCCCTGTGTATTTGGTTATTGAAATTGTGGGCATGGCACTGCATTCTTCTCTTGCAATTAATTCACAATAGCCATATTTCTTTGCAGCTAAATGTCACATCAGCAATGTATCCCCAACCAAATTTACAATGGGGAAATGTCTCAATTCTTAGGTGTCTGAATCCTAAATCAGCTTAGGGACAAAAGCAAACTAGTCTCTTCCGCATTCCTAGGTCTATCAATATAATCTGATACAGTATCCCATACTAAACTGCTACAGACATTATTCTCCCTTGGTCTTTCCCTCTATAACCTAAGATTGTTTAAAACTCTCGCTATGGCAGGACACAATGTGTTAAAATGTCAAATGTGCTGTTTATACTACTTACCTATATCCATTAGTGTCTCTTGGAGCTCAATCCTTGGTCCTCTCATCTCCAATATTTTTATTAACAACCTTAATACCAAATAGGATGAGGCTCCCTGGCTCAGTATGCAGATGACTCATCTTTAATCTGCTCAGCTCTAAGCATGCCATTGCTCCAATCTATTACACAACAATTCTACTCCTCCATTATATCTTTTTTGAAATAATCTAATTTTCTCCTGAATCTAAAGAAAACAATTTTTTTTTTCATCCCAAAACAATACTCTGATCACAAAAATACCTTTACTATATCATCCACACAAAACATTACATGTACTAAATTACTTGGGGGTCACCATAGATGATAATCTAAAATTTCATCTACATATCTGAAATGCTATAAAAACACATAAGAAACTACGTCTCCTCTAAAAAGCATCTTCCTACCTCATCTTGCAATATAGAAAGACCATTGCCCTCTGATATCTGTTTCCAGCTCTCTCTTATGCCTCTCCCTTACTAACAAATGTGAGCTCCTCCCTTTTAACAAAACAAGAATGATGTAAAATTAAAGTAGCAAACTTTGAAACCAACCTGTCAAGTAAAATCCAATCATTGCCTTACATTCAGCCAACAGAACTGGTTGGAATTATCCAACTAACAAAAATTCAGTCAGCTTAAACTTTTCCAAAGTATACTTCATGACCCAAACAAATGTCTAGCACCAAAGACAGTACTTCTATTATACACCCCATCTAGATCCGTCAGGTATAAGGACACACACTTTGCCCAAGCCCATAGATCAATCAGTAAACACAGTGAAACAATGTATTCCTGATATATATCTAAATGTTGGAATTCAGGACCTAAGACAAATCATAAATCCAAAATACTTCAAAGCAAATTTCAGGACCCACATTTTCTATTCCAAACTAATCTCCTGCCACTCTTCTTTTGGCTAAATGTTGCTACAAATCTACATATCTGCCCCTTTATTTATATTTTCCTTTTGGTCTTCTTGCTTAATCTAAGCATCTAGACTTTCGTCCGAAGACACAATAGCTTATCATTGCTACAGTAAAACTGAAATGTTACTTTGAGGAATAGAATGATTTCTATTTTTTTTTTCTTTTTAATGTGTGATAGTTTTGTATTGCATTGCATTGTACTGTATGCCAACCTGCATGATTTGTTAACTGTGGAGCTTTTCTCCCCGGATATCTGCTGAAAACAGGCCTGTCATAGCCAAGTCATACTTTTCTGGTAAACAAATACTGATAATACTAATACCAATACCAATATTAATGCTAATAATAAAATGCATAAATAATGATAGCAGTAATGTATTTCTGCTCATTGCTACCAGATACAAGCAATGCAAGCAATTTCAAATTATCCCCCCATACACACACAGATAATAACTATCAAAAGTTACCATCCTTCAGGATGTCTGGCAGTTGAGCTTACAGATTTTAATTAAATAAATAAAATGATTATTTAAAAAAATCTGCTATAACTCACAGTCCCATCAAGAAATCACCCTGCATTCTTTCAGTATTGATTCAGGCAGCCTCGGGTACCAGTGGCTTGATTCAGCCTGATCTAGTGAGAAAGGTTGCTTACAAACATAAAACAATTCTCATAAAGATAAAGTAAGAGAATAAGCTGCAGCTTAAGTTGACTGACAATAATAGTTGTACAAAGTTGGTCACATTGGCCTTATTTGTGGGCATTCCGATGTTTTCTTTTACTTTTTGGGATGGGTGGGGCATGAACAGAATGACTTTAACAAAATTCACCTAGGAGAGCTGACAGTATTTTGTTGCATTGAAGTTATGAATGAATTATGCACAAGTATCATACCTGGAATTCTGTATGATGTAGAGGTCAAGTTAAAGCAGCGTGTCACAGAAGTTAGTACAACAATCACTAACAGGGATTGCAACGTGTCTTCATTTAGCCAAGTGTTGAATTACTTCATGATTAAAATACTTTTTTAAATTCAAACTTAAGTCAAAACACTGAGTCATATTTTGTTGAACCCATTGCTTCATACAAAAAAGCATGCTAAGCAGAAAATGGAGTTTCTGTGTAGCTTGGATAAGAATATGCATCTCAACTTGTCTGAATGAGTAAGTTCTCTTGACTCATGTGATGAGTGTGCTTGTCCACAATTTACTATAACCATTTTGTTTCAAATGTTATACCTACAGATCACAAACTAAGTTGTTTTTTTAGCTGTGTATGTGTTCTGTAAACCACATGATAAAAACAGTATGGTTACATTTTAGGATGCAAGGAAAACACTGTTAATGGGTCCCTATTCCTCCCACACTATTCTACTGTGCATCCTGCATACATGGTTAGCAATCATCTATAATGAATCCATTTTATGTCAAATATTCCTTACATCCAGTCTCTGTTTGTTATTAACTTTTAGGTATTTTATGATGCAAGTTAAATTTCACCTTTTTAATGGCCACTGGTAATGCTCCTTGAAACACTGCATTTCTGCAGTTTCCTCCAAATTTTATATAAAGCATATCTCAGTAGCAAATTATGTTTGCTGTTCCATCATGTAAATACTACTGTGCTACAAAAGATAAGTGATTTATATGAATGTGCATGATAAACAATTTATGCTATATATAAATATAATAGCTAGCACATGATAAACAATTTATGCTATATATACATATAAGAGCTAGCATTTTTTCTTTTGTTTCTAGTTTACAGTATTTTACTATCTCATGCCAGAGAACTGTGGTTAACTTTAATGCTGTATCTGAATTTAGAATGATCTCTTACCTGCAGAGGCTCCCATTCTTCACTGTTCTAATTCCTGTTGTCATAGGCTGTGTGCACTCCTTTCACAGTTCTAATTCCTGTTGTCATTGGCTGTGTGCACTCCTTTCAGTGTTCTAATTCCTCTTGTCATAGGCTGCGTGCACTCCTTTCACTATTCTAATTCCTGTTGTCATAGGCTGCGTGCACTCCTTTCACTATTCTAATTCCTGTTGCCATAGGCTACTTGCATGTCTTTAACTGTTCTAATTCCTGTTGTCATAGGCTGTGTGCACTCCTTTCACTGTTCTAATTCCTGTTGTCATATGCTGTGTGCACTCCTTTCACTGTTCTAATTCCTGTTGTCATAAACTGCATGCACTCCTTTCATTGTTCTAATTCCTGTTGTCATAAGCTGTGTGCACTTCTTTCACTGTTCTAATTGCTATTGTGATAAGCTGTGTGCACTTCTTTCACTGTTCTAATTGCTGTTGTGATAAGCTGTGTGCACTCTTTTCACTGTTCTAATTCCTGTTGTCATAAGCTGTGTGCACTCCTTTCACTGTTCTAATTGCTATTGTGATAAGCTGTGTGCACTCCTTTCACTGCTCTAATTCCTGTTGTAATAGTCTGTGTGCACTCCTTTCACTGCTCTAATTGCTGTTGTCGTAGGCTGTGTGCACTCCTTTCACTGCTCTAATTCCTGTTGTAATAGTCTGTGTGCACTCCTTTCACTGCTCTAATTCCTGTTGTAATAGTCTGTGTGCACTCCTTTCACTGCTCTAATTCCTGTTGTCGTAGGCTGTGTGCACTCCTTTCACTGCTCTAATTCCTGTTGTAATAGTCTGTGTGCACTCCTTTCACTGCTCTAATTGCTGTTGTCGTAGGCTGTGTGCACTCCTTTCACTGCTCTAATTCCTGTTGTAATAGTCTGTGTGCACTCCTTTCACTGCTCTAATTCCTGTTGTCTTAGGCTGTGTGCACTCCTTTCACTCTTCTAATTCCGGTTGTCATAGACTGTGTGCACTCCTTTCACTCTTCTAATTCCTGTTGTCGTAGGCTTTTTGCACTCTTTTCACTGTTCTAATTCCTGTTGTCGTAGGCTGTGTGCACTCTTTTCACTGCTCTATTTCCTGTTGTCATAGGCTATGTGCACTCCTTTCACTGCTCTAATTCCTGTTGTCGTAGGCTGTGTGCACTCCTTTCACTGCTCTAATTCCTGTTGTAATAGTCTGTGTGCACTCCTTTCACTGCTCTAATTGCTGTTGTCGTAGGCTGTGTGCACTCCTTTCACTGCTCTAATTCCTGTTGTAATAGTCTGTGTGCACTCCTTTCACTGTTCTAATTCCTGTTGTCGTAGGCTGTGTGCACTCCTTTCACTCTTCTAATTCCTGTTGTCGTAGGCTTTTTGCACTCTTTTCACTGTTCTAATTCCTGTTGTCGTAGGCTGTGTGCACTCTTTTCACTGCTGTATTTCCTGTTGTCATAGGCTATGTGCACTCCTTTCACTGCTCTAATTCCTGTTGTCGTAGGCTGTGTGCACTCCTTTCACTGCTCTAATTCCTGTTGTAATAGTCTGTGTGCACTCCTTTCACTGCTCTAATTCCTGTTGTCGTAGGCTGTGTGCACTCCTTTCACTGCTCTAATTCCTATTGTCGTAGGCTGTGTGCACTCCTCTCACTGCTCTAATTACTGTTGTCATAAGCTGTGTAAACTCCTTTCCCTGTTCTAATTCCTGTTGTCATAGGCTGTGTGCACTTCTTTCACTGTTCTAATTCCTGTTGTCATAAGCTAAGTGCACTCCTTTCACTGTTCTAATTCCTGTTCTCATAGGCTGTTTGCACTCCTTTCACTGTTCTAATTCCTGTTGTCATAAGATGTGTGCCCTCCTATCCATGTTCTAATTCCTGTCTTCATAAGCTGTGTGCACTTCTTTCACTGTTCTAATTGCTGTTGTGATAAGCTGTGTGCACTCCTTCCACTTCTAATTCCTGTTGTCATAAATTGTGTGCAATTCTTTCACTCTTCTAATTGCTGTTGTCATAAGCTGTGTGCCATCCTTTCGCCGTTTTAATTCCTGTTGTCATAGGCTGTGTGCACTCCTTTCACTGGAGCAACCAGTTCATTGTATGGATGGATTTGATGAGTTTTAGTATCCTAGGCAAGATGGCTGGTTTCTCAAAATATATGTTACTCATTCTGGACAAACAAACCTCGCATTTGTTTGTTCTGTGTTGCTGTAGTTCATTAGGTTCTTCTTATTTTATGTGTATATCTGATGGGCTATTAGTGTCCCCTGCCTGCTGTAAATAAATGCCAGTGGAATTGGTGCAATTAGCTGTCATGCCCTACACATTTGGCAATTGAGAAGCATTTAAGTTAAAGAGCTGCTTGTGTTCTTTCTGCTGCAACCACTGCAAACTGACCTAGCTAGATTTTGTTTCACATTTTTGGAGTATAATACAGACCAAGGCAGCATCTGCAGGCTGATTTCTTGTGATATGTCTGCGCAGTGAAACTATCAAGGTGAAATGTAAAGGACCTGAGTTATTAAAGAGTATTTGCAAAAAGTTATAAAAAATGTAAAATGCATTCATTTATATCCATTTATTAATCCAGTAGAACTGTTTTTTCAATAGATAATTTTCAGGATCAACCCAGTGAGAAAAAACAACATACAGTCAACAAAGCAAAAAATGCAGAAATAAAGAAGTAACCTGCATTGATAAAACACATAATGGTTTACATTAGAAGTACAAAATGGAGAAGAAAAACACAAGAATAAAAATATACAAGGAAGCTAACAGCACAGGTGTTTCTGCTTTAGTCTATAGAAAAATAGCTTAGACTCTGCAACCCTACTTACTACTCATATGCAATAATAACAGGCAGAATGGGGTGCGAGAATATGGTAAGTAAGAGAAACTAGATGCAGAGAGTGAGGTGGAGATGAAATGCAGGGTGAAAGACAAGACTGGGTAGAAAAGACAACTGGGTGAAGCTGAGAGAAAGAGGACCAGGGAATGTGAGATTAATGAATTTCATAGATTTGGATGTTTCCTGTTTGATATCATTTACATTTGGTCTCCTTTACTAGGCATTTTTAAGTTGATTTCAGAATTCCTGGTAGTAAGGGAAATGGTTACAGCTTGATAAGAAGGGATTTCCACACATGAGGTGCTGTTTGTGATAAACTGGTCTTTTCCATAGAATTTAGATCTTGTGGAAGTAGGAAATGCATGTCATGTAAAACAGATATTAGGTTATAGATACTGGTTCTTTTGGTTAGCCTGCTCAAAACACAGGGTGGCATGTAAATATTTAGCAGTTTATATACCGAACAAGCTAGCAATAGGTGCATCTAGGTTTTATAGGTAGCCACTTATCCAGCTGCATTTGGTAGATGAATATGCTTTTGTAACAACATGAGTGTTTCATAACCAAATGTGAAAAGGGAATTGGGACATGAGTATATCTCATATTGATATAGAGATATAACACAATTCCATTATATCACAATTTGGGTACCTTTTTCTTATCATTTAGCTCTGCAAAAACTGCTGTTTTGTACTGTTTTCATGTGGACAAATGCAGTATTTATCTGAGTCATATGATTCATGTGTCTTTATGAATAGAAATCTAAAAAATAATATTTCAGAAAAAGGTGGATTCTGTCATTTTGCATAATACAAAAATGTGCATATTTTACTTGTTCTGTTAGGCATGCATATATCTGACATTATGCTTTCTGTATTCTGAAACAACCATTTGGTTATGCAGTAAGCAGAGGTTTCCCAGAAGTCTCATCCTGAAAATTTCAGGAAAATATCTTGAAGAAGTAAAGAGACATTGTCAACTGAGAAAGAGCCATAACAGGGTTACATGTCTCCCAATCTGGCACCCCCCCCCAAGAAAAGGTCCTCCATCTAGTGGCTGGTGCTCAAGAGACTATCAGGTCCCATTTCTATACCACTCCCCAGTCTTCTCTTTAAATTCCAACAAACTGCTTGCTCAAATCAACCTGTCTTACTCGTCAAGAACCATATATTTATGCCATGCATAAACAACCTTACCATAATCTTCAGCATTCCTCTAAGGAGTCATAACAATTTATAAAACTATGACTATATAACATACTGATTTGTTTCTTATTTTCTTCATGCAGCTTTCATTATTTCTATAACAATGGTTACAACCCAAGATACAACATATTATAAACAACATCAACATTGAATTACTGTGATGCGATGATGTTTACTGGTCCTTTAATTGTCTGGCTGCATGTACATATAAAAAGAAAAACAAAGAATACTCATAAACATGGGCATGGTGTTATGTACATCTGAATATTATCACTGATTTGTGAAAAGAGTATTTCCTGCCTGTAGTCCTGATAGTAACAGTTATGCCCTATATTCAAGGGAAAAGAAAGAAACATAAAATTGGCATAATATATACATAATGTAGGTTATTGTACATATTACTCACATATTTATAAAGATTAATTTCTATTGCATGCATATTTAAACTGCTTCCTGCCCATGATCTGTGGGATGTGCAGTTCATAACCAGCTTACCTCCACCTCTTGTATTTCTTCATGAGTGAGGTCTGGTTCACCAAAGTCCATCTTTTGGGTATCTGATTTTTGTGTTAAACTACTGCCATTCTGAATCACTGCTGAGTCAAGTGTTGTAATCAGTTTTTGTCTCCATCCCCATGATTGTCTCATTTTGAAATTATCCTCTGTGTTCTCTTGCCCTTCTTGTGTGCAGAAGATTTGATAATGCTATCATTATATGGCTTTTCTCTTCTTCATTTTGCGTCTGCTGCAGTGGTAGTACCTTTAAGAACCACTGCACAACATTTGCTCTAATTTCATGATTTCCAGTCCTTTAAAAAGCCTTTATAATCTGCAGGGAGTAGGAACTGGAAGACTTGAGTAACCAACATAATTTGTGGAACAGCCAGATATCTTAAGGTAACCCTGAATCTGAGTTCACATGCCCATCATAAGCACAGAGTTAGTTCCTTGCAGTTGGGAAAGAGTTCTGCACTATAATGTGGAAATATTTTGACTGGGTTTCCAGCAATTTTTAAACTCATATTTAAATTTCATGCACATTGCAAAATAGCTTCCCTGTCATTGAAATCCAGGTGTCTAGAAGTGCTTAAGATAGAATATATTGAGTTCACTTGAATGGATTATAAATGATGAGTCCTCTCGATGACAGGGAAATCTCAGTGTTTAACAGAGTTTTCAATTCTTTCCTGATAAATTTACAGCATCAAATTCTACCTTCTCCAATATTTCTAGCATCAGCAAATTGTTATATCTAGCTCTGTTATCAGTTTCATCATACTTCGCCTCCATCTGTCATCATGTTCCTGCAGGTCGGATATACTGCTATAATGTACGGACACCAACTCCTACTATTCTGTGATGTCCTGCTGCTGGGTTGTTAACACTTGTTGAATGTCATCCAGTACCTACTAAAGCTTAGTAGTAATAATCTTTATCAGATGTATGTCCTCAATAGTGGTTTTCAGCAGTTGCATGATTGTATCCAACAAAGCATGAATTGCATGTATGTCTTCTTGAATGGTATGATCAATGTTATCAATTAATCATCCATGCATGTAGCCAGGAACTGCATTGCAGCAATCTAAGATCTAATCCGACTGAATTAGTTCTCACAGCCTCTCTCTCTATATATGTATATCATTCACGCCTACAGCTCCTTATGGCATCTAGACCTTCTTGGCTTCTGGCTTCTTTAACTAAGTGACTTACCAGACAGCAATAAGCTGTATTAGAAAGTGTGAAGAGTTATTAGCAAAATTACACCAATATTACTAATCTAGGATGTCCCACAAAAAAGAAATTAATCATTGTTTGTCACTTATTATTCATATTTATTTTCATATTTTCATACCTGAGATCCCTATGTGATATTGAGGGGTGTGGTGTGATACACTCTTGTGGGAGACAGGAAAATTCATCATCAGTGTCCTTTTATATCACGCTATACCTAAGACATTGCTAGTTGCTTGTTAGTAATCATGAAAATATATATTTCCATATGTACTTAATACTTCATAAAAACAAGCGATTTACAAACTGTACATTGTAAATTTACAATCACAACATCAGGTGAAACCTTACATGTTATGAGAAAGCTGTCTTTGAAATTTGCACTGTAAGTACCATATCTTAAACAACACCGAGTGTTATTTATATTGATAAGTGTACAATTAAGCATATATTTCATATTTTTGTAAGTCACTGCAAAATGTTTCTGAGACTTAGCAATTCTGAATGTTCATATTTTCTAAGTATCACAATAAGCATTCTAATGGCAGAATTTCTTTTTGTCATATGAAAGCTTATGTCTCGTTAACAAAAATGTTCTAAAACATATATGTTTAGGTTACACATTTTCCAAGATATGGCAATTTGTTTGTGAAAGTTTAACAAAAATATTTTTGGTTTTTGTGCATTATCATATTTTTTTTATTTATGGAAAGACTATCCCATGGATTCATAAAAGCTTGCACGGAGTGCAAGATTGGTGCAGGAGCCCACACAGGCTATATGTCTGCCGTGCAATCCAGGAACAGCCTGCAGGGGCATGCAAGAGCGCTCCTGCACTAATCTTGCACGAACTATGCCCTGGTATGCAAATCACCCCATTTTCAGGTAAAATACATGCAAACGAGGTGATTTTGCAATCCAGGAAGCTTGCAACCATCCATGCAAGACTAGTGCTATCTGCAGAAATGTACTCGGTTAGTAACCGAGTACATTTCTGCAAAATCCAAAACGGAGCTATGACAGCCCCAAATAAAGGCTGCATATCATGTAGTAAGCATGCCAATGGCCAAGTATAAGGCCATTGGCATTGCAAATAATACAAAAAATTTAAAAAATCAACTTTTATTTTTTTTTTCGCCGATCTCGGCTGTTTAAGCACAGGGTGCAAACAAGATTGGGGGGGGGGGGACAATAAAATAAACCTAAAATAAGCAGTGTAACTAAAATCAGTATTCTGCCATGCAAGTCAATGGCAGGCAGAAGACAACCTGGCCAGTGAGTAGTGGTTGCTAAGGGGGGAGGCTCAGTGTGAGAAATGTAACTATGCTTTAGCAGGCAATCCTATGCAAATGAAGGGAAGGATAGTGAATCCCAGTTTTCCCCAGCATGTGAGGCAAGTCCCAAGAGTGTAAGAGTAGGAATAGCTTGGTGTAAGCCTAGGAGGTAGGTGACATCGTGGAGGTGTGTGTCAGGCATACTATAAGCAGATTGGAGTCCTGTGGCTCGGATATGCTCCTAGCTTAGCACAGCTAAGCTAGGGGGTGTGTTTAAACTTACCTAGCACTATTTACAAAGCCAAAGCGGGTGTGTGTACCACGCACCAGGATTTACAGGAAGAAAATGAGATTAAACCAGGAAATAGCAGCAGTGTGCAATTTTGAGCACTCTGTTTGCATGGCACGCCCCCAGGCTTAAACAGGAAGGCAATGGGAAGGGAAAACAGCAGTAGGAAGGTAATCAAGTCAAGGAGAACTAGCTTAGCTGGCAGGTGCAATGTATCAGAATCAGCCAATTACACAGGCAGCAGACCAGCCCAGCCCAGAACACTACTATAAACTAAGCAAACACCTTCCCCTCAGGGTTTTCCTACACTCTATATCACCGGTGTATACAAGAGGGGAAATTTTAACAAATGAACCAACAAAATGAGAAGGGCTGCAGCAGGCAACATAGAACAACATGTGCAGGATGTGAATGCTGCTGATCAACCCACAGTGAGGAGACGAAGAAGAGTGTACAGACCCAGGATAACCTACCATGGACTACATGAGCTAGAGATAGTGGAGCGCTACAAGGTGGACAGAGACCTCCTACAGCAAATTGTTGAGCTGTGCCGGCCACACCTGACACACCAAACTGACCGAGGGGAACCCATCCCAGTGGATACCAAGGTATGTGTAGGCCTAGGAATACTAGCCACATGTAATTCCCAAAGCTCAACTGTGGATATCATGGGGATTTCACAGGCATCAGCATCCAGAGTATTCCACCAGTTCCTGGATGCCATATCAGCAGATGCCAGTCAGCACATATATTTCCTTAACACCCATGAGGTGTTGACCAGCAATATGCGTCTCTTCCACCAAATAGCACATTACCCTGAGGTAGTGCGTGCTGTATACTGCACTCACATATGCATCAAAGCACCACCCAGTGATCAGGGTAGGGCCTACATCAACCGCAGGGGCATCCCCTCCATCAACTGCCAGGTCGTATGTGATGCTCAGGGCATTATAATGAATGTGTGTGCTGGCTGCCTTGGAAGCTATGACAATTCCCACATATGGCATCTGATGCAGTGTACCACAGATTTGCCAATGGGGACATCCCCTACAGTCATCTAGTGCGGGATGCTGGTTACACACTGGAGCCGTGGCTGATGACACCTATCAGAAATGCACACAAACCTGAACAAGAACATCATAATGAGGCACACGTACAGACCAGGCTTATAATATAGCATGTGTTTGGGATGCTGAGGTCATGGTTCCCGTGTCTGGACACATCCAGTGGAGCCTTAAAGTACTCACCAGCTACATGTACCCAAATTGTTATGGTATGTGTCATGATACACAATATGATCCTGCAGAAACAGCTGCAGCAGGAACAGCATGGGACAGGGCAACACAGCCCCCCACCAATGCCAAGGCCTGTACAGGCACAGAGTGAATCAGAGGAGTAACAACCTGTGCCTGCCCCAGTAGGCAGATGGAGGCATGCCCAGTACGCAGAGGCTGCAGCAAAGAGACAACGCATAGCACATACACTGACACAGTAGGGACCCATGGAATGACACCTCTCTCTGAATCGCACATACAGTAAAAGGGATGCCAAACATGACACTACCTCTGCTTAACCATGTATAGGAACTGTACTATGTGCATCCAACACAGGCAGCCCTCCAGCACCATCCACAGGTTTGGCACACCCTCAAGGTAAGTCAATCAATCTACCAATTGCCGAATGAAGTAAAATGTGTCGTTACCTGTTTTTATGGTATGGATGTGAGCATGCCTGGGAATTGGGTGGCTGAATGTCATGACAGCAGACAGTAGACACCCATAGTGGCACCATGTCATCTGTAACACATACTGGAGTCACCATAGTAGCCAGTACTACACAGGGTGACAAAATCCACTGTAGGAAATGTGCTGAGCGACATGTGTGTCCATATGACCCACACATGCCAGTCAGGTCAGTTCACATACCCAACAACTGTCTCAGCCAGCAAGACAGGTGTAGACAAACCCAAACAGAGCCTGTGCCATGGCCTCTGAATGATGGCTATTGTTCACCTCCCCCCCCCCCGGCCTACACAGACAGACTACAGCAGGGCAGGCAGTGGGATGTTACTTTTGAAGGGTACAAGGTCAGACAATAATATGTAGGGCAACCAAAGCCACAATCTGTAGTACACTGGTATGCCCCTAGTCAGCATAATAGTTAACAATACAGAATGAAATGGAGTACCTGTCATACCAGTACAGACATAGCAAATGTGTACAAGTGTCACGTGTGCCCGCCACATCCTACATAGTAATGTAATAACAGTCGAGTGTGTCCCCCCCAACCCTATGTAGAAATGTAGAAATAGACCGGTGTACCCCCCCATGTAGTAATGTAATAACAGTCAGGTGTACCCCCCCAACCAGTGTAGAAATGTATTAATAGTCAGGTGAGCCCCCCCATCCTACGTAGTAAGGTAGTAACAGTCAGCTGTGCCCCCCAACCCTGTGTAGAAATGTAGAAATAGACCGGTGTACCCCCCCACGTAGTAATGTGATAACAGTTAGGTGTGCCCCCCATCATGTGTAGAAATGTAGAAATAGTCAGTTGAGCCCCTCCCCACCCTACGTAGTAAGGCAATAACAGTCAGGTGCACCCCCCCAACCCTGTGTAGACATGTAGAAATAGACTGTTGTGCCCCCCATGTAGTAATGTAATAACAGTCTGCTGTGCCCCACCCATCCTGTGTAGAAATGTAGAAATAGTAGGCTCAGCCCCCCCCCCCATCCTATGCAGAAATGTAGGAACAGTCAATGCCAAATGCTTGAAGGATACCCTGAAGAAACAGCATGCCACCTATCGGTGTACAAGACCAAGGTCAGCACTGCAGTACAAACTACCTGGACACGATCCACACATTAAATACAGAAGGCCATACTGGGCATGCTCACACACTTAGAGAAATGAAGGCAATGTCAGTCAACAACATAGTGAAAGGTCATACTGGGCATGCTCACACACTTAAAACACATGAAGGCCATGTCTGCAAACACCATGTCTGCAAACACCAGTGGACCAGACATATCTGGCAGTTGCAGTTGTTAGTGCAGACACTCGTCAGTATGCACCACACATGCCTTGCACACACAGTGGATAGGAATGCAGACATATATGTAAGGACAGCACACTATAATAAGCCAAAAGTAGACATACATAAATGTGTGGAAGAGGGTGACTGTGACAAGGAGCCATCCAGGCCTGTCCCACCCAGCACACAGCCAAAGGGCCCCAAACACATGAGGTTGAGATGTCAGCCACTGCAGATACTAGCCACCAGCATCTGTCAGCATTACAGACTATTGGTGCATGTGCCAACTGTGAAACATGACTGTACAAGGAATTAGTCATCTAGCAGCTGTATATATGTACCTGTGAAATATGACCCTGTGTGTCCCCGCATGTGGCGTGTCAGCCTTTAGATGAATGGGTTATGGCCCATGCACACACACTGCCCTCACCATTGCCCTACTATGACAAGCCTGCTGAGGTCATTCACTGTGAAATGCACCCTTGATAGAGCTGTAACCCTGGAATCTCCGTGGTGAGTACCATAGCTTTGTATTGCTGTAGTGTGATAAACTAGTTAGATAGGAGATTTATTCCTAGACATGGCAACTGTGTGTGTTGTCTGTGTAGACAGCAATGCTTTTTAGGGTAGTCACACTCCCTACAATTCAAATGCTCATCTTTGGCAGGGCTGCTGATGTCATCCACCTAGAAATACACCTCTGGGAAGGATGTAGTTCAGTAATCTCTGTAGCATGTCCTGTAGCTGCTTACTGCTGTAGTGTGATAAATTAGTTAGGTAGCTGTTGTAATCCCAGACATGGCAAGTGTGTGTGTGTGTGTGTGTGTGTGTGTGTGTGTGTGTGTGTGTGTGTGTGTGTGTGTGTGTGTGTGTGTGTGTGTGTGTGTGTGTGTGTGTGTGTGTCTGTCTGTGTAGAGAGTCATGCTTTTTAGGATAGTCAGACTCCCTACAATTCAAATGCACATCTTCGGCAAGGCTGATGATGTCATCCACCTAGAAATACACCTCTAGGAAGCATGTAGCCCAGTAATGTCTGTTGCACATCCTGTAACTGAATACTGCTGCAATGTGATAAATTAGTGAGGTGGCTGTTCTAATCCTTGATATGGCAAGTGTGTGTCTGTCTGACTCAGTCTGTGTAGAGAGAAATGCTTTTTAGGGTACTCACACTCCCTACAATTCAAATGTTTATCTTTGACAAAGCTGCTGATGTCATCCACCTAGAAATAGGCCCCTGGGAAAGATGCAGCCCAGTAATCTCCGTAGCGTGTCCTGTAACTGTATACTGCTACAGTGTGATGAATTACTTAGATAGCTGTTCTAATCCCAGAGATGGCAAGTGTGTGTGTCTGTCTGTGTAGAGAGCAATGCTCTTTAGGGTAGTCACACTCCCTACAATTCAAATGCTCATCTTTGGCAAGGCTGCTGATGTCATCCACCTAAAAGTACACCTCTGGGAAGCATGTAACCCAGTAATCTCTGTAGCGTGTCCTGTAACTGCATACTGCTACAGTGTGATAAATTAGTTAGGTAGCTGTTCTAATCCCAGACATGACAAGTGTGTGTGTGTGTGTGTGTGTGTGTGTGTGTGTGTGTGTGTGTGTGTGTGTGTCTGTCTGTCTGACTGCCTGTGTAGAGAGCAATGCTTTTTAGGGGAGTCACACTCCCTGCAATTCAAATGCTCATCTTTGGCAAGGCTACTGATGTCATCCACCTAGAAGTACACCCCTGGGGAGGATATAGCCCAGTAATCTCTATAGCACCTCTTGTAACTGCATACTGCTGTACTGTGATATAGACCTCTGGTCGGGTTCTATACGCACCCATGGCAATTCTGGATGTTTTGTGTCTGTTCCAATGTCTGTGCAGGGAGCAATGCCTTTTAGGCTAGTCACACTCAGTACATTTCAAATGCCCTACTTTGGCAATCCTGCTGATGTCATTCATTGTGAAATAAACCTTTGTGGAAAGAGTTTTCCAGAAATCCATGTGGTGTGTTCTACAACAGCTCCATGCTGTAGTGTGATATAGACCTCTGTTAGGGGTACTATACCCACACATGTTGGTTGTGGATGTTTTCTGTGTGTGTCACTGTCTGTGTAGGGAGCAATGCATTTTAGCCTAGCCACCCTCACTACAGGTCGGATGTCCTACTTTGCCAATCCTGCTGATATCATCCAATGTGATATACACCTGTGGGGAAGAAATACTCCAGTGATCTCCATGGCGCGTACTGCAGTGCTGTAGTGTAATAAACTAGTTAAGTAGGGGTTCTACTAACAGACATGACAGGTGTGTGTGTGTGTATGTGTGTGTAACCCAGATCCTGTGTGGAGGTGGGTGTGAGTGTGTGATACCTGGGCCCAATGTGGAGTGCGTTTTGCAAATTTCTTATATGGTGGCCCTAGCATATATCACAATGTCCACCTTACAGGGATAATAGATGTGAAATAGCCGAGAGGCTGGGGTGCAAATCCATACCCATACGTGACATCAAGGCCAGGCAATCACAGTTAGCAACCCCAGTATTACCAAGAGCACACTCTCAACCCATGTCCCATACACACACACACACACATGCCTAGGCAACAGCCAAAATGTAGGTAGTACACTGCATATTGGCCACTGATAGTAACTATGGAGTGATTGCAGTGGGCTACAGAGGGCATGGCACCCTGTCCATCTGTCCAATAGGCACATACATGCAGACAGTGCACCTTCCCCATGTGCCCCACTGGACACCTGCAACACCTGTGGGGCCATCACATGACCCACAAAGGACATACCATGCCTGAAAACATGCCCTGTATGGACAGATGCCACTGACACCAGGGAATGCTGTTAACATGCTATCAATGTAGGTACAGGGTAAACCTGCCATCCATTACCAATTCCCACCACAGGTGGCCATGGCTGGCACATCTGCTGATACTTTGTGTACACAACATGAGCCAGACACCCCAGGAACAGTTCCACATGTCATTGTACATGCATGTGGGAGTTGTGCACATCCCAGACACCGTCCATATCATGGACTAAGGAACACATACATAGCAAGTGATGCACAGCATTGGCCACACACAATAGTCACCCAGGTAACTGGATGGGGGATACAATACCCACCTGTGTGGACAAATGCAGAAACTACAGACCTGAGCCACAATGCTGATCATCGTCATGTGGCCTGATGCCAAGGTATACCCGTCACCTAACCTTGTATAGCTATATGGCACAGTTGGCACCACACACCTGTGCAGAAATGCACCCATGCATGTCAGATGTCAGTACTGGCACCCTGTGTATTTGTGTGTGTGTTGTATGATGCATATGATCACATCCACACTCACTGTACCCCCATTGGCATACTGAAGAATGCTGTCTGATGTCAGACACCTCCCCATATGCTTTGTCCATATCACCTCTGTATAACCCCTGTGGTGCATGTGATATCTGCACATTACTGTGTTGTGGTAATCTCAGTAGTGATGAGTTGTATTCCTGGCCCTGCCAAGTGTGTCAATGTGTGTGTGTCCCTCTGAGAATGTGGCTGTGTTGTTGCTGGCAACTGTACATATGGACAGGCATGTGTACTACACCTACTGTATAGCTACCATATCCCTGTTGCAGATGTCACTCACAATCACATATATGTTCTGAGGGCTCCACAACATGTAACCTATGTGGCAGATCCAATAACTGCATAGAAATGGGATAGCACGACATAATCGGTAGCAGTTTGATAGCCTGTGCTGGTAGGTGTGTGACACAAACATGCTTAGGTTATACACTCTCCCCACCCTGACATTTCTTTGCCTCTGTCTCCCTCTCTCACTCCCTCACTGGTGGATGTGGATACCTACACCTGCTTTGCTTAGGCAGCAGCATGTGTATTTTCAGTGATGCACATGATCAGCTGATGGTGTCTGCATGAATTGCAGCCCTCCCCTAGCTGATTGCATGTGGAACAGCTGTGGTAACATTCCCATAGCCAATTGCATGGAAACACCCTCCAGTATCTAGGAACATCATGTTGGTGTTGGCCCTTTTCATTCATTCTGAGCAGGAACTAGATCTGTTGTTTGGTAAACAGCATCTCAGATGGATTGGAGATTTACCTCTAACAACATCCACTGTGGAAACAGGGCAACACACAGGATGGGGATGTGCCTGACCTGACTACAGACTGTAAGTGCTGCTATACTGCATGTGGAGTAATGTTGGTTTAACAGTGTGTGTGTGGATATGGCTGTTCTACATGTTCTAATACCTGCCATGTTAGTTCTATGTTTATGAGGAATCCACATCTGCAGGGTCATCTGCAGACTGAGCAGTGTGCTGTGCCCTTGGTTTCATATGTTACCCACAGAGCATTTATCTGTGAACTGCAGAAGGTAGTGTGAGTATTGCAGTCTGTAGATGGTGAAAGCCGTGACAGTTACTGACTTCATATCCCTCATAGGACACATGTTGCAACAAACCCTGTTACAACAGTAATTGTATGAGGTTATCACAGCAACATGTCAATATTGGCCCTGTGTATGTGCTTCCAGACACAACTCTGTTAACCTTTGTACATATGTCATGCATTAAGAGGTGCATGTGTGTTGTACACAATCATTAGTGTCATCATATCTGATAGCAAGGCAGTGAGATATCAGAATGCTACACGTTATGTACAGCAGGGGTTACATTTGATGACATAACCTGGGCATTCTGTGTTTTTTTTTGTGCAGTACTGAGGTTTGTGTACCTATGGTGAATGCTGACAGTGTGTGTATTGTTAATATGTTCTTTAGCCTGTGTACAGACTGTGATAGATGTCATTGTTATAGGTCTCATCCTATCTGATGTTACATGCTGCTCCACTGTATGTTACCATATTAGCTTACATGTTTGTAGGGCCACACATACACACATGTCCCATACCACAGATAGCCAGCAAACCAAACCTTGTAGCAGCCCAGTATATGCAGGGTTAGTCTGTGAGTGGCATATAAGAGGATGATGTTGAACAGATAGTCCATAGACTGTAATTTTATACTAGCTTACCATATGTGGCTGTATTCACATTGGTTATGCACTTTCACACAGGTGTATCTTACCCTGTGCTGTGACATGCCTGCAGAGCCTGCCATATATGCAGGTACATGTGCATTCCCCCATAGGAGATGTAGGCCAGTGTTGAGCCAGTCTGTCTGTAGCCTGCACAGTGCATTGTTACATGCCTAGCAGCTTAGTGTGCTTACCCAGTGAGATGTCATGTGCAGATACTTGCCGGATGTACTGCTGCCGGGCCTCCCTTAACAGTCATGTATGTCAGACAGAGCAGTGGGATGCGGTACAGATGTATGTCAATATCTAGTGGGTAGTATGTGGCCATGGCACCACTGTACCAGCAGTTATTATGTGTCAGGGCCTTACAGGGGTGTGTGAATGCATAACCCATGGTGGCATATGTATACCAGTCGTTATGTGTTATACCCATCTACATGGCTGTTAACATCCATATTGTCATGAATAGTACACATGTTCTGCACTAAGGGGTTATGTGTATACCTCTGGACTGTAAAGATTGTTTTAGAATGTCCACATATATTGCCCAATATCTGTGCTGCAGTCCACAGGGGCATTACGTGCTAGCAGTGGTACTTTACTATGATGTCCTTAGGATGTCTGTCAGTAGCCAATGGCACACATGTGGACAGCAGATGTGACCTCCCGCACGCACCATGTCTGTGAAGACAATCCCAATTACAGTAGCAGTAGTCAACTAATATACTTGCTAAACATACCTGACATCCACTTGCACTTTGAAGCTGGGACTATAGGGGAAGGGGCAGGGCTACACTCCATGTCCAGGACATATGGTGAAAACATATGCACATATAATCATACAGATATCTATATATATATGATTACACATATACATATCGACATATATAGATGGGTATGTATATGTACATAGATATACATATACACACCCAGATATATACATATATAGAGCAATATATGTCTACACATTTAAAGATAGTGTTACATATGCACATATATGTATGGATATCTACAGATATAGCGACAGTAGTAGGTATATCGGAATAGATATGTATGCATATATAGTTATATATATATATATATATATATATATATATATATATATATATATATATATATATATATATATACCAACATAGCTAGACATATATGTACACATAGGATGTGCATACATATATAGCTATATACACATATATCTATATGTACATATACTTATACCTATATATACACATATGTATAGATACATATATGTATAGATATGTATACATATGTACATACAAAGAGATGTACACATAGCTATATATATATGTAGTACTATACAGATGTGTATACAGACATATGTATGTGTATACCTGTGTATGTACATGTAGACATCTGTACACCTATGATATGTATACAACCATATACCTGTCAAGAGTAAACATCACGGTTGTGTATACCCTCCCATATGTATCCCACCGTATCTATTTGCTATGTGTACAATATGATAAAAGAACATATGTGATGCAACAGTCATATTAATGACAAGGACTACACAATCTAGGAAGTAAAGGCAATTGTTCAATACTACTCAATATGTGTAATGACAGCTATATTGGTAAAACAACAGCTGTCTCCACAGTGGTCATGGTGTAGTGGTTAAGTGCTGTGACTTCAGTTTAAAGGCTCCTGAGTTCAATACCTGCAAAGGCTGCTCATTTTGTTGCTGGGCAGAACAAGGCCTGTTGGATACAGAGTGGTTAAGGCAGTGTTTGTGCAATGTAAGCCACACACCTCAGTATCACAACATTGCTAGGTAGGGGGTCTAGTCCCAGTGTTAGCAAGTAACAGTGTGCATGTATATGGTTGGGTCTACATAAGGTAGCAGGGAATGCATGCCTCAGTGGGCCACCTGTCCATGTGGCACAGGCAATACCCGGTATAGTAACCTGTGAAATGTGTTCAACTGTACCCCAAATATGTCACTGCCATGGCGTCAGCACAGTGACATACCCCGTTGTGCAATATGACTGCAGACCATCCTCATCCTGACACATGTACACCTACAACACAATTGCATTTCATTTTAGAGACCACAACCAGCCAGTGTTACTAACAGCTAGAAGGCATCATTGCTGGATGGCTACACTACCTGCCAAATATGCCTCACACGCTACACCCTACAGCATGTTACACTGCAGGACTGTGGTACAATGGTGTACAGTCACAGTGTGCATCAGAACCATATCAGCCTGTTTCTGCATCAATAGTATGAATGACAGGGATGGGGCACAGGTATCATCATATGCACAGGATGTGGTTTTGGTCTGCCAGAGGCCGGGGGTAGGCCATACATTTGACACCATGTGTGTGGGTGAGGGATGTACTCTGGGAAGCTGGCTGAGGTGATGTGGTGTGTATAGGTATGAGGTTGCCCAAAGTGTGTTTGCATAGTGTGTGGGTATGCATGCACACAGTTCTGCCTTGTGGCTGCCCTACACAAGTGTTATGGACAGCTGCAGACCATACCTGACAGGGTGTGCAGTTCACTGCCTCTGGCCATGGACACGTGGACTGTGCCTGCCAGGGGTTCCGTGGGCACATGCAGGCACAGGCATTGAAGTGCTACTCTCACCTGCTGATGACATTTGTCCCCTGGTACCATGTCCCTCCCACGACTGGCCAGGACGATGTGCACATGGCCTGCTGTGGTGTGGTGTGGATAGCACACCCCCTGCACTGCTGGACCTGCTACTGCCACTATGGGAGACCCTTGGTGTCCTAGTATGCCCATGTTAACTGCAACCTGTTGTTTTTGCTGGCCCTCGTCCATGTGGGCATCGCCGCATCCCCACCACATGCTGAAGCACGGACAGACCACGGCTGATGAGGGCCATCATCTCATCATGCCATCTATCTGCTTTTTTGGTAGAAGCACGGATGGCACCCAACAGTTCACGGAGGTTGTTGCTTACAGAATCGAAAGCAGCCCTCTGCAGCCTAAGGCCCTGTCTGGTGTAATGCTCAATACATGCCTGCACCACAATTACAGCCTGGAACATGCTTGTGCTGGTTGCAGCTATGTTGCCTCTGCCAGGGGCATGATGTCCATCGGCCCTACCATGAGCACCCTGGGACATCCGCCTATGTGGCGGCCTGCAGTACATCCGGCTATGCCCACTGCAACTGGACACAGTAGGCATGGTTGCCACCCTTTCCTGTGCACTGTCACCGAATGCCAGCTGTCCCTCTGCTATGGCCACTGATGATGGGGTGTGTGTATAGGAACTGTAACTGTGTGTGGGGGTGGGGTGGCTAAAAGAGGGATGTCAAATGTTGGTGCAGTGTCAGCCCCTGACAACCCCACCTGTGTGTCAACATTAAAATCATCATCATCATCATCATCGGTGTCTGTATGGACACCTACATCAGATTGGATGCAGGAGGGACCCTGACCCACCTCGCCACCTGTGGGAGAAACAATAACCACACTTTAAAACCTGTACAGCATTGTATAACAGAACACACACACACACATCTCCGTAATACCTACCTGTCCATTGCTTTACAGACAGTCCCACGTATATGTCCATATGTTACCCCATCCTGCATCACACTTGTTAACATACACATTGATACCACTCATTAACATCACAGTCCTCTAAATGCCCACACAAGTGGGCACAACACAAGGCCTGTTGTTACATTACCTGCCTAATCTGTGTAGTGGAGTTACATGACTACAATGCTGTCATTCGGTATATACCCTCTGTATGGCCGGAATCATGTGCATGGCCCCTATATGTGTGGGCTACTATGTTGTACCCATAATAGCTCCCACTGGTGTGTCATGTGTATGTAATGCTCAGTACATGCCAGATATGCTGCTCTGTTGGCCCATCATGTGTCAGATGTAATAATTGGATACATTCCCTGGTGCTGACTATTACTTCCCCAATGCATCTGTAGAGCTGCATACGTGGGTTGTAGGTGACCTCTCTGATGACTGCAATATTAAGTGTGTACCTGGAGTCTACCTTCCCTCTGGATGCCTGTTCCATACTACAGACCATATTATACTATTTGCTGTCCTGTGAGTACATAACAGGTATTCCTGGCGTGCAATGTGGCACTCCATGTCCATGTACTGCACAGTCCCAAACAGGGGTACAGCCGTATGAACACCCGACAATCACACATGTGCATACATGGCCACAAACAAATACACACATGCACACACGCATCATACATGCATCTACCTCCCACCAGTTCACCAGAGTGACCCTGCAGGCAAACTAACTAACCACCAGGATGCACACACACACACACACACACACACACACACACACACACACACACACACACACACACACACACACACACACATACAGGTGAGGTTGCACAATGATTGTACACACAGTCCTCTTATTACCCATCTGCCAACATGCAGAACATAAAGTACAGAACAGCATGCAGTTTAGCTATTTTCACTCCATGCTAGCAATAGTATACATGTGTATGATGCATGTTCTGTGACTAGGTGATGCCCCTTCCCCGGATACCACAGCATGCATGTACACAGTATTGCTGTGCACCTGTTCTGCACCCTGCCATGTACTGTGCAACACAACTCAGAAGTGTAAAACCCATTGCGGAATGTGTAGTACTGTGTCACTTATTTCAGCTGTAACTCTCATAACCCTATGTGTTTCAGCAACACATGCCTGGGATGATATGTGGACTGTTGTCATCAGTGAATGCTTAATGCCTGATTTACAGCTGTCAGCATCAACAGACCATGTATGACCACTGCAGAAATGCTTACACTGACAACCATCAGAGCATACCATTGCTATGGGGGGTGTACACGCCTTTATTGATTTTACACACACATCCGTGATCTGCCATGGGACCACAGCACTGCATATCTTAGCAGAACACAAGCCCGGTATGTAACATATGTCCTGTACTTTCACGTGCAGTGTCTACAGATCGTGTTAGGTGTGCGGCTGCTAACCACAATGCATACACACCATGTGGCCATATGTGTGCAAACCCTTATCATGACAGTTTATTACAACTCTTGTTGTGTGTACTATAGCAGTCACTGTTCATGGCAGGGGTATACCAGCATGAGCCTTCTGCAATTGCCAGTGTATGTTCAGCCTACCCTACACATGTCCCCGTATTCTGCATGATTGCAAGGTCTACTCATGTGCACATCCCACGGTGTTCACACAATGCCATCACTGTTGCAGTGTGGGTAGGGTTATGGCTGCCACAGATCCTGAACCTGACTATATGCAGATAAAGCCATTCCTACCATCCTTAGGATCCCTGCTGCAGTGCACTAGTGTTTCATGCTGAGACCCCCCCCCTCAGCTTTTATGTAAATGCATGACAGGTAAGCCCTACACAAATGTGTAGGGCTTACGTGTTATGCAGATGCATGACAGGTAAGCCCTACACATTTGTGTCAGCTTGCAGTGTCCCATTCACTGAACAGCACATGTTGCAGCCTAGACCCAGCTGATAATGTGGACTACTGTAATGCTGTATTCCATAGTGTATCTCAGCAGCAGTTGGCATTGCCCTACAGGTATATACACTGGTGTTGCACTGTATATGGGTGCTGTTCAGAACATGTCACTACTGTAGGCCATGCCTACCAACAGTATGTTACCCCCTGTGGACACATTCCACAATGACAGGAAGTTAGTCGTCATGCAGGTGTGTGACATACCCTTTCAATATTCCATCATGGTCGCCCCTGTGAGACCATGCATTTCACAGCAACAATAAATGTACATGTACAGCATGTATTCAGGTTAGGTGTGTTAGATGTGTGCATGGAATACACCATCGCCATTACATGTCCGGTGTGTTGGCATGCATCTACATAAGACATACTCACCAGCTACAGGCTGCTGCCTTGTTGTTACCCCGGAGGACCTACATAAGTGGGTGAGAGATGCAATGTCAGTGGCTACACCTGTGGCACTGCTACAGGCTGGGTGCAGTACTACCATGCATCAACTGTACGTTCCCACAATACTACCACATCTGGACATCTGTTTATCACTACAATGCAGCAACACAATATATGTATGAGATGTCAGATATGCATGATCTACCTGTACCACTGTGGCTATTTAGACAACAGTGGTCTACTGATGTGCCCTGTGCCCTTACCTGCATGCTTCTCAGCTGGTGTGTGGGTGACATCCACCTCCATGAAGGGGTACAGTGGTTGATGGTGCTCAGTATGGGTAGGTGCCACGAGGCTGGTCAGGAGCTCCTCCACACATGTCAGGCGGGAATGGCTGGCATGGCCCCCCTGTGGTGAGGTGATCCCCCGGACTGCGGCAGCACACCGACGGGCATTGCAAAGCAGGTCACTGCAATGATGCTGGACCTGCTCATAAATGCGGTTATGCAGGCCGACATCATTGACCCTGTGGACTCGATCATTCCACAGGGCATTCTGCTCCTGCTGGTCATGGGCTGTCCTCCCAAAGAGAACCTGGTAGTGCTGAACCAGGTGGTTGATAATGAACTCATTCTCCTCCGCTGAATACACGGGTAACCTGATGTGGGACATCTTGCCTGAAAGACATGAAGATGGAAACAGGCCTGAGCAACTCATATGGCAAGGTTACCACAGTTCGTAATACACATCTCTGTCACCCTCCCCCATATCAGCTTCAACAGACTGTATACACAACTCATTAGGTATGGCTATAGCTTAATTACCGTTTGGACAGATTGTGTATTGTACCACACCTTCTGCTATGTGATTGTAGCCATGTCCCCTGTGTGGACACTAACATTGCTGGCCTGTTACAGACTATTCACTTGCATGTCATTATCAGGGCCACTATGGTTACATATATGCCAGTGGTATGGCTGCTCTGAAATTGCTGCACATCTGACAGACTGTGTTATTGGGGAGATCTATTCATGCTGTTGGACATGTACTGGGATTGTGTAAACTATTACTACCAACAAATGTACTATAACAGTGACACAATAACATGTATATGTGCCATTGGCCGGCTGATCCACCTTCCCACACCCATCTGACTAGGATACCTGGCCACATCACATGTGAGTGCCAACCTGGGGCCTCCTCTTGTACTATTACAGCAATACCATCAGGTGGAACCACCCAGGGGATGTTGCTCCCCCCCAGGCACACACCAACATGTTCCTCTCTCCTGAGCTCAGGTCTAGGGATGGTTCCATACCAGGCTCCACAGACACATGAGGGATGTGCTACATCAATTTGAGGCACCCAGCACACACACACACGGTCAACGTGCTCCTCCTGCTCAGCCACCAGACCTGACACCTTCAGGACGTGGACTGCTGCTGTGAGTGGCAGTTGGTGGGAGTCTTGTTCCCATTGTGCCCATATTGGGGACCATGGGGCATCCACATCACAGACCACACACACCACCCATGGTGTTTATCCATCACATGTGTCACATACCACCCCTGTAGACTGTCCTCTATATCTACCAGTCCTGACCACCTCCATGTATGTACCTGCCATACTTCCCCATATTCCCATTGCATACTTCACAGATGGGGCAATGTGGTTGTAGGAAGGGAATAACATGTGACATACCCATCCATGGTGCAGTCACTGCCAGCTGTAGATATTTGTGTGTATTGCTATGTGTGCTGCTGCCTCATACACAGCAGACATCACTGTGGTAGTGATATAGGGGACATGTCTTTCCAAAAATATCTGTTTGTGTGTGTGTTTGTACATATGTAGGCATTTGCATATAGGTATATAGCTATATATGTGTAGATACATGTGAATTCATATATATGCACACATATATATGTCTACAAATGGGTATATGTATATTTCCAGACATACATGCTGATATACATTTATCCTGATATAGTATATATGTGACATATGTACACATATGCATACCTATATGTGGGGTACATTCAGATATCAGCTCCACAATCTCACAACACCTTCTTGCACAACTTCACTGTTCTGCCTTGCTACAATACAGACAGGTACCACATATGGACACAGCCTGACATTAGTGGGGTATATGTGGGACCTGTTTGCAGGTAACCCTATTACACACCTATGGCATTCCGGCATGCTACATTACAGATTCACCTGAGTATCCCACCATGGTGGTCTGTGGCTGCCACATGTCCATCATAACCTTGTTTTTCCGCCTTTCTCGACTAGTTTAGACCAGTATACAGGCATTGCTGTATTCTGGGCTGTGGTGTAGTTCCTGTGTTGTCCATTACCTTACTTGGATAGAAGGAAGTTTCTTTGCTCACCAGTGGGAGTGGGGAGCCTTGAGCAGCCTACCTGTCCTTGGGGGAAGTGACCTCAGCACAAGAAGCTGTAGTAATTGGTTGTTTGGAACCATTCCTAGGTCTTTTGTAGTTCACTGCTTAAAATCCGCCATTGCACGGCTTTGCGTGGTTGTGCGCATAGCGCAGCGCCGGTTAAACAAGGTTAAACTTGGTTAAACAAGGTTAAACTTTTTCTGGCTCCGCCAAGTCTGCTCTCAATTTTTCCCTTAGAACTGTTCTACTTGCAATCTAAACAGCCTATACTCTATCTGAAAAGCTCAGCACTTGCTCCTAAAGCATTTTTTTACAGGTAAAGCACTCTTAAACAAAATAAAGTACTTCATTCACCTAAATTCTGTTGAGTACACATCTCCCTATAGGCCCTTTCTGACTCAGTTACACAGCAATCTTTTTCACTATTTCTAGCATGTCGAAGGGTCAGTTGCTGGCGTCCTCTCCTGTTCAGCTGGTGAATCTGGGAATCTTGAGGCAATGTTACAATTGCCTCATGTACACAGACAACCCTCTCCTCCTCCCAACAAATACAAATATATGCGACAGATGCAACTATATAGCCAAACTGGAGGCTGAGCTCTCTCAATTCAGTACTGGCAAGACCAGTCAGGAGGAGAAGGTAACCACGCACACCACAAACCCAGTCTCACATAGAACTATCACAACAGCAAACCAAACACATAAACACACAAAACATACTGGAGGCTAATTAAAATCTACCAAAACAACAGAGGCCTCCAAAGCAGACACCCAAGCAACCACCACCTCAAGACATAGCACATGCAACACATAGTTCACAAAGTCAGTGTGCTAAACAGTCACAGCCCTTAAGGCCAAACAACATGCCAGACACACTTGTAATAGGTGACTCCATAGTCAGACACACTGACGTCCTGCTCACCAGACTGAACAAGGAAAAGGTCACAGTAAGCTGCCTGTCAGGAGCTAGAATCCGCCACATAACACAAGCACTCAGGTCACTCCACAGCAAGTACAAATATGACTCAGTCATTGTACATGCCGGTGTGAACGACCTGAGACGTACCTCCCTGGACTACATGAAAAGAGACATAGAGGAGCTCTCTGATTATGTAGCCCAGGCTGGTATGACCCTGACCCTGAGCAGCATCTTACCCTCACCAAAAATGATGCCACAGTACAAAGACAAAATGATCAGTTTTAACAATTGGATTAATTACTGGTGTCATTCTAAGGGGATCCAATGTCTGTCTGCTTGGGATGACATGATTGACAAGCCATGCTGCTTCGCAAGGGATGGCTTGCACCTGTCACCCCTGGGCTTCCAGATATTGGCCAAGGCTCTTGCCACCCCCATAGTGCCTTTTTTAGGCAAGGCTCAAATGACAAACCTACCTCCCTAGAAAACACAAGTGGAAAAAAACTAAGGGTAATGCTGCTCAATGCCAGAAGTCTAAACCTCAAGATGCACTCCCTCGAAGCCCTCCTCAGTATGGAGAACATCAATGTCTGTGCAGTGACTGAAACCTGGTTCAAGGCTCCGGAGAGCACCCCAGCACTATCAGGTTTTACCTCATATCATGCTTTCCGGCCCCAAAACTTGGACCGAACCACAAAAGGAGGGGGAGTATCCATTTTCATCAAAGATACCCACACCTCCAGGTTAGTGGCAATGCACGAAGCATCGGAGACTATCCAGGTGCAACTAACCATAGGCAAAACTGCCTTAGAGTTTGTAGCATGCTACAGACCACCCTCTCAAACTCAGGAACCCCACACAGCCTTCCTGAAGACACTGGAGAGTATGAATGTCTCTCCAAATACCATCATTTTGGGAGACTTCAACTACCCAAACATAGACTGGGAACATTACTCAAGCCCCAACACCCTAGCCCAAAGGTTCCTAGAATTCATAAACTCAAATGTAATGGAACAACTAGTCACCATTCCCACAAGAGGAGACAATATACTAGACCTGATCATCACAAACATGGGGACAAACTGCTCCACACCGGAAGTATATCCCTCTTTGGTAAGATCAGACCATAAATTAATCTCACTGGAAATCCACATCCGGCCCCCACCGCCTGCACAAAAGACCACAGTGAAGAACTTCTCAAAAGCAAACTTCACACTTCTCAAGACTGAAGTGGTATTCTTCAAGGCCACTGGGCCAGTGGAAACCACAACCCACACTGCTGAATCCTTTGCAAATGCCTTCTATGGGCACCTTCAAGAATGCATGGATCATGCAATCCCAAATAAAACCAAGACCCATTCCCCCAAAGGCAGGCGCCCGGTCTGGTGGACCCCAGCCATAAACAAACTTTACAACAGGAGGAGGAAGCTACTACATGACAGAGCAAAATCCCTAAAAGGGAAGGCGTCTCTGATCAGTACTAGCAAAAAACTATGATCACTCATAAAATCATCCAAGGCCAACTTTGAGAGAAAATCAAAAGACACAAAGACAATCACAAGGCCTTCTTTAGCTATGTTAGAAACCTGGGTGGAAACTCCCAGATATGCTCAGAGTTAGTCCAAAATGACACAAAATACACTGAACCCACTGACATTGCCAACATTCTGGCAGACAGGTTCAGTGCAAATTTCTCCTCCCTCCCCAAAGGAGAAATAACTATCCCAGCAGAGTGTAGCCTCCCTAACATCTCAGATGCCCAGGTGAGAGCCGCACTCTCTAAAGCTAAAACATAGCATCAATGGGACCGGATGGTGTCCCGGCTGTGTGCTACATGAACTCAAGAGGAACTAAACCCACACATAAGGCTGCTGTTTAATCTTAGCCTTACTACAGGATATTACCCAAAGAGTGGCATACGGCAACAGTGGTCCCACTTCACAAAGGTGGTGCTTCTACGGACCCTGGAAATTACCGCCCATAAGCTTGACGAGCCTGGTCTGCAAAGCTATGGAGAGGATCATTATGGAACTCATAAACAAAGACATTGGGGACCTACAGACATTGGATCCTACTCAATTTGGCTTTGTCAAGGGCAGATCCTGCCTTTTGAACTTGGTCGACTTTTTTGAAACAGTCACTAAGGCCATTGATGAGGGTAAGGCAGTTCACACAGCCTACCTTGACCTTGCAAAAGCCTTTGACACAATACCCCACTCGGGCATCATAGACAAACTCACCAGCTTAAATGTAAACCCATATGTCACAAGATGGGTTGCAAACTGGCTGAAGGACAGAACCCACAGGGTCAGAGTTGCTGGTGCTATGTCAGACTCTAAGCCGGTCACAAGTGGTGTCCCACAGGGCTCAGTCCTGGGACCTCTCTTGTTCGGCATTTATTTTTCCGAGGTACAGGCAAACATAGGAGGATTGTGGCTGAAAAAGTTTGCAGATGACTGCAAACTGGGCACCATAATTGATACTCCAGCAGACACAAACATCCTTCAGAGAGGCCTCATAGAAACGGATAATTGGTGCCAGAGCCATGGCCTTAAGCTGAACGCCAAAAAATGTATAGTCATACCCTTTGTGAAAAACAAGGTACCGACAAATTACCACATAGCCAGTAATCCATTAAGTACGGAAGAGGTAATCAGGGACCTAGGGACCCAGGTTGACAGTAACCTCTCATTTAACACTCACATTGCCAAAGTGGTTAGGAAGACCTTCTATATTGCCCACCTTATCATGAAGGGTTTCACATCTAGATCAAGAGAGGTCATTGTGCCCCTGTACTCTTCTCTTATCAGGCCAATGATTGAGTACAATGCTCCATTTGGGATGTATCTCACCCGACACCTGCAGCAGTTGGAAAGACCCCAAAAGTTCCTCACCAAGAGGATAAAGGGTTTTAAACATATGTCCTATGCTGCCTGACTGAAAAAACTCCAGCTCTATTCAGTCGCATACCGCCTACTCAGAGGTGATCTGTGCCTGACATACAAGGCCATGTCCAATCCTGAATTAATGGACATGCTCCACCTCAGAAAATCCAAATCCATCAGAGCCACGAGAATAAGTGACTTAAACCTCAACACAGAAATAAATAGGACGTGCTGGAGGGACAGATTCATAACCCAGAGGCTCCCTACACTCTGGAACAGAATCCCAGTCCATGTTAGGCAGAGCCCCTCACTGACTCTATTCAAGAGAAATCTCGACGAGTGGATGGGAGATCGTAGGTTTACCCCGGGGGTCATCTCTGTGTCACTACTAGACAGAGGCATAGTAAACTAAACCCTAAAAGGGCGTAGTATTCTCATCCTAAGGGGTGGTGTAAGCCACATACACTCTGGCTAGGCTTATAAATGCCTTAGGGCAGATAGCCTAGTACGAACCTATGAACCTATGAACCTATAACGGCATTACTTCCACCACCAGCAATTGGCCATGTCATATACATAATCCCCATTACACAACATACACTATGATGGCTTACATCCTGTCTGTCAGTGTTGACCTGCACAGTTAACAGGTATGGCTCTCTACCCACAGGGATCAAACACTATTGTCCATTGCAGTTGTTCAGTTGTGCCAGCTGCCTAGATGGCTGCGTTTTCAGCTGTTACTTTTCTGAATTCTTTTCTTGTTTCCACTTTTGTTCTCTCTCTCTCTCTCTCTCTCTCTCTTCTCTCTCTCTTCTCTCTCTCTCGTTCTCTCTCTCTCTCTCTCACCACTGTCATGGCAACGACCCTCTCTCTCTCTCTCTCTCTCACCACTGTCATGGCAACGACCAACTATAAATACCTCTCTCTCTCTCTCTCTCTCTCACCACTGTCATGGCAACGACCCTCTCTCTCTCTCTCTCTCTTCTCTCTCTCTCGTTCTCTCTCTCTCTCTCTCTCTCACCACTGTCATGGCAACGACCAACTATAAATACCTCTCTCTCTCTCTCTCTCTCTCTCTCACCACTGTCATGGCAACGACCCTCTCTCTCTCTCTCTCTCTCTTCTCTTTCTCTCGTTCTCTCTCTCTCTCTCACCACTGTCATGGCAACGACCCTCTCTCTCTCTCTCTCACCACTGTCATGGCAACGACCAACTATAAATACCTCTCTCTCTCTCTCTCTCTCACCACTGTCATGGCAACGACCCTCTCTCTCTCTCTCTCTCTTCTCTCTCTCTCGTTCTCTCTCTCTCTCTCTCACACCACTGTCATGGCAACGACCCTCTCTCTCTCTCTCTCTCTCTCTCTCTCTCTCTCTCTCTCACCACTGTCATGGCAACGACCAACTATAAATACCTACATCATGTGGGCATGGTCCCTTTACCTTTCTTCTGTGATGGACATCCTTCCTGTGTGTGGGCATCAGTGTTACAGACAGCAGGCCAGCTACATATTTGTAGGAGGTTCCAGAACTACAGACAGAGTGTGAGTAAAGTTGTGTTATGCCTGTGTTCCAGCCTCTGTCCTCCACCTACATACCAAACTTTGCAAATATGAAATGCTATCAGAGGTTGTTCTGGAGTGGGCTGTGTGTATATCACACTGGCATTGTTTCCATCAGTCTGCTGCTGTTGTATCCCCCACACTTACAGTCGTGCTGGGCCCATATATATGTGGGCTTCACCTACACAATACATGTGTGGCCTTATGCACTCCAGATACCAGTGTATGCAACAGAGGTATATGGCCCTGTAGTATTGAGTCTAGGGGGGATGCACCATAAATGACCTAGGCTGTTACAAAATGTGGGGGTATCAGGGGTAAGCTGCCTTAAGGTATCTGGATGCACAGTACCGTATACTTCACCTATATTTACATTACTCACATAAATTGGGTTAATGCAGGCCTACTGACTCCTGCCATACTGACTGTTCTGTTTGCCAGTGTGCTTGTGATGGTGTCAGTTAATGCCTTTTTATGTAACAGTTACATCCCATTTGGGCAACTGAGGTCTTAACCAACTAGTGATTTTGTACAGTGTAGATAGAGGCTGCTAAATTATACAACTGCATTACATACTGTTGATTGTTTGGTATCCTGTGGCCCAGTCTGTCTTTACTATTGTACAATTTGAAGGCTTTGGCCTAGACAGCAACAGTTGTGAACCTTTCCAGACTAATGTATTAGTATAACTGTTTCACAGTTGCATTACTCTGTTTATATGGATGTCAGTGTCTGAACAGCTATATGACATGGCATATAGAACTGTAATAGTAGACAAATAAAGGTTTTCCATTTCTACAAACCTGTGTGTGGCATTTTTTCTATTACCTCTATGTGAGTATATGTTGCAGGCAAGGATTGTAATTTGTATGGGTAGCCCATACATTGTCCAGTTGTTCAGGTGTGAACTGTAGGCATAGTGGCTGTTCCATATTGTGTGCACCTTCTACATATGTATCTTACTGTACATATCTCTGCATGTGTATGTGTCATCACATGCATATCTATATATATGCATATATATATATATATATATATATATATATATATATATATATATATATATATATATGTATATCTGTATCTGCATATATGTGTCTGTATATATGTATCCTGGGGATGTTGATAGCTTCCAAATTTTACATTTCCTATGGGAGCCAGACTGTACTGCATGATATGTTACTAATACCAGCCTGACAACATACAGGTGGGTTGTAGTACTGTTAACATCTTGTGCCCATTTCATGTCAGGCCCTGCTTAAGGGATCTGTAACACTTAATAGTGTATTGCAGGGAGGACGTGTTTGGCTGTGGTGGTGGGGAGGTGGATGCCTATTTGTACATGACATATATTGTTTGGGGCGTCTCAACTCCATTAACGGTGCATGTGGACATATTTGTTTTTGTCAATTTACCATTGCTATCTACAGATGTGTGGCTATATATATATATATATATATATATATATATATATATATATATATAGGTATAGATATATATGTATATATTTCTAATTTTATATATATATATATATATATATATATATATATATATATATATCTACATATATAGATATGTTGTATATGTTTAGATATTAATATATTTACACACACACATACATCTAAATGTTGGTATACATTCTCTGCACTGTTGCATGACTGGGCTGGATGTTATGTTTCTGAATACATCAGATTTATGTATATCTGGCATGGCTTAGTGGTAAAAAATGTTGTGTATGGTATGCAGGGTTCTGCGTTTGAGCCTTGCAGAGGCTGTTTATTTTGTTGCTCGGCAGAACACAGGCCATTGGATACAGAATGATTAAGGCACTTTAAAGCAGTTGTAGGCCGGTTTGCATGTGTTTGCGCAGCGGTAAGCAATCCTAACTTCCAGTAACAGTTACTTACACTCAGTCAGCTTCTACATTACTTTGTCTGTGTTGGCAGTGCTTACCCCCATGCAAATGCACTTAAACATGCTTACTAGTGCTTACATATGCTTACTACTGCTTATTTGTGCTTGGACCTGCTTACTAGTGCCTTATTCATTATGAAACAGACACTTCACATGTGCATTTCTTGCAGTACTCCAGTTCATAAATATATGTTATGTAGTAGGTTTTGCAACAAAAATATTTGTTATTACGTGCTTTGCCATGTAAAACAGACTGTCTGCAATGGGACTGGAACCGGGAATGCCTGTTCATTAGGCAAATGCTCTGCACACTACACTATTGCTGTACTGCTTCATTTGCATATATCTTCCTTGTTATCCTCTTCAGCCTTTTAAGCTGCTTTATCCGTAGCTAAGCGATGGGCACACCCATGCACCTATGGTTAGCTGTACTCGGAATTTAAAAAAAACAATAAAGGGATTTCTTCATTTCATTTTTATGTACTGTTGCTGTTGTACACATGGGGAACTGTTGGTAAGGATATGCTGACACCTATGAGTGGTCTCACTCATTTATAGGTTCATCGGTTCATAGGTTCATACTAGGCTATCTGCCCTGGGGCAATTATAAGCCTAGCCCGATTCTGTATGGCTTATGCCACCCCTTGATTTGAGTATACTGTGCCCTTTTTAAGGTTTAGTTTACTGTGCCTCTGTCTAATAGTGACACGGGAGTAATCCCTGGGACAAACCTACGATCCCCCATCCACTTATCGAGATTCTTCTTGAAGAGATTCAGTGTGGTGCTCTGCCTCACATGAACTGGAATTCTATTCCAGAGCGAAGGGAGCCTCTGGGTTATGAACCTGTCCCTCCAGCAAGTTCTATTTATTTCTGTGCTGAGATTCAAGTCCCTCGAGCGTGTGGCTCTAAGGAATTTAGATTTACTGAGGTGGAGCATGTCCATTAATTCTGGATTTGACATAGCTTTGTATTTCAGGCATAGATCGCCTCGAAGTAGGCGGTATGCAATTGAGTAGAGCTGGAATTTTTTTTAACTGAGCAGCATATGGCATCTGTTTGAGACCCTTGATCCTCTTGGTGAGATACTTTTGGGGTCTTTCTAATTGCTGCAGGTGTCGGGTAAGGTACATCCCAAAAGGGGCATTGTAGTCTATGATGGGCCTGATGAGGGATGAATAAAGGGGCACAATTACCTCTCTTGATCTAGATGTGAAACCCTTCGTGATGAGGTGGGCTATGTAGAAGGTCTTTCTAACCACTTTGGCAATGTGGTTTTCAAAGGAGAGATTGCTATCAACTTGGGTCCCCAGGTCCCTAATAACTTTCTCTGTACTTAATGGGTTTCCGCCTATGTGGTAATTTGTGGGCACATTGTTTTTGCCAAAGGGTATGACTATACCTTTTTTGGCATTTAGCTTTATACCATGGTGCTGGCACCAGTTATCTGTCTCTGTGAGACCTTTTTGAAGGATGTTTGTGTCAGCTGGAGAGTTGATTATGGCGCCCAGTTTGCAGTCGTCTGCGAACTTGGTGAGCCATAGTCCTCCCACGTTTGCCTGTACCTCGGAAAAGTATATACCGAACAAGAGTGGTCCCAGGACAGAACCCTGTGGGATGCCACTTGTGACCAGTTTCGAGTCTGACATGGCTCCAGCATCTCTCACTCTGTGGGTTCTGTCTTTGAGCCAGTTTGCGACCCATCTTGTGACAAAGGGGTTTATATTTAAGCTGGATAGCTTATCTATGATGCCCGAGTGGGGTATTGTGTCAAATGCCTTTGCAAGGTCCAGATAGGCTGTGTGGACTACCTTCCCTTCATCTATGGCTTTGGTGACTGTTTCAAAGAAGTCAACCAGGTTCAAAAGGCAGGATCTGCCCTTGACAAAGCCGAACTGGGTAGGATCTAGTGTCTGTAGGTCCCCAATGTCTTTGTTTATGAGCTCCATGATGATCCTCTCCATAGCCTTGCAGACTAAGCTAGTCAGGCTTATGGGGTGATAGTTTCCAGGGTCCGTAGAGGCTCCACCTTTGTGGAGTGGGACCACTGTTGCTGTACGCCATTCTGTGGGCACATATCCTGTATTGAGGCTGAGATTGTATAGCTGTTTTATTTGAGGGATTAGTTCCTCTTGTAGTTCATGTAGGACGCAACCTGGGACGCCATCTGGTCCCATGGAAGCAGTGTTTTTTGCTTTGGAGAGGGCAGCCTTCACCTGAGCATCTGAGATGTTTGGGAGGCAGCCCTCTGCCAGGATAGGCACTTGCTCTTTTGGGACTACCACTTTCTGCTATTCTACATTGCAGGGTTGTGCTTATTCTGAGAGCTCTGCTCTCAGACATGCCCCCTGCACTCGTACATGCTCCATGTAAGCCTAGGAGCTCGGGCAGCGTGCCTTCTTAATATGCATGGCGCGCTGCCGTCCTGTTCCTAAACGGGTGCTTCCATGCAGGGCTAAGCTAGTCCTGCATGGAGGTTTAGTAATTACGGGGGACTGTGCTTTACTTGTATTTTGCTTTTAACTGCATATTAAAACTTGAAAAGACACCACAGCTGTGTCTCTTGTGAGTCAGACAGAAATGTTTCCTGCCCTCCCGGTTACTGTTGTGTTCTTAAACACCACTGTTTTTCTAGTCCTGCCCCTTATGTTAATTTGACCATATATCTCATTTCCTCTCTGCTTTTACTGGTTGGTGTGAGTAAGCACAAAATTGTCATTTTGTGAAATCACTCCCCTTCAACTATTTAAATTTATTGGCCATCCTACTGTAGTCCATAGTACAAGAATAAAAAAGTGAACACCCCCTTTCACTCTATCTTGCTGTTTTAAAAATAGTGACTCTCCACTAAAACTTAACATTTATACAGGTAAAACTTAAGTTACCTACTTTCACAGCAAACTCCTCTAGTGCACACTGCAGTGTTTAGGATAAACCATTTTTCTCCTTACCTTTGCCTTTTGAAAGACCACCAGTTATTGTAGAGCCCACATTCTGCCTCTCAGTAGTCATCTTGGGATTAGTGCTTCTGTTTTCTCCTGGTGAGAGAAGGAGTGCAGTTACATTATTTCCTGGAGACTGCTGATCACCAGAAAGCTTAAAAACTGCTTTATAGGTGACATCTTGGAATCTGTGCTTATATTCTGATCCTGGTGATAGTAGGAGTGGAGTGCATTGATTCCTGACTCTTTCCGGTTGGTGAGTGAGTGTCTGTGCTTAACGTACCCAATTGGTCTGGTTGCTGTTTGAGGCATCTAACAAAAAAAGGCTACAAGCCAGCAGACCCTTGCATCATCTTGGATAAGACTATGGATCACGAAACAGGCAGTGGCTTGCTTCTCTTCTTGGGATTAGTGCTAACATTTTGCTTCTGGTGAGAGAAGAAGCAAAGGAGTATTGGAGTATTGTTTCCCAACAGAGTGAAGCTGTGCTGAGACCACCATTAGTAGTAGCCAGGCAGTAGCCATTCATGCGACTCCCCTTTTTTCATCATTCTTGACAAGCTAATTCTTTATTTTCAGTAAGTATTGCTTGAGTTCTTCCTAACTTCAGAATATCTGCCTAAATATTTCATCCTTAAATTTTCAGGGTCTAGGTATTAGTTTCCCATCAAGTGTTTGGCAGTGGTCTGTACAGACTCAGACACTTTGAGTGACATTTTTCCTGTAAAAATCTTCATTACTTAATATAGTGAGCTCATATCCAGGCATGTCTAAAGGGAAGTTCCCTGTGCATTCTCCTGTCAACCTGGTGAACTTGGGCATCCTGAGGCAATGTATCAACTGCCTCATGTAAACAGACAATCCTCTCTTCTTACCTCCCAACACTATGACTTGTGAGAGATGCACATATATATAGCCAAACTGGAAGCCAAACACTCTCCAGCCAATACTGGATTAGCCAGTAAAGAAGAAATGGTTAACACCTGCACCACACCACATTCAACACATAGCCCTCCAGCACATACACCACCACCACAACCCTCACATAGTAACACAAAACACACACCTACTTTTGTGGAGGCTGTCATTAAAAATGTGTCCAAACAACAGAGACCTCCGAGGCAGAAATACAAACAACCACCACAACCCAGCACAAACTATGATACACATAGCTCACATAAACAGTGTGCCACTCAACCAAAGCCCATAAGGCAAATCAACTTACCCAATGCACTAGTCATAGGTGACTAAATAGTAAGGCACACTGATGTCCCACTCACTAGGTTGAATAAAGGAGAAAGTTACAGTCAGCTGCCTGTCAGGTGCCAGGATCTGCCACATAATGCACATACTTAGGTCACGCCACAACAGGTACAAATATGACTCTGTCATTGTCCATGTTGGTGTGAATGACCTGAGATGTACCTCCCTGGACTGCATGAAAAGTGACATAGAGGTGCTCTTGGATCTTGTAGCCCAGGCAGATATGAACCTAACTCTGAGAAACATCCTACCTTCACCCAGAATGATACCACAGTACAAGCAGAAAATGATTGACTTCAACAATTGGCTATGTTTCTGGTGTCATTCTAAGGGGCTCCAGTATCTGTCTGCCTGGGATGACATGATCGACAGACCTCAATGCTTTGCCACAGATGGCCTGTACCTGTCACCCCAGGGATTCCAGATACTGGCCACGGCTCTTGCCACCGCTATGGTGCCTTTTTAGGCAATGTCCTGAAGACAATATTACCACCATAACAGCTACAAGCAAATGAAATCTGAGCATTATGCTACTCAATGCTACAAGTCTAAATCTCAAAATGCACTCGGTTGAAGCACTCCTTAAAATGGAGAACATCGACATCTGTGCAGTGACTGAGACCTGGTTCAAGGCTCTGGAGAGCACCCCAGAACTACCAGGCTATAATTCATACCACACCTTTCAGCACCTAAACCTTGACCGAAGCACTAAAGGCGGCAGTGTCTCCATATTCATAAAGGATATGCACACTTCCAGACTAGTAGCCCAACATAACACATCAGAGATACTTCAGGTACAACTGACACTGGGTAAAACTGCAATCCAGGTTGTCGCCTGCTATAGATCCCCCACCATGTCACAAGACTCCCACTCCACATTCCTGAACACACTGCAAAATATTAGGGTACAACCCAATACCCTTATACTGAGAGACTTTAACTACCCCTCCATTAACTGGGAAAATTACTCATGTACCAACACACTTGCTCAATGTTTTCTGGAATTCATTAATTCCAATGCCCTGGACTAACTCATTCTTACACCCACCAGGGGTAGAAACATCCTTGACCTGGTCCATACTAACATGGGCAACCATTGCTCTACATTAGTAATAAACTCCTCCCTGGTCAGATTTGACCACAAGCTAATTACTATGGATATCCACATCCCACCTTCATCCCCCCCCCCAAGGAAACCACCGTAAAAAACCTTCTCCACAGCCAATTTTGGGCTTCTAAAAACAGAGGTGGCTAACTTCACGACACCCATGCAAATGGAAAATAGGTGCATGACTGCTGAATCATACACCAATGCACTGTATGAGCACATACATAAGTGCATGGAACGGGCCATACCAAACAGAACCAAGATGCTCTCCTCCAAAAAAAACTGAAGCCAATCTGGTGGTCCCCCACCATAAACAAACTCTACAACAGAAGGGAAAAAAACTGTTGCAGAAAAGGGTGAAGTCCCAAGACTGGAAAAACACCCTTGTTAGCCTCAGCAAAAAACTGAGATCCGTCATCAAATCTTCTAAAGCTAGCTATGAAAACAAAATTGCTACTGATTCTAAAGACAATCACAAGGCATTCTATAGTTATGTCAAGAATCTACATGGCAATACTCAGATCTGCTCTGAGTTACAGCACAATGTCAATACATATACAGAACTAACTGATATTGCCAACATGTTGGCTGACCTGTTCAGTGCGAACTTTACCACCCTTTCGCCTCCTAAAGGGCCTATCACAATACCTGGAGGAATGCCATGTCCCTATTATCACAGCTATACAGGTAAAAAACGCACTGTCCAAAGCCAAGAATACAGCTTCCATGGAACCTGATAATATCCCTGGCTGTGTTCTACATGAATTACAAAGTGAACTGTCACCACACTTCAGTACACTTTTCAATCACAGCCTCATTTCAGGCTTTGTTTCTACCAAATGGCACACTGCTACAGTCATCCCACTCCACAAAGGGGTAGCGACTACAGACCCTGGAAACTACTGCACCATTAGCGTGACAAGTCTGATATGTAAGACTGTGGAGCGCATCATCATGGACCTTATAAATAAGGACATAGGGAATTTCCAAACTCTGGACCCCATGCAGTTTGGGTTTGTGAAAGGTAGATCATGCCTGCTCAATCTGATAGACTTCTTCGAGTCTGTCACCAGAGTTGTGGATGAGGGCAAGGTAGTTCATATAGCCTATCTAGATCTTCCCAAGGCCTTACTCATAAACAGACTCAGTAAACTAGGAATGTCATAAGATGGGTTGCCAACTGGCTCACTGATAGAACCCACACTTTGAAAGTAGTGGGTACCAAATCTGACTATTGACCAGTTACAAGTGGTGTCCCACAGGGATCCATCCTAGGTCATCTCCTGTTTGGTATCTACTTCTCTGAAGTTCAAGCCAACACAAAGGGACACTGGCTGACAAAGTTCATAGATGCTTGCAAACTGGGAGCCATTATTGATTCTAAATCTGATGTAGACATTCTACATAAAGGCCTCACTGACACCAGTGACTGGTGCCAGAACCATGGCCTTAAGCTCAGTGCCAAAAAGTGCATTGTCATACCCTTTGAGAAACATTTGGTGCCCATAAACTACCACATAGGCGGTAGTCCACTAAATACCAAAGGTTTGATAAGAGACCTGGAGACACAGGTTGACAGCAACCTCTCCTTTGATAACCACATTTCCACTGTAATCAGAAAGTCCTTCTATGTGGCACATTTCATTACAAATGGTTTCTCATCCAGGAAGAAAGAGGTCATAATCCCTCTCTACTAGTCCCTCTTTAGACCTATTATAGAATACAATGCCCCATTTGGTATGCATCTCACTAGACAACTGCAACAACTGGAAAGGCCACAAAAATACCTCACTAAGAGGATCTTAGGCCTTAGACACATGACCTATACGGACAGACTCAAAAAAACTCAAGCTGTCTCTTATCGCCTACTTAGAAGCGATCTGTGCTTGACCTACAAAGCCATGTCTGACCCAGACCTGCTAGATATGCTACACCTAAAGAAATCCAAATCCCTCCATGCCACACACTTCAAGGACCTAAACCTCATTACCACAATAAACAGAACATGCTGGAGGGACAGGTTCCTAACTCAGAGACTCCCCATATTCTGGAACAAACTTCCCATTTGCATCAAGCAGAGTGCTTCACTGGCCCTCTTTAAGAGAAATCATGACAAGTGGATGGGCAATAGGAAGGTCACCCCAGGGATCACTTCAGTGGTCTTGCTTGGCAGGGGCTCTGGGAACTAACTTTCATCGGCATGATGCCAGGGAATCTTCTTGGGCTAGGCTTATATAGGGTCCAGGGCCATTAGGCTAGTACACACCTATGAACCTATAAATGGGTCAACTACTTCATTTTAGTAGAACATTAGTAGACCATATAAATATCTTGTGCCTAAGCCCTCACTTCATATGTATGGTTAAACAAGCCCTTAAAATTTTTTTATTTAAACTGCATCACACTACATTATGAAACATGGTCCAGGATAAATTATGTCTTAAGTAAGTTCCTAAAGTTAGCTATTTAGCCTTCATTACCATTAATCCTAGACACCTAGGGTGGATAAATGCCATCCATCCCTTTTCTTTCAACCATAACTATCTTTTTTTCTTTTTATATCCTAAGCTGCTATTTTTCAGTGCCCACCAAATTTCAACTTCTCTCTAACTACCGCTAATTTACTACTGTTTAATCACGTTATACCGATCTCAAGTCTTTTATATGCATCTTCTTTCCCTCCTTATCAACTCACCTCCACACTGCCTTGCTGTCACTGTTTTAAGTATATGTGCCACTAACATATCATCTATTTTATCTTGTCTTCTATACTATTTTATTTATTTATTTATTTTACATTTGTTCACCAGGAGAATCCAACTGGATAAATGTCCATTTTCAACGGAGGCCAGTGGATAAAAGCTCCAGAGTTTGTAAATATGCAAAGGCAAGCAAACACATACAGAGTCATTTAACAAATACAGAGCTCAGGTACAAAAACATAACATATTAGAAGTATATAGAGAAAAAAATATATACATTTTAGCTGCAAATTGTAGTAGCAGGACACGATAGTTGTATGTCCAGTTATTTCTACTTGAATTAATGAGAGTATATATAATTCACCCATAGATATGTGTAAATTTACAATATTGTGTTTGAGTATGATGGTGTATGAAAGAGTTGGGGAGTACAGTGAGTAGTAGAGAGCTTTCAGGAGTATAGTAGAACTCCTAGTAGATGAGCTTAAATGCTTTTAATAATATTTTTCTCCTATACCATTATATTTCACCTCAAAAGCTACCATTTCCCTATGGTGGTGCAATCTACTTTTATTTGTCAGATTGTCAATTAGCTTTGTTTTCTACTCAGAATATTATCATTCTGTATTGTATGTTTTCTTAGGTATCTATTTTTCTGTCAGTTAGTTGTTTGGCTTACTTACTGACTGTATTGCTTGTATTATCCTGTAATGTGTTTTCTTGTATTGTACTGTAAAACTGTTGTGTGTTTCTGTTATTGTACTGCATGATTTTTTATGTAATTTTTTTTTTTTTTTTGTAAAGGAGCTTTTCTCCCCGGGCCTCTGACCTAGTTGGACATCCCCGGTAAACAAATGGAAAATAAAAATAAATAAAAAATAAAAGAAAATGTCAAAGTGATTACAGGATAAAACATTTAGCACTCTTAAGGGATTACTGTACCATTTCCTGTATATACTGTAAATCAACTATGTGTTTATTAGAACACTCTATCAATATTCAGAACTACTAGGCAGTAGTCAGATATTTCTCACAAAATTAGATGATTAACTTCAACTCAGCTTGAACTGAAGACTCACCCCTCATGAAATGAAAAATCTCCAACACCTCATTTCCATGAAAAAAAGTTGACAGCTCACATAAAGGAAAAATGCACTGTTCCAAGGTAACAAAGATAGTTTAATCATATAATTTGCTGTCACCTCTGACAATTTCTTTCATCTTTGTAAAAATATTAAAAAAATGCCTTTCTCAGTTCTTCTAGAAAGATTGATAGATTGTTTATCTGATATGCATCTTGCATGCAATCAACCTATGAGTTGTTTGCATTGTAATTTAATTATGTACTTCATTTTATTATATTTCATACTTATATGTACACTTTACAAATATCATTGTATTCTTATTAATATAATAACAGAGCTTTACTCCCTGTGCCACCACTGAAAAGGAATGTTTTGCCATACCTAGGAGGGCTATCCCATAAACAAAGGCAAAATAAAATAAAATGAATAAACTCAAACATCATTTAAGGTGTACATCTTGTACTGAAGCCATGACATGGCCATTTCAAGATAGGATGGTAGTTTATGTGCTAACATTCATAGTAATACATCCTGATACAGTTAAATTAGTGAAAAGAGAAATAAGTCTTCATTAAATAACATGCATACAGGTATGTTGTTAGCATGTCAGCACTCTCCAATGAATGCTTACCTGGTTAATGGCAAAGCATGAAACTGTTGCAGGATAACACATGTATACTACTATAAGCTACAGACCAAGTATATTATTGCATGCATAGTTTAAACAGAACAGAACCATCAACTTTGATAATTTAATTTCCTTGTTCTTTTTATTTTGAATGATGAATTAAATCCATTGCAGCTATTTTTTTTCTTTTTCCTTTCATTTTTTATAATATCTGCCTCAGTCAGTTTTTTAATGTCCACATATGCAATTATTCCTAGCTTGTGAACGGAAGAGAGTTGTAATGAACTTTGCGCGTGCATGTGTGTGTGTGTGTGTGTGTGTGTGTGTGTGTGTGTGTGTGTGTGTGTGTGTGTGTGTGTGGTTGGTGCATGCATGCATACATGCACATGTGCCTCATGTGTGTAATCACTTATACAACTGTGCTCTACTTATTCACACTACTGAAATTTCATTAACTTATTTTACTTTATTTTTCTTCTGCGTGGTAGGCAGAAGAGAAGGTGTCAAGTTCCAGTCACCTTTTTTTCCACATATGATTTAGACTATTTGGAGTAGATTCTCCAAAAATAACACTGACAACAGATAATAAAGAATGAAAACATACTAGCAGGCGGTGTAGAGGCTGACGTAGACTTTAGCTCTTGTTTTTCTGGACTTCCACACATACATTGCCTGTAGCTGTTGAGCCTGTGGTAGCAGTAGGACCAGTTTACTTGGAGGTTTGCACAAACTGGTGCAGCTTGCAGAGCAGTGGCACATGCAGCAGCAGCAGTATCAGTGTATCCTGGGCTTTCAGGTAGTGTAAAAAACAAGTGTCAAGTCAGTGCAGTAGCACTCCCACAATGCACCTGAATGATGGCAGAAAGCCATATTCCTTACTTTTATTTTTCTATCCCATTACTCCTCTACATTCTTATGCAATACATTTTTACAGAAGCTTGTTCATTTACAAATTAATGAAAATAAACACATTCATATACAGACATACAGATGTACATATACACATACACACATAAGAGATCCCATTTAGTGACAGGGTATGTGGCCTGAATCAAGGACCCTTTTTGGCAGCTACAGGGCCCACTGACAATGGCAGTTTCTTATTAAAATAAAAGGTTATACAGGTTATCATACTAGCAATATACAATTACATACATTTTATGATGCTAAATTACTAGAGTAGTTCCTATAAAAAAAAAAAAACATTTTCCAGATTTTTTAAAGAGTTTTCCATTTACACACAGGTATATCTCTTCCAAGCGATCCTTTAAAATAGATGAGCACTACTAACATATTTACAAGGAAGCTATCTAGCACAAGTTAATTAGATATTAAGCTGAGGCATTTTGAGTGAAGCAAAATAAAGTCGTACCCATGCCTATGAAGCAGTAACAGTAGTACCATACTCTGAGGTAACTTAGCTGTATCTTGTTTCTTCTGAGTTATTAGTTTTCTTTTTCTTTGTTCATGGGGAAGATGGCTCCAATTTACATGAACAACTTTGCTAATACTTTTTTGCAATGTACTTTGGGAAAGGGAAGATGGCACTGTCCCCTTCGATTCTGATTCAGTGCAAATTAACTTTTCAGCTTATTTCCTGGGAATGGACAGTAGTTTTTGCAAATCAGCATGAAAGAAAAAGTTATGGGAAGTAGGGTGGCATGGGTTGTTTGCCTTTATAAGTGTGGTACAGTTGTGCTCAATTCTGGGAGAGGTAAAAACAAATCCATAGGTTATATTTCCAGATGCTTGAATTAGGTGGGCATTATAAAAAGAATTAAGTGTAACAGTAGACAAATCACAATCCATGTGTGGGATTTGAGTATTAGTGGCTACTGTCTGCCTGGCATGGGTGGTAACGTGATTTGTTAATTACGTAAAAGCTTCTAAGTTGCATGTTGAATTTGTGCGCCATTCCTCAGTGTTTGCATTCTAAAATATAAATAACACATATAAAATATAATGTCTAACATAATATATTGCAGAAGTCTGATTTAGTACAGATGGACTGGTAATTATAAACAGTAAGTGGAATGGACACTCACAATTGGCCATAGGTGTGAGTAGTTGTGTATGCATGTGGTGTGGAAGAACAACCACAGCAGGACTAGCCACCCAGTGTTGTGAACATTGAGTCTAGATGATACTCACTGACTGTGTGACGCCCTGAACCCATGAACAAAATGAGAAAAAGGGGGGTTAATGCTGATGCCAGTGCTTATTTACTCTCATCTATCTGTTATCAAATCAAAAAGATACAATAGAGTCTAAGACTGTGAAAGAAATTCACCTTCTGCAAAGGAAATGGGTTATAATTGGGGATGACTAAATTGCAGTAGTGAAACTATCAGACTGCTACAGTAAAACCTCAAAGCAATTCTCAGTACATTTTTCAGATACAATAGGATTAAACAATTCCTTAAAAAACAGCTGCCCCAAAAAATGCATAATCACTTTAAAACTAATAACTGTTTTACCTTTCTAACCATTAGGATGCCCAGAGGCTTAAAACTGATATTGGAAATTAGTTATCCTTTTCATAGGAATAATGGAGTCCTGTCTCATGCTTGTTTTTGAATGACTGTGTTCTGAGAATGCAGAATTCAGAAAGCCTATAATAATAATAATAATAATACAGTAATATAATAGAATAGAATAGAATAGAATAGAATAGAATTAGTAGAATAGAATAGACTAGAATAGAACAATATATATATATATATATATATATATATATATATATATATATATATATAATGTATATTATATATATATACATATATATATATATATATATATATATATATATATATATATATATATATATATATATATAAGAAAAACTACAATACAGAGAAAAAGTGCATACTCTGTTTCTGGTCCTTGTGATGTGCATTGCAGGTGTTACCAAATATATTACACAAGGAACTTCATTTTTTGAAGACTTTTATGTTATGTTGAGTATATCATGCATTTTTTTCTATCTCTCTTGTTTGAAAATGGAAAACATATATATATATATATATATATATATATATATATATATATATATATATATATATATACAGGTATATATAGAATCAGCAGTGCTTATGCAAATAACTAACAAGTCATCTGCAGTGTTTCTTTCATTTCACATTGTTTATTGCTCGTCTTATAATTGGATTGTTATGCATCTCAAATACATGCTTTTGTTTTTGTGCAAAAAGCATGTATTCGAGATACAAATGTGGTGACATTTTATGAAATAATGTAAATGGAAGGAAACATCGGGTTGGATTAATTAGACATTTATATGAGTGACACTGGTTCCACAAACCTCTCATACTTTTAACTGCCTTTGATATGGCATGCAGTAATAATATAGCCACACTGCTGCACACATCAATTATCATTACTTTTTTCTTTGTTCTACCCCCAAAATGGCCTAAACCAGATAATCATGCTAATACTATTTAGTTTTTTCAGCTAAGCTTTCTACTTCCTACATTTTCTATGTATTTGAAGAAGAAATGTGCAGTTCATCTCTCTTCTTCTGTTCGGTCCATTAGTCACTTCGATTGGGAACATTCAGAATTGCTTAGTTTCAGCAACATTTTTCAGTAATTCCCCACCCTGTTCTCTTTGGTATTAGATTACTAAAAATTATTTCAATAACTGTATCTCTGCACAAGACTAAAGGACACAGAAAGCACTCAACACCAAACATGCACAACACTAACCCCTGGATTCACTAATCCTCCATGTAAGACTAAATAAGTCTTACACGGAAACTGCAGTTGAACGGTATGATCTCAGCATGCCATGCATATTCATGAGAACACACTGACTTATCCCCAAGTGTAACACGGACCATGCAGGAAGGCAGGGGCGTGTCCGACTGCCGAGTAGTGCAAAGGTCCATGCCCCAGCAAGAGTCAGATTTGTGAAACATCAACACACATGAGCGAGTCCACTCAAATGTCAACAAACCCAACATTACACATCCCCACATACTAAACCCCTTTCAAATTGTAAAATGTAAAATTTGTATTTTTTTTTTATAATTCCCGATATAGCTGCCCATATGTGTGTGTGTCTGCGCAGGTGTTCCCATTGCTTAGCCACAGTTAGCAATTTTGACATCGAAGAGCATATAAGAACTATATATGCAAATGAAGCCAAATAGCAATAGCATAGTGGTAGAGACTTCACCCAAAGAGGAAGCAGTCACGGTTCGAGTCCCACCACATCCCTTTCTATTTCATGTTTTAAAGTAGTATATGAAATAATTCCTGACATATATAAATAAAATTGTACTAAAATCCATTGAAATGGCCTATGTATCAGTGAACAAAAAGTATATTGTTTACATATAAGAAGGATCCTGACATCTAATTGCACATAGCTAAGCAGCGTATTACCCAGAGCAATAAAGTTGCCCATAGCTTAGAAGCACTTTACCGAGCTCAATATAGTTACCCTTAGATAGGCAGCACTTTACCAAATGCAATATACTTGCTCATAGCTAAGCAGCACTTTACCTAGCTCAATAGGTTTGCGCGGATCTGTGCACCATGCTAACCAGCGCACTACAGGGCAACGTGGCTTAACGTGGAGCAAAATGGAGCAAAGCCGGCTAAACACAGCCACACCCCCTAGCCTGTCTGGACAGTTCTAAAATAAAAAGCAATGACAAGGTTCGAACCTGGGATACTATGCACCATAGTCAAAGCACTGAACCACTAAGCCATAACAGATTAGGATAAATATGCACTGTTAACATACATATACTAATACATGGAAGATTAACCATTGCTAAGCAGGTCTGCAGTCAGCTGAGAAATTACAAAAATGGCCAATCATAAAAAAGTGCAGGAAATTCAGCATATTTAAGCTCCATAGGCGGGAATACTCACCATAACTGATTGTAGCTGCCATCTGTAGTCAGAATGTCTGGTGCTGGAGAGGGTATTCACTTTAGAGTGCAACGCTGGGGCATCAAGGAGTCGAAATACATGGTTTGGCTCCTTGTCCACCATCATGAGTCAAGACTCCTGCAGGGCCAGTTCCAAGGGATGGAGGACAAAGCAGAGGCTTGGAACCGGTTAGCTCATGATCTCACCAGTGCCACAGGTGTCCCTCGGACTGGGGAGCAGGTTGGTCACCACCATGCAGACCTGAAGAGATGGAAGTAGGACTGACTGAACCAATGAATACAGGAGGCCCATGACATGCGAGATGCCCCATCACTGAGTAGGTAGCCATGGAATGAAGTATGTTGGACATGCTAATTTAGTCTATATAATGGATAGGAATGTCTCAGTATCCCTTCATTTACTCCACAGCTGCAGGTGACCTTGCTGCAAATCAGCAAGCCTATGCAGATAGGCTGCTAAGGCTGCGCCACCAGGCAGGTTAGTAATTCTTCTGCATGTATTGTTATTTAAAATAGGTGAGAGAGCCTGGATAAAAGTGTTGTAGCTCCATAACAAAGGCATAAAATGCCCTGAATAATGTCTCTGCATGTACTGTTATATAAAATAAGTCAGAGAGCCAGAAAATGAGTGTAGTAACCCATTAATAAAGGTAAAAGAAGTCCAGAATAAATATCTCTGCATGTACTGTTATATAACATAAGTGAGTGAGCCAGAAAAAGAGTGTGGTAACCCATTAATAAAGGTCAAATAAGTCCTGAATAATATGTCTGCATGTACTGTTATATAACATAAGTGAGTTAGCCTGAAAAAGAGTGCTGTAACCTATTAATAAAGGTATAATACATCTTGAATAAGTCTTCTATATGCACTGTAATACCAAATAAATGAGAGAGAGAGCCTGTAGAAAAGTGTGTAATGTAATTAATAAAGGTATAATACTTGGAGTGTGTCTGTGTCACTTACTTTGAAATGCTGTTTTACCCTTGCATTTTATAAATAGTACTGTTGTATTAAGTGCTGTCAACCCACAGTTGGGCAGTCCCATATAAAGTGGATGAAGGAAGTGCCAGTAGTTGTGAAGCATATATACAGTCCTCAACAGTTGGTAATTGGCTGGCACGCATAGGTAAATCTGGTACATGAGTAGCTTGTTAATGTGTACCCCAGAAATGTGATTGTGCTACATGAAATGCAGGTTTCTGTAGAAATGTAACAGAAAATGTCACATGAACACATCCAGATATGTAAATATATACATATACATAAAATATATAAGTATGTAGCAGTAACATCTGCATCCTGGACAGTTAGTATGTCAGATATAGTTCAGGTATATAATGAACTAGCCAAACCCATTACACAACCTAATACACGTTGCCAAGTGCAATAATACATGTAGGGGATATACACCCGCAGTCAATAGGAATGTAGTATAGACTAAAAGTACTTATAAGATGTTAATGGAGGTATCTTTTTACACTCTACTGTATGTGCATAAACAATGCAATTCCACACCTCAGTGGGTATGTCTAATCTCACAACATTTGTTGGGACATATGTCCTGTTGTTCTATAAATATCTGCATGAACTTTGATGCATGTGCCCTGTTCAAACACCCCAATCTTGGTGGCCTGTTGCCACCAATCATCCCTGCATGCTGTTGGAATGTCCACTGTTGTTCAATATATGCATGTGTTATGCTTGCTGTTCAACTGTTGGAACCCTGGTGTGTTGGGTTAATGAGAATATTACTGCATGCTGTTACAACTAATTTGGAATGCTGTTGTCTGTGTTGTAATTAAACACACCTAAACACAAAACATATGGGAAGGCCGGTCTTGTTTGTCTTTTACCTCCCCAAATATACCTACTTCCTCTACCTCACTTTCCACTCTCACCTGAAAAAAAAAAGGGCAATCAGTTCCCACAAAAAAATTACGCCCCATACATAGCTGCCCATTTCGCACACATGTCCACTGGACACGTAAACTGGTAATTATAATTGGTAGTACAACATACTTTGTTGTCCTCACCCCTCTCTCAGGGGTGGAAGGTTCCAAATTTCACTCCAAATCTATTGCATATGCACAGCTGTTGCTGGTAAAGAAATGGGCAGCTATGGACCTTCCCTACACCCATCCTGCACATCCCAAGCTGGTTTCCCTACTGTCTTTCCCTCTTTGTACCCTCTTTTTCACCACTTTCCTATCTCCCCATTTTCTTTTCTTTCAAAGAAATTAGGGTGGGGTTAGCGGGAGTAGGCACCTTTAAGTAGTAGTTAGCGGGTTTGCACAGTGTACGCATGTGTGCACTTAGCTTAGTATTGCTAAGTGTCACGCAAACCCACGCGGACCCGCTTACAACTGCTTAAAAGTGCCTTAGTCACTCTGTATGTCAGGGCCTTTGTTCTGCTCAGCAGCAAAATAAAACACCTCTGTCAGTCTCGAACCCCAGACCTTGGACACACTAGACTGCATGAAATACTACTAAGCCACAGCACATATACAATAACTTGATGCTGAAATAAATATATCATGCATTACAATGAGGGAATGTAAAGGGAAAATATGAATGCCATAACACAAATCTTTACCAGCAGTTGTTGTGGAATTGTATGACTTGACTATGAAAAGAGAACCAGCCATTCTAGCAGGGAATAATGTTACAGGAGCACCTTCAAACCCCACACAGTATCAGACCAGGATAAACACTGGCATAGTTAAATAGGGCAGAGGCCAGACTTTCCAACTGTGACTGCTTTACAGGGATGTCCCTGATTCATAAACAAATGTTAGCTGTGCCCCTCTGAATCACTCTGAAAAGTAATAACATTAGGCCAAAAAGTGGGGAATCACACTTAATGAATAATGTCAATAAGTGAGAGTAGACCCTGCTTGCACGTCAGAAAAGGTGTAATAATACATATGCTCTGATTTCCTCAAAGTCTCAACTGAAATATGTCTGTAATATATTACAGGTGTATCTCACTTTCCCTGAGGCTGTTCAAATATATACCTGGGAGTATCTGAGGCCTGACAGATGCAGAAACACACAGGCATATCAGCATTTCTGCTGTTACACACTCTGCAAATGGCTTTGGAAGAAGTTCCACAAGCATGCCCTTATGTAGGTGTACAACACAGAAATATCAAAGGATGTAGCCATGTACTGCTAGCAACCAACTGTGACAATGCCATTGTTCCAGTGCTGAAAAGACTGGTGTGGTGCACAGACAAAGAATAATAGGCTAACCTCTGGCTACTATCTGGATATGTCCACAGGTGGGAGCTACGCAGACAGACTACTTGCCTTGATAGACTAACAGGTACATAGCAACTCTGTATGTTCAGCAAGATAAACATCACACAATAATAAATAATGCTCTCTGCAGTTCTCTACCCCTACCCAAAAGTCCTATATACCTGTGTATTCAGGCAAAACCAAGGGTGTAGGTAGGCATACTCAGTACTCAAATATGTTCAGTTGTCTTGAGCAGCATGTGCTAATGTCAACACAAACAAACCACAAACTGTTCAGAAGTGAGTAACTTAATAATTACAGTATAGCAGTTCACAAACAGTGTGTGTGCCAGAGGAATACATTGCAATAACTACTTTTGTATGGCAGTTAATTGTCTAATTCAAAAAGAAAGTGCATACTCCCATGTATCCTGTGTTAGCATTTGGAGGGGTGAGTAAAAGTCTACAATGAGAAGTGTGTACTGGAAGCAACAACATTCAGGTTTGAGTACAACTTGCATATCACTGGCTACAACCCTAGCTTCAGATATGAGACATATACCAAGCTTTTGACTGACACAACAGTGTCCTGAGCAAACAAGCATGGGTCCCACCTTGGAAAGCTGAAAGGGCTACGCCTACCTAACCTAGCATTTTATAGCAGTGGGCTGCAATCACAGTGAGTACTGCAATTACCACACAGCAGGCTGCATGCATTTACTAAATGGTGGGCACCAATTGGTGCAGAGGCCGTCACATGCACATGTGCAGATACCTAGAAAAGCAGGCTGTACCTGCTGTCCACACATGCAATAATATCATTGCAGGAACAGAGAGAGAGCAAGAGGGAGAGAGAGACAGAGACAGAGACACAGACAAAAGAGACAGAAACAGAAACAGACAGAGAAACCCCACCCCAAAAAAACAAACAAAAAAAAAACAAAACAAAAAAACCACTAACAACAGATGGAGCAGAGAAATACAAAGGTAAAGTATGTAACACATATGTATTTTCCAGCATGTAGTAGATGTTCTTGAAGAGTACTCTACATGCTGTGAATCATCCATATGTGGCAGCAGTACATATCTATATGTATCTGCACATGTGCATAGGGCAAGGGTCATACTGCAACTGTTAGTGAAGGGTGGACATATATATGTTGTTGAAGGTTGTTATGTGCATATATCTATGTAGGTTGTAGTGTGTGGCATAGAAAACAGCATGCAGTGCTGGTATATGTCATGTGGTGGTTAAACACTGTGGGACTGATTTGTCAGATCTGCTGTGTTACAGCCAGTGAGGCCCGCTGGCGCTACATGGGCTGAGGAAACCAAAATGCATTCTGCACAACACTGTGCAATATTATTACATAACTGTATATCTCACAACTGTCGCATAATTGATATCCCCACCATGAAAGGTGGACTGTATATGTGCCTATATGTACATCTATATGTACAGCAATGGATGTTTAGATGTATGTGTATATATATATATATATATATATATATATATATATATATATATATATATACATATATGTATTAAGAGAGAGAGAGAGAGAGACACGGGATCATACATACTGCAACAGGTGCCTAGTGACCAAGGCATGGTCTGAAGACCAGTGTCGATACTGCAGTGCCATCCCTCCTTTCCAAAACACTGTACCCATTATCTACCACATAGGTGGAAATCTACCTAACACTGAAGGTGTGATAAGGGAACATGGGAGACAGGAGGACAGTAGCCTCTTCTTTGATAATCACAGTGCCACACTAGTCTTGTAATCTGTCTATGTGGTATATGTCATCACAAAAGGTGTGTCATCTAGGAAATATAGGTCAGTGTTCCCCTCTACTCATCACAATGCCCCGTGTGGTATGTACCTCACATGACAACTACAGCAAGTGGAAAGGCCACAGACATACCTCACAAAGAGTAATACTGGTCTCAAACAGATGCCCTATGCAGACTGACTCACAAAACCACAGCTAGACTATGTTGCATACTGCCCACACAGAGGTGACCACTGCCGGACATACAGATGTATGTCACACCCATAGCTGTTGGACAATCACAATGTCAACATATCACAATCCCTCCGGGCTACACGCTCTAGGTCCTAAACCTCATCAGCTCACTAAGCAGCACATGCTGAAGGGATAGGATCCTATCTCATAGATATGCCATACTCTAGAATAAACCACCTATCAATAGCAAACATGGCTCCTCATTAGCAGTTGTCATAAATACCCCTGATGATTGTTTGGGAGATAGGTAATACACCCCGGGAATCACCTCTGTGGTTCTGGTTGACAGGGGCAAGTGAAATCAAATTACATGTATGTCAAAGGCCAGGGTAGCATATGGCTAGGCTGCTCTAGGCCCTAGTGCCAATAGCGTATTACCTACCTATGACACGATGCACACACACACATGTACTCACTGCAATACCTGCTATGTGAGGTTGAATGAGTGTGACGGTGAATGTGTACAAGGTCTGTAACGGTGTGATAGCTTAGTGTGAATTTGTTTCTGTCATGGCAGTTTGTGTCCTAGCTGTGAGGCCAGCAAAAGATGCGTATGTTATTGCTTGGCAGACATAGTAGTATGGCATACGCTGTGATGGAGTTCCTTGTTGATGACTGTGGTGTCCCATTGTAAGCTAAAGCAATACATGTATGCTTATTGAGTGGTACTGCTGGTGAATCCAACTCCCATATGAACTGTAGTACCACCTGAAGCTGTAGGCCTAAACAGCACAGTATAGTGTATGTTCACATTGCTTGGAAACACTGTCTTGTGTGTTTCCTGTAGTCTGCACAGATTACATACCTCAGGCATAAGGTTTTGTAAGTAGTGGCACACAGTACTGTATGGTACACAGGTAAAGCTCATCTGGGTTGGCATACATTTGTGTGTTGTATGTATGTCTGATGTGTGTAATTATCCCTGTACCATGCCCGCAATCATATGTGTGTTATAGGGTATACGTGTGTATCTAGCAACATGTATACTCTGTTACAGCAGTATGCCACCTATATTAACAACTGTGCACATATGCTAGGCAGGGGTATGGCATCAACGACTAGGGTGGTTTACTGGTAATACTGTAAGTGTACTTTACATTCATTGCAATGGATGACATCTTCCTTCATGCATTAGCTTGATATATACCCCTGTGGCGAGGTTGTGCATTGTGTCACAAACAATGTGCCGGGTACTGGTGTATAGTGGTTTGATATATAAAGTGTGCCAGGTACTGTCAGTCAGTTATGGCCTGAGCACCAATATGTGGTATTGAACATGTGTATCCTCTGACAGACAAACGGATGCTATATATGGCAGTTAAGTGATATCTGTAGTTAAGGGTGTAAAGTGTGCCGCATGACTCACTCACGCATATTGTTCATTTCTCTTTCAGGGTAATGGCCCACCAATGTAATCCCTGTTACACAGCAGTGGAGGAACAGGAAATCCACCACAACCTGGTGCAGCACTACTCCCTGCTGTTTCCCAGAAGCAGCCAGCACCAGCATGAGTGGACTGCACTGTGGCAAGATCTTGTTCATCGGATAAATGACATAGGCATGCATAACTGGACATATGAGCAGGTACGCCATCACTGCAGTGATTTAATTATACATGTCTGGCGGCATGCGTCTGATATCCACAGACAACAGCTTGCCACAGGTGGTGGGGGGGGCCATTCACCTCCCCCCCACCAAAGTGGAGGAGCTGCTCCTAAGCGTGGTGGCTCCTGACCAACAACAGCAACTGCAACAGACATGTGTCGTCATGGAGGCCGGAGCCACCCAGCATGTTGACATGGAGTGTACAGATAACATGCCCTATCTGTAGACTACTGTTACCTGTATTGTTAGATTGTACTGTGTGTTTAGCAGTTGTGCCACCTAGTGTTGTGCAATACTGATATTTGGAATATTATCTGTACACCTGTGACTGTCGACTGTTGTTCTACTGTAGTTTAGCAAACCCACAGTAGCAATGCCACAGTTGGGGCCACTGACAAACTGTCTCATATTCTTGTAGGTCCCTCTGGTGTGACAGCAGGGCAGATGATCCATGCCGGTGAGTGTGTTATAACTTAAATATTGGTAATGAAATGTGCATGTCATAGGTGAGGTGTAGGCCATGTACATGTAACACACCTATGCATAATGCATGCTGTGCATGTTTGCTGTGAGACATTGCACATCTCAGTAATGTCAGTAGCTGCCTCAATCACATGCAATACACAGAGCATCAGACACACTTGTGGCAACACCGTACTGCACATTGGATAGGCATAGTTGATACACATGTACACAACATAACATGTTTGTCATACGCAGTACACCTCAACATGCTACACATGATGTAACCACACACCCGCTGTAAGGTCACACTTCAGTATCCCACATGTCATCCACACAGCACACATGATATACCTGAGGGGTAGAGGCCTATCATGGGGCAGTGCAACACTCTTCAACACATAACACAGTCATGTTAGGCAATGCTCCCTATTGGGCACCTCACACACCCATGTACAAAGTGGCTGTGTAATTGTGAACGTAGCCACAGCACTGCAGTTCAGGTACAGCATGCTAGGTGGTGGTCTGTCACACATTAGTAGCCTTGAGTGACCACATGATGCATGATGATGATGGCTCATGGTACTACACCCCATCCAGTTACAGTGACCACAGTACTACACATAGCAGTCATTGCTTTGTACCTCAGTGTTGTGTGTGTGCAAACATATGCACCTATACACAATATGCATAGCATGTTGTGTGTGTGAAAAGATATGCAACTATACACAGTATGCATAGCAGTCACCATCTGTACAAAGTGACACATATATGTCCTGGAATGCTATTGGGTGTATAGGTCACATGACACACATTGGGTATGTGTGCTGTTTAATGTTGCAGTCGTGTAGCATGCCATGTCATTGCTGGCACTGACATATCTGCAAATATGTCCCACGCTCACCATAACCACTGTACAATGGCCATGTTGAGCACTGGTATTCCATCACGTATACATGCACCACTCATCCCGTGTGTGTACATAGCATGCATGTGCTACACCTGTGCCCACAATTATCTGCTACAGACACAGACACTGTAATTAGACATGGAAATCTATGTGACACACAGATAACACATGCAGCCATGGTATGTATACCTGTGAGTGATGGTGCACAGGACATTGCAGAGCTTATAATACTTGCACAGCAATGTTGTGTCCTTGTACACATTGTGTTCCAGGGTGTAGCCAATCACTGAGCAACTACACACATGCATCAAAGCCATGTATACTGTTATTAACTAGGGCTGTCTACAATCGCACTGCATGGTCTTGAGCAACACATATTCTGCATGCTGACACGTGTGAAGTGACTGTTTGCCTTGTGATACTGTCACCCACCTTCAACCACAATTGAGTATGTTTTGGATTGCTGGTGTTTGTGTGTATCTGCTGTAGTGAGGAGTGTATTTGTGTGCATGTGTGCATGTGTTCATGTGTTCATGTGTGCATGTGTGCATGTGTTCATGTATTCATGCTCATGTGTTCATGTGTGCATGTGTGCATGTGTTCATGTGTTCATGTGTGCATGTGTTCATGTGTTCATGTGTGCATGTGTGCATGTGTGCATATGTGCATGTGTGATATCATGTACAGATTGTAAAGTGTGCTTCCTGTCTTCCTCTCACAGGTTCTGAGGTTAGGTTGGCTGAATGCAGCAGGGAACCTGAAGTCACTGCCACAAATAGTGGAGATGATGATACATGTATTGTGGCACAGGCAGGTTTGACAGGGTCTGTCGTTGGTCTTCCAATCGACAGTACACAGCTTTCCACCCCATCTATGTGCACACTCATACTGCCAATACATCCCTCATCACCAATGGCTTTAGCCGAGGGATAGCATACAGTTGGCATTGACCAGGATAGTGTGGTATCCATGGCACATGCATCCCCTCACAGCAGCCATACCCAGATTCCTGGAATGGTACCACATAGGCGGATGTCCAGGGGTTCTCGTGGGAGCACCGTTGGTCGTAATGCCCCTGGCAGATGTGCCCCCACAGGTCTTACATCCTCAGGTATGTTCTGGGCTGTAATGCAGGCACAGGCACATATGGAACGGTACACCAGACAGGGACTAAGGGTGCAGAACGCCCATAACACCGCTATCAATGACAGTATCCGTGACCTTGCCGGTGCCATCCGTAATTACACCAAGGTCATTGATAGATGTTGGGGGGAGACATTAGACGCCCTCCACAATGTGTTTTCCATGAGCCAGGACCGTGCGGGACAGTTGAGACATCGACGCGGACGTGTGCCGGCAACATCAATGGCTGGCAGTCGTTGCGGATGACCCACAGATCACAGCCTCTCCTGTAGTGGCAGTTGCTGGGGCTGGCCTGCTGATTGACCATCCTAGTAGACCATGTGCACATGGCTCTGGCCAGTCCCAGCAGGGACATGGGTCCAGTCGACATACCTCTGCCTCTGATGATAGTACCCAGTCAGGCTTGGTACCTGATACTGTCCGTAGCATCCCTGCCAGGCACAGGTACCATGTCCGTGCCCAGAGACAATGATCTGTACAGCCTGTCAGGTACAGTCTGTGGCTGTCCCACAACCTCTAGTATATGGCAGCCACATAGTGGAGCTGTGTGCACGCAGACACACACACACACATATACCAAACACCTAGGGCTCACACATACACACACACATTACATCAACATTGGCCCATGCTGTACTGTTGTCCCTCACACACACACACACACACACACACATGTCGATTGGATGGGTCAATGTCGGGCTCTGGCAAACCAACAACACACCCTGTGCATATGATGAAACCTAAGCCACCTCCTGTCATCTGTAACATTGATGCAGGAACAGGTTAACATGGTGCTGATGTACAGGGTGACATTATAGCAGTGTAGCAATGTTAGCATGTTGTCAACAGGAAAGTGTAATGATATCCTTGTAGGTATATCTGAGCAGGCATGATGCATCAAAGCTATGATTGTCAATGTAGTATTGTTTACACTAGTGTTAAGTCTGAGTATGTATTGTCCATCCATGTGCCACTTGGCTGAAGTGTGTAGTGTTGGCAGCATGTGTTAGTGAGTGGACAGTACGTGTGTGATGTGTGCAGTACAGATTAGCAAGTGTACATCTGTAAACATGGTGGGGGTGCACTGTCTGCATGTATGTGCATAGTGGACACATGGGACGTGTGACATACCCTGTATTACACAGTGTTAACATCTCATAGTATCTCTCAGTGGTCAGTATGCATTCTACTACAGATATGTTCTAACATGGGTACACATGTGTGTATGACATGGTTTGACTCTATGCTGTGGGTGATACTGTTACTATCTGTCAATGTTTTGCATTCTGGTAGTATACACAACCTCAACAGCCTGACTATAACCAATCATTAGATGATGTCCTGACAACTGACACACAGATGTAGGGAACTCAGTAACAGTTGGATCCTTCCGGTACTATACTATAACAGTAACCAGTGGTATTGACCGTCACCCGTTCCTGGGACCACACCTATTTGGCATATAGCCCTCTTAGGTACATGCAAACACACTAGGGATATGTCCATCCACATCTGGAAATGCATGCATTGGCCTACAATGCATTCTCTGGATGGGACACATATCCTACACAAGGGTATCATACAGACAGATACCTGTTGTCCAACACATGCTGTATAGCTCTAAGCCAACTATAACATAGTCATCCACATTTACTATACATAGTATCCCGACAGTAAAACATAAGTGGTAGCCCCCAATATGTATGTCGGGTATCAATGTGTACATACAGCCAAGTGTTATGTCATCTGTCCTTTTGTATCCACATATACAAAGGTATTGTGAAGTCCCTCGGTGTATCACATAAGAAATTAGGGGCCTGTATGCATATCCACAAGGCTGTTGTACACCTATAATGACTGTCCATTATTGCCAGACTTTGTTGTGCATGAACATGTCTGACATATACCCCAGGCATGTACCCTCACTCACACTAGTCTATAGAAACTGTCATGGGTGTGTGTGAGACACAGATGACCTTGGCCACAGATCACTACAGTGGCCGGCCTTGTCACATACATACATATGTGACCTATGATCTGAGAAGCAGCAGCACAATCTGTCAAAGGTAACAAATGTGTTCATGTAGTATGCAGGCTTCACACCTATGTACTAATTGAGGTCACATGTACATATATTTATTTGCCACACAGATACCTGATGTGTGCAATGCACATATTGTTTTAATCCTGATATGTCATACCATGGTAAAAGCAAAACCCACACCGCATTGACCAACAGTGTCACACACACAGACACACACACACACTCAGCAATTGCAGGATTCAAACCCCTACTTAACTATGTTATGACATTAGAGACATACGCATTAACACAATGCGCTCTATGTTTTACGGGGGGGTTCTTGTTTCCACTGTTATATTTGTAGGATGCTGACTTCATTAGACTTGCCAAAGGGGAATATACCTCTTTTAAGGTGTTTCCGTAGTCTCCAAAAAGGGCATTCTTTTCAAAGGAAGTCACACAGACACATACACCCCCCCACACACACACTCAGCAGGATACAAACCCCTACCTAACTATGTTATGACACTAGAAACATCCGCATTAACACAACGCGCTATATGCTTTACTGGGATTTTCATTTCCACTGCTTTATTTGTAGGATGCTGACATCATCAGACTTGCCAAAGAGGAATAAACCTCTTTTAAGGTGTTTCCCTAGTCTCCAAAAAGGGAATTCCTCTCAAAGGAAGTCACACAGACACATACACCCGCACACACACACTCAGCAACTGCATGATTCAAACCCCTACCTAACTATGTTATGACATTACAGACATAAGCATTAACACAATGCATTATATGCTTTACTGGGGTTTTTATTTCCACTGCTATATTTGTAGGATGCTGACATCATCAGACTTGCCAAAGAGGAATAAACCTCTTTTAAGGTGTTTTCCTAGTCTCCAAAAAGGGAATTCCTCTCAAAGGAAGTCACACAGACACATACACCCCCACACACTCTGCAACTGCAGGATTCAAACCCTTATCTAACTATGAGACATATTCATTAACACGACACGCTATATGCGTTACTGGAGTCTTCATTTCCACTGCTATATTTGTAGGATGCTGACATCATCAGACTTGACAAAAAGGAATAAACCTCTTTTAAGGTGTTTCCTTAGTCTCCAACAAGGGCATTCCTCTCAGAAGAAGTCACACAGTCACATACACCTCTCCCCACACACTCAGCAACTGCAGGATTCAAGCCCCTAACTTACTAGTGTATGACACTAGAGACATACACACTAACATAATGCGCTATATGCTTTACTGGAGTTTTCATTTCCACTGCTATATTTGTAGGATACTGACATCATCAGACTTGCGAAAGAGGAATAAACCTCTTTTAAGGTGTTTCCCTAGTCTCCAAAAATGGCATTCCTCTGAAAGGAAGGCACAAAGACACATACACCTCCCCACCCACACACTCAGCAGGATTCAAATCCCTACCTAACTATGTTATGACACTAGAGACATACGCATTAACACAATGCGCTATATGCTTTAGTGTGGTTTTCATTTCCACTGCTATATTTGTAGGATGCTGACATCATCAGACTTGCCAAAGAGGAATAAACCTCTTTTAAGGTGTTTCCCTAGTCTCCAAAAAGGGCATTCTTCTCAAAGGAAGGCACACACACACACACACACACACACACACACACACACACACACACACACACACACACACACACACACACTCAACAACTGCAGAATTCAAATCCCTACCTAACTATGTTATGACATGAGAGACATACGCATTAACACAACGCACTATATGCTTTACTAGGGTTTTCATTTCCACTGCTATATTTGTAGGATGCTGACATCATCAGACTCGCCAAAGAGGAATAAACCTCTTTTAAGGTGTTTCCCTAGTCTCCAAAAAGGGCATTCCTCTCAAAGAAAGTCACAAAGACATATACACCCCCCCCCCACATTCTGCAACTGCAGTATTCAAACCCTTATCAAACTACGGAACATACACATTAACACAATGCGCTATATGCTTTACTGGTTCGTTTTTTTCCACTCATATATTTGTAGGATGCTGACATCATCAGACTTGCCAAAGAGGAATAAACCTCTTTTAAGGTGTTTCCCTAGTCTCTAAAAAGGGCATTCCTCTCAGAGGAAGTCACACACACCCATCAACTCAAGGCTTCAAACTCTTATCTAACTAGGTTTTGACACCAGAGACATACGCATTTACAAGATGCGCTATATGCTTTACTGGGGGTTTTCATTTCCACTGCTATATTTGTAGGATGCTGACATCATCAGACTTGCCAAAGAGGAATAAACCTCTTTTAAGGTGTTTCCCTAGTCTCCAAAAAGGGCATTCTTCTCACAGGAAGGCACACAGACACATACACCCACCACTGCAAGATTCAAACCCCTACTTAACTAGGCTATGACACTAGAGACATACGCATTAACACAATGCGCTATATGCTTTAGTTGGGTTTGCATTTCCACTGCTATATTTGTAGGATGCTGACATCATCAGACTTGCCAAAGAGGAATAAACCTCTTTTAAGGTGTTTCCCTAGTCTCCAAAAAGGGCATTCCTCTCAGAAGAAGTCACACAGTCACATACACCCCCCATACACATTCAGCAACTCCAGGATTCAAATCCCTATCTAACTATGTTATGACACGAGAAACATACGCATTAACATGACGCACTATATGCTTTATTGCGGTTTTTATTTCCACTGCTATATTTGTAGGATTCTGACATCATCAGACTTGCCAAAGAGGAATAAACCTCCCTAAGGTGTTTCCCTAGTCCCGAAAAATGACATCCCTCTCAAAGGAGAGTACAAAGACACATACACCCAGCAGGATTCAAACCCCTACCTAGCTATATAATGACACTAGAGACATACACATTAACACAATGCGCTATATACTTCACTGGGGTTTTTGTTTCCACTGCTATATTTGTAGGATGCTGACATCATCAGACTTGTCAAAGAGGAATAAACCTCTTTTAAGGTGTTTCTCTAGTCTCCAAAAAGGGCATTCTTCTCAATGGAAGGCACATGCTTTACTGGGATTTTCATTTCCACTGCTATATTTGTAGGATGCTGACATCATCAGACTAGACATGGTAATGTGTGTGCACTTTGTTTTATGTAATCCCAGGACTGCACCATGGGGGACAGCAGGTGTTAACAGTTTGAACAGGACTCCACAATTCTTAGCTTGTGTGATCTATCTGTGGACCAGTTGCCAATCCATTATATGACAATACATATTTATGCACAGAGTGTTGATTTTGTGGATACATGTGTCTGGGATATTGGAAAAGGGCTATTCAAGGTCTATGTGGGATGTGTGTAGCTCATTTCTGTGATGTATGTCCTGGGTGGCTGCCTTGCAAACAGTCTAGCAGTTTGGGAGCCATGATCTGCCCATGAACAGACCAAAGTTGGTAGGGTTGTGTGTTTGTCGGCTTCCAATAGCTCTGTTTATGACTTCAATCATGATGGACCCCATGGCCTTGCAGATCAGACGTCATAGGCATATAAGACTATAGTTCCCATGGTCTGTTGTGCACCAACACTTGTGGACTATGCCATATGTTGCTGTAATCCATTCAATGGTTTCATATCCTGTAGAGAGGGTAAGGCTCAACAGACTGTTCAGGTGAAGGGTCTGTTTGCTCTACAGTTCATTTATGACACATATAGGGAAACAATGTAATCCAATCAATGTCATGTTTTCAGCTTTGGAAGGAGCTGTTTACCCATTTTACATGTGATATCTCCTGGTATGATGATACAGCCTTTTGTCTGTGGGAGGTGGCTATGTATGTATGGGCTTGTGTAACAGGATGTTGGCATTTTCAGTCATTTACAATTAGCCCTGACTCAGGACATATATGAGTGTACATTGCTATTTATGACATAGCTGAAGGAAGTGTCATAGTTCTGTCTGGACTCCTTCACAGATAATCTTACAAAACACCAACAAACATAGGCACTAAACCCGTGTTATACTCCTTTACACACTTAACAGCCTACTGATCATTTTTGATCAGTCAAAAGAGTATTTCATCATAATATCTTGCCATGTCCTAAGGTCAGTTTCGTGTGTACTCTCCAGTCCAGCTGGTGAATATGGGGATTTTGAGGCAATGTTACAACTGCCTTTGTACACAGACAACCCTCTCCTCCTCCTCCCAACAAACTCAGATATTTGTGAGAGATGCAACTATATAGACAAACTGGTGGCTGAGCTCTCTAGACCCATGACTGGCACAGTCTATCAGGAGGAGAAGGTAACCACACACACCACGACTCCAGTGTCATATAGACCTATAGCAACAGCAGACCAAACACATAAACACACAAAAACATACTCGGAGGCTCTAAATAAAACTCTGCCTAAGCAGCAGAGACCCCCAAAGCAGACACCCAATCAACTGCTTCCCCACAACTATACCCACTTATCACAAAGTAAACAATGTCAGTGTGCCACACAGTCACTACCCTTAAGGCTAAACAACACACCTAATACACCTGTGATAGGTGACTCTTTTGTCAGACACACTGATGTCCCACTCACCAGGCTGAACAGGGAGAAGGTCACTGTAAGCTGCCAGGATCCGACACATAACACATGCACTCAGGTCACTCCAAAGCAAGTACAGATATGACTCCGTCATTGTCCATGCTGGTGTGAATGTCCTGAGATATTCCTCCCCGGACTATATGAAAAGAGACATAGAGGAGCTCTATGATCATGTAACCCAGGCCAGTATGACCCTGACCTTGTGTATCATCTTACCCTCACCAAGAATGATGCCACAGTATAAAGACAATATGATCAATTTTAACAGTTGGCTAACGTATTTGTGTCATTCACAGGGGATCCAGTGTCTGTCGGCCTGGGATGACATGCTCATCATGCCACGTTGCTTCACTAGGGATGGCTTGCACCTGTCACCCCTGGGTTTTCAAATACTGGCTAAGGCACTTGCCATCCCCATAGTGCCTTTTTTAGGCAAGGCTCAAAAGACAAACCCACCTCCATAGACAATACAAGGTAAAATAAACTAAGGGTAATGCTGTTCAATGCCAGAAGTCTACACCTCTAAATGGACGCAGTGAAGGCTCTCTTCAGTATGGAGAATATCAATATCTCTGCAGTAACAGAAACCTGGTTCAAGGCTCCCAAAAGCACCCCAGCACTACCAGGTTACACTTCATACCATGCTTTTCGGCCACAATAACCGGGCCACACCACAAAAGGAGGGGGAGTATCCATATACATAAAAGATACACAAACCTCCAGGCTAGTAGCACTGCACAAAGCATCGGAGACCATCCATGTGCAACTAACAGTGGGCTAAACTGCCTTTCAGGTTGTAGCCTGCTAAAGACCACCCTCCCAAACTCAGGGACCCCACTCGGCTTTCCTGAGAACACTGGAGAATATGTAGGTCTCTCCAAACACCATTATATTGGGTGACTTCAACTAGCCAAACATTGACTGGGAATACTACTCAAGCCCCAACACACTCGCCCAATGATTCCTCGAATATATAAACTCAAATGCTATGGAACAACTGGTCACCACCCCCACAAGTGGGGTATACATATTGGACCTGGTCATCAACAACATGGGAACTCTATGTTCCACACCAGAAGCATACCCCTCATTGGTAAGGTCAGACCATACATTTATCTCACTGGACATCCATATCCTGTCCCCACCCCCAGCCAAGGTAATCTCGGTGAGGAACTTCTCAAAAGCAAACGTCACACTTCTCAGAACTGAGGTGGTTTCCTTCAAAGCCCCCGGGGCCAGTGGGAACTATGACTCATACCACAGTATCCTTTAGAAACCCATTGTATGGACACCTACAGGAAAGCATGGATCATGCTATCCCACATGAATCCAAGACTCACTCCTCTAAAGGCAGGTGACCTGTCTGGTGGACCTCGGCCATAAATAAGCTATGCAACAAAAGGAGGAGGGTACTACATGATATAGCAGTATCCCACAAAGGGGAGGCATCTCTGATCAGTACTAGCAAGAAGCTACAATCACTCATAAAATCATCTAAGGCCAGCTTTGACAGTAAGATTGCACAAGACACTAAAGACAATCACAAGGCCTTCTTTAGTTATGTCAGGAACCTGGGTGGCAACTCCCAGATATGCTCTGAGTTACTGCATAATGACAACAAAATACACTGAACCCAAACCCACAGACATTGCCAACATCCTGGCAGACAAGTTCAGTGCATACCCCCCCCCCATCGCCCAAAAGTACAAATGTCCATCCCAACAGAGTGTAGCCTCCCTGACATCACAGATGAACATGTGAGAGCTGCCCTCTCCAAAGCAATAACACAGCATCAATGGGACCAGACAGTGTCCCAGGCTGCATCTTACATGAGCTTCATGAAGAACATAACCCTCACATAACGTCACTGTTCAATATCAGACTTACTACAGGATATGTACCCAAGGAATGGCGTACAGCAACAGTGGTCCTGCTCCACAAAGGTGGTGCCACAAGGGACCCTGGACACTATCACCCTATAAGCCTGACTAGCCTGGTCTGCAAAGCTATGGAGCATATCATCATGGAACTCATAAACAGACATCAGCAACCTCTAGACACTGGCTCCTACCCAGTTCACTTTTGTTAAGGGCAGAGCTTGCCTCTTGCACCTGGACGACTTCTTTGAATCAGTTACCAGGGCCATATACATAGGGAAGGTAGTCCACACAACCTACCTGGACCTCCCAAAAGCCTTTGACACAATACCTCACTCGGGCATCTTAAATAGACTCACCAGCTTAGATATCAACACATATGTCACAAGATGGATTGCAAACTGGATCAGGGATAGTACCCATATGGTCGGAATTGCAGGTGCCATGTCTGACTCTACACCAATTACGTGTGGTGCCCCACAAGGCTCAGTTCTGGGACCTCTCTTGTTCAGTATATATTTCTCTGAGGTACAGGCTAACACAGGAGGACTAAGGCTGACCAAATTCACGGATGACTGCAAACTGGGTGCCATAATTGACTCTCCAGCTGACACAAGCATCCTCCTAAAGGGTCTCACAGAGATGGATAACTGGTGCCAGAGCCATAGCCTAAAGCTAAATGCCATAAAATGCATAGTCATCTCCTTTGGGAATAACAAAGTGCACACAGATTACCACATAGGTGTTAATCCATTACGTACAGACGGTGTACTTAGGGATTTGGGGACCAAAGTAGATAGTAATCTCTCCTTTGCAATTCACGTTGCCAAAGTGGTTAGGTAGACCTTCTATATAGCCCACCTTATCCCAAACGGTTTCACATCTAAACCAAGAGAGGTCATTGTGCACCTCTGCTCATCAGGCCCATACTTGGGTACAGTGCCCCATTTGGGATGTACCTTACCCAACACCCGCAGCAACTGTAATGACCCCAAAGGTACCTCACCAAGTGGAACAGCAGACTCATACAGATGCCCTAAGCAGTTGTTACAGACACTTCAGCTGTACTCAGTTGCTTACCGCCTACCCAGATGCGATCTGTGCCTACCGTATACAGCCATGTCCAACACAGACTAATCGGTCATGCTCCACCTCAGGATGTCAGAATCCCTTACAGCTACACGCTCCAGGGACTTCAACCTCAGCACAGAATTAATAGGACATGCTGGAGGGACAGATTCATATCCCAGAAGCTCCCCTCACTCTGGAACAAAATCCCAGTCCAAGTTAGGCAGACCCCTCACTGACCCTCTTCAAGGGAAATCTTGATGTGTGGATGGGTGATCATACGTTTATCCCTGGGATCTCTTCTGGGTCCCTGCTAGACAGAGGCACAATACACTAACCATACAATGGCTATCTTGTGTGACCTACTATTCAAAGGCACAGTATACTAGTCTACAGGGTGGTGAATGCCAAACACACTCTGGCTATGCTTATGAATGCCCTAGGGCTGATACCTAGTATCAACCTATGAACCTATGTACCTATGATAATGTTTGGAGTGCACATTGTTTATTGATGATACTGACTGCCGGTTTGTTATCTTCTTTGCTTTCCCACATTCTATGTACAACCTATGTATCTGTGGTACATATTTGATTATGACAGTGTTCCAAGATGTTATATATGTGTCTGTTGTCTTATAACTGTGTGCACAAGGCAGGATTGGTGACTAGTGAGAGGTTCCTGGGTTAACACATGAACTGCCAGATATGTTTGGCCCACTGCTGCACTCAGACATGGCCTAAGTGTGTGAGCATGCCCAGTTTTCCCTTGCAGTGTTTTGTTGCCTGACATTTGTCTCATTTATTCAAGTGTGTGAGCATGCCCAGTGTGACCTTTCAGTATGTTGCTGTCTGGCGTCCACTACATTTGTTACCATGTGTGAACATGCCCAGTATTAACATGTATACTATGTGTGTTGGAAATCAAGTTATGGTTATACTGCAGGGCTCACCTTTGTGTCATAACTCAAAATGAATTATGCTGTGCCTGCAGGGTTTCCATGAGACACTTTGCACAGACTTATCAACATGTCTTCATAGAGGCTGACCAGTGAAATACTGTTGTGGTTTAGTGGTTTGGTACTGTGACTATAGTGCACACTATCCTGGGTTTGAGGTTTATCACTGTTTTAAATTTTCATACTGGGCAGACCAGACTGCTTAAGGTCCAGTAAAGCATATATGTGCATGTTTACCTGCTTTTGCTCAACTATGCCCAAAGTTGTGCCAGTCAGTGTGTACCATTATGTTTACATATACTAAGTAGTGGCAAAGTTGTTTAGCACTGCTTTATATTGCTTAACACATAGCAGTCATGCCTCAGGTGGTGCTGTAGGGCTGCCTATGTCTGATGCACATAGTACACTCCTTATACAAGTTTGAAAACAGGTAGTGTCAAGTTAGGCATCCCTTTTACTATATGTGCAGGTCAGGGAGAGGTATAATTTCCAGGGTTCCTACTGAGCCAGTGTATGTGCTATGCATTGCCTCTTTGCCAAGGTCAAAGCATGCTGGGCACATCTCCTTCTGCCTACTAGGGCAGGCTCAGGTTGTTCCTCCTCCGAGTCACGCTCCACCTGTGATGGCCTTGGCAATGTGGGGGGCTGTTTGGCCTGGCCCTATGCTGATCCTGCTGCAGCTGTTTTCGCAGGATCATGTTATGTAGCATGGCACATACCATGACAATTTGGGTACATGTAGTTGGAGAGTACTGCAAGGCTCCACCAGATGTGTCCAGGCACTGGTGCCGTGACTTGAGCAGCCCAAACACATGCTCGATTACATTTCGTGTTTGTGCATGTGCCTCATTATGGCGTTCCTGTTCAGGTGCGTGTGCATTTCTGATGGGTGTCATCAGCCATGGCTCTAGTGCATATCCAGCATCCCCCACTAGGTGACCATGAGGGATGTCCCCATTGACAAATGTCTGGTACAGCAGTGTCAGATGCCAGATATGGGAATCGTGGTAGCTTCCAGGGCAGCCAGCACACACATTCATTATTATACTGTGGGCATCACACATGAACTGGCAGTTGATGGAGGGGAAGCCCTTGTGGTTAATGTAGGCCCTACCCCGCTCACCGGCTGGTGCTTTGATGCATATGTGAGCGCAGTCTATTGCATCCACTACCTCAGGGTAGTCAACTATTTGCTGGAAAAGATGCATATTGCTGGCCAATACCTCACGGGAATTGGGGAAATATACATGATCACCGGCATGTGCTGACATGGCATCCAGGAACTGGTACAGTATCCTGGATGCTGATGCCTGTGAAATCCCCATCATATCACCAGTTGGTCTCTGGAAGGTACCTGTTGCTAGTATTCTTAGGCCAACACATACCTTGGTTTCCACTGGGATGGGTTCCCCTCTGTTGGTTCTGTGTGTGAGGCGTGGCCTGCACAGTTCAACAATTTGCTGCATGAGGTCTCTGTCCACTCTATAGTGCTCCACTATCTCCAGCTCATGGAGCCCCTGGTAGGTTACCCTGGGCCTGTACACTCTTCTCCGTCTCCTCACTGTGGGTTGCTCAGCAGCATTTGCATTGTCACCACCCTCAGCATGTTGCATATGTCGCCTTATGAAAGCAATGGCAGCCCCTAACATTTCTTTGTCTCAGTAAAGATTTTTGAGTATTCACTTCTCTTAGCTCACTGCAGTGCTGCAGTGTCTCTGAGGAATACATAGTGGAAAGTTGTTTGCACAGTTTTAAGTGCTGGGCTGGTCTGGGCTAGTGTACTGCCTGTGTAATTGCCTGATTCTGATTGTTTTCACCTGCTAGCTCTGCTGATTCTCCCTGGTTAACTTCCTACTCTTTGTTGTGCTTCCTTTTCCTTTTCTGTTTCCACAGGGGCAGCACCGCGCACACAAGCACAAACATGTGCACACCACCTCACACGCGCACACACATGCTTACACAGCCTAACACTTGCTAATTCCTGCTTAAACGTGCTTACACAGATTTACACATCCTTACACATACTTACTCTGGCTTAAACGCGCGCACACGGGTGCACACGCATGCACACAGTCTTACTCAGATTCCTGGGTGCACACCCGTGCGCAAACATGTTGCAGCCACTTCAACCAGAAACTTTAGTGTTATCCACGGCATACACCTTCTATTTCTTGACTTTAGCTAGGATACCTGGTGACACACCTCTTCCAGTGATGAGTAACTGACAGCAGACACATGCCACTCTGCTCCAATGAGCTTACATTATTTCATACATACCCCCCTCATGATGTCACCTATCTTCTACTCTGTTACTCCCCTTATCCTACTCTTACACTCCACTGACTGTGCTCATTTGCTATGTAAACTTGGGATTCACTATCCTTACCCTCATTTGCATAGGATGCCTACTAATGCTTGGTTACATCTCTTAGACTGAGTTCCCCCCTTAGCAACCTCTACTCGGTAGCCATGTTGTCTTCAGCCTGCCATTCACTTGCATTGTATAGTATGATATTCTATAAATTCCCTATTTGTGCCTTTTAATTTTTGGTTTTGTGGTTTTTAGAGTGCAGCACGTTTGTGCGGTGCTGCTCTATGCTTAAACCTCTGAGATCGGGGAAAAAAACATTTTTTTTTAATATTGCACCAGGGAATATTGCCAATGGCCATATATTTGGCCATTGGCATGCTTCCTCAACTGGATGCAACCTTTATTTGGTGCTGTCACGGCTCCGTTTTGCTATTTGCAGAACGGTACTCAGTTGTCAACTGAGTACATTTCTGCAAATAACACTGCTCTTACTCAGACAGGTTCGGGTTTCCTGGATCGCAAATTTACCTCATTTGCATTCCTTTCGACAGCAATTGAGGTAATTTGCATATCCTAACCCTGTCCGTGTAAGAGCCATTTTAGGAGCTCTCTTGCACGCCCCTGCCGGCTGTTCCTGGATCGCTCGTCGGACATGTTGGCTGCATGGAGTCTTACTCTACTCTTAGACTCTGTGCAAGCCTTCATGAATCTGGCCCTAAATCTATACCCTTACCTAACCCCTTCTCTAATCCTAACATGCGAACATTGCAGTAATTTTCCTGCATGCTCCTTCTTATCAACACTATATAAAACTTGAATTCAGCATTATCGGATTCCCACAAATGTTCCTTCAGACATTTGTGCACTTTATATTTTTTTGCACTGACAAAACCCTTCCTATATTTTGAGCTTTCTATATTCTGTATTGTGACCATAAATACAGCGTCACTAAGACCGCCAATATGTAATGTTTGCCAAGTGTCAGTTCATCAAATACTTGCATCTATGTGCTCATTTGGCAGACGTTATTACAGTAAATATGTGCAAAATTATCATGTTATTGTTTTATTTTAGTGAGAGAAAGCTGGTGGGGGGGTACAACTGGGTGTGGTGGCAGTGTGTTAGGAAACAATGTTGGTAGCTGTTAATGAGTCTTGCATGTTCTGCTGAAAGTAGGCATAACGGCTGGTAAGAAATTAATCTTTTTTTCCACTATTGTGCAATCTTAGAAGTAATATATTTAGAGATGCGGGGTCTTCCTGCAGAAATACTTGTTTTGTGCATGTTTTACCTTTTTCAGCAAGTGGGTGCTCAGTGCATTGCAGTCACTAGACTGATGACTGATTTTGAAGCAAATTTACTTTAATGGTGCAATACAAATTATTTATACGTATATATATATATATATATATATATATATATATATATATATATATATATATATATATATATGTATGTGTGTGTGTGTGTGTGTGTGTGTGTGTGTGTGTGTGTGCAAACAGACACATGTGTATATTTTCCCGTAAAATAAATTAAAGAAATGAATTTAGTAATGAAATAAATTTTTAGCAGCTCCTATGGTAATACACTCTGACAAGTAAACGCATGTGTAAAGCAGAGGATTATGACTGGGTCTCTGATTGTAACATAATGCATAATGCATTTGAGACATGGATGCCAAGATGTTCACCTCGAGAGAAACCTTAGGTGAATCTTGGCATCCACGATCAAGAACACATAATATTTCACTGAAATCAGAGATTTCTTAGTAGTGCATGGAGATTTATATGCTCCACATATTACTAATTAGCCAAAAGTCAGATTGCAAAAAAAAAATATGTATAATATGTAGTGCTGGCTTTCAAAGCCAGTAAAGCAGTGGGGAAGTGATTGATGTCCTTATGTATTCCCTGTGTAAGGGAGGCAGTTTAATTCAAAATGACATGTACTTTAGCAGACAGCAGGGTGAAACAAGAGTTAAACAACCTGTTTCTTCTCCTGCTTCTGCTGCTGCTGTTTTCTAGTCCTCACTGTCTGCTTTTAGTGCAGACTCAACTTTAACAGCACCTAGGGGATGCATAACTATTGTTAAGCTCTCCTCTAAGCATTGTTAATGTCAGGCCTTGTGCTATAGCAGCACTGATCCAGGATGTAGTTTAACCATTTTTTGAGAGTAATCATAGCACTCCATGTACTACATTGCTTTTCTTAGCTCCAAAATGCTACCAAAGTTGACCACTACTTTTATTTGCAGATGTGTATATGTTGATATGTACAAAGACTTATTTTTCAGAAAAATACACAATTGTATTAGTCACATATCTGGAAGGGCAACATTTATTCTCTCTAATGTTGCTCATTCCTCCATTAATATGTCTGCTTTTTAATGTAAAATTCTCAGTTTTTGAGAAGTATTGTTAGCGTATGCTTATGCTAGGGTATTTCTAAGGATATGTCTAAAAATATATTGCAACTGCTCAAATGCACATCAGGTAAGAAAAGGTTGGTGCAATGCCATGTTATTACCTTTAGAATGTAAGACTATATTTCTAGTAAAGTGATGCCTAAAATATTTGATACACATCATTAGAAAATTAGAAATAACCAGGAAAGTTATTAGAAATCGTATGCTAATAAACAAATACAGATCTGGAAGTATCATGTTTATTTTTACATTTTGATGCCAAGTACCATAGTTGTGACACTGCTGTATTTCCTGTAATGTACCTTTACAGTTGTCCAGTTACTGAATGTATGATTACAGAAATGAGTTTAGTCTAAGATATATCTGAAAAATATCACAAAACTGTCTCAAGGGAAAACTTTACATGGTTAACCGGTATCACATAATCGTGAACTTCTACCCCAATCCGCTGAGACTCCAAAATTGCTCTTTTTTAAACAGCAAATGTGGTTTGCTGTGTACACATTTTATCTTACCAAAATTCTGCTGCATGGTTGCAATACCTCTAAACATAGATGTTCTTTTATTTACTGTTTACAAATGGCATTATTATCAGTACATAATATTTCAGACATAAACATAACAAGCATGCGTGAATGTTTGCATGGCTGTGTGTGTTTTTTTTTTTGTTTGTTTGCATTCGTATGATAGGGCATCAGAGTAATATTTGTATGTGTACATATGACATCATATACATCTATCAATAAGTATTGATCAGTACCTGTAATCTTTTCATAATGATTATGGTTATTAGTGACACAACAAACTGCTAATTGTTGTTCTACTATGTGTTGGCCACTCTTATATACACTTAAAGGACAGGACATGAGAGATCATAATTGTCCCATTATGGACAAAAGAAGATATACATAATCATTCTGCTAAGGTAATTTTATGCTGCACACGACATAATCCCCTAAGCCTTTCAAGTTCTCCATAACCATTGCCATAAATGTTTTAAATCCAAGAGCTTGTCTTAGACATTGTTTGAACAGAGAGAGTGAATATAAATGTGGAATACAAAATAACAAAGGCTCAGAAAGTGCCACTTTATGACAGGCAGGCAATTATCTGAGTTAATGCAATTAGAAAAAAATGCTATTTATACATGTTTTTCTTATTAATCTCATTAAAAGTTCAGTGAAGGCAAAATGATCAATGTGCATGCATACCCAGCCATTAACCTCATATGACATAATTTTTAGCATTTGTGCAACTGTGTTATACTCATAAACATTATGAGTGCATGCCGATGACAACCTGGAATGATGTTAGCCCTGTATACTCCGACACTTGACATGTTTAGAAAGGGACTTCACATGTCTAGAAAGGATCAGCATTAATGACTTCCTTTACTTAGGCTGTTCTCTGCACTTCTCCAAGATATAAGAGCTTATTATTCCTTGGATATTGATCCACATCTGCAAACCTACTCAGACATGATAACAAGCAGTATAGTACAATACACAGTTAAAACTGTCCTCATATTATTTTTTCATTTCAGACTGAGATATCCCACAGAGTTACACATGGAACAGAACTTCCCATTTCAGTCAGGAATAAACCAAAAACATGTAAAAGCATATATTCTTAACAAATTAAAATAAATCAAGAGTCAAAACCCAAGCTGAAATGATGTACAGTGGCATAATTGGTGGATAATTGCATTGTGCTCCAGTACTGTTGTTAATATGCAATGCATATTTAATTGGATGATAGGATCATAGGAAGTTACTAGGCTATTGGCCCTGAGGCCCTTACAACCCTAGCGAAGAATTTAGTTCAAGTTCAGACAAGTCAGCACCCAATGCCCCTGTCCAGCAGGGACACAGGTGGAATCCCAGGGGTGTATTTTCTGTTTCCCATCCAGTTATCCAGGTTGTGCTTAAAAAAGGCTAATGAGGACTCTGCTTGATGTGGAGAGGGAGTCTATTCCACAGAAGGTGGAGTCTCTGGGGCACAAATCTGTCCTGCCAACAAGTCATATTGATGTCACAGACAAGGCTGAGATTGTGCTTGCAGGTTACTCAAGTGGAGCTTGACTTGGAGATATGCAGCAGTCCCATCAAGGTGGAGCCTGAGATTGCTTTGTAATGCCAGGCAGAGGTCACTTCTGAGGAGTCTGTATCAGAGTGAGTAGAGGAACATGGCTTTTAGCCTATCTGTGCAGGGTAGATGTCTGAGGCCCTGGATTCTCCTGGTGAGAACCTCTGTGGTGTCTGCAGCTGCTGCATGTTCTTTGTGAGGTACACACCAAAAGGAGCATTGTACTCTGTAATGGGTCTTATAAGAGGCAAATACAGGGATGTTAGGACCTCCTTTTCCCTGGATGAGATACCCTTCCTAATGAGTTGTGCCATGTAGAAAGCTTTCTGTACAATGGAGGCAATATGGTGGTCAAAAGTCACTTTGCTATCAGCCTGGGTGCCCAAGTCCCTCACGACTGATTGCATGCTTAGGGCCTTGTTATTAATGTGATAATGTGTGGGGATGTCACTCTCCCCAAAGGGGATGATGGTGCAATTTTTGGCATTCAGTTTGAGCCCATGTTTCTGGCACCAGTCATTTATTTGGCTGAGACCCTAATGGAGGATATCCACATCACTACGGGAAATGATGGCAGTGCTTGGCTTGCAGACATCTGAAAACCTGGTCAGCAATAGCCCACTGGTTTTGGCCTGCACCTCAGAAAAGTATATCCTAAACAACAAAGGCCCCAAGACTGATCCCTGGGGTACACTGCTCATTTGGGGTCTACTGCTTCCTCTATTTTGACTGTGTCAAATCATATATCAGTGAGCCAGTTTTCTACCCATCTAGTAACTTATCAACTGATGTCTGATTGACAGAGTTTATCTCTTATACCTGAGTGAGGAATAGTATCGAAGAATTTGGCCAGGTCACGGTGCAGTGTACATTGTCTTCTCCTTGTCCATGGCTGTGGTGACTGTCTCAAAGAAGCCAACCAAACTTAACAGGCATGCCTTCCCCTTGACAAAACCAAACTGTGTGGGATTGAGTGTTTGTAGGTTGCCAATGTCCTTGTTAATTAGGTCCATGCTAATCCGTACCATGGTCTTGCAGATCAGTCTAGTTAGGTTGATGGGACTATAATTTCCTGGATTGGTGGACTCTCCATCTTTGTGCAAGGGATAACAGTGACTGACCTCTACTTGGCTGGGATGAAGCTGGTACTTAAGCTTTAATTGTATAGGGTGCCTAATGGTGCTGCAAGTTCCTGTCTTAGTTCATGTAGGATACAGCTTGGGATGTTATCAGGTCCCATGTAGGCTGTATTTTTTTGCCTTTGAGTAAGAGGGCAGTGATGACTTGCTTCTTAGAGATAAGAGGAGGGGGGCAGGTGTTGGGGATGTCCTGATTTACTGATGGTGGGGCAGAGGGGTGAAATTTTCACTGAACCTTTCTGCCAGCAGGTTGGCTATATCTACGGCATTTGTGTATGTGGTGTTCTTGACCACCAGTTCTGAGCAGAATTGAGTGCTTCCTTTGAGATTACAGACGTATGTGAAGGAGGCCTTATGACTATCTTTAGTAGATGTGGCCAGTTTGGACTCGAAGTTTGATTTGGAGGATTTCATTAGTGCTCTTATTTGCTTGTTCAGGCTAAGGAGGGATTGCTTCCAATTAATCACCTGCTCCTTCTTGGTCCTGGAGAGCATTTTTTTCCTTTTATTATAGGTTTATTTATTGCAGATGTCCACTAGACAGGTTTACTCTTTCTTAAGGAGTATGATTTGGTCTTGTCAGGTATTCCTGATTCCATGCAGCTATATAAATGCTCGTATAGTACTTTGGTGTAGGTTTGGACATTTGTGCCAGTTCTTATGGTGGGGAGGGGACTGTGAAGCTGTTTATATATTCCTTCAGGATGTTGTAATCAGCTTTGGAGAAGTTTTTATCTTTCTTTGATCCTAACTGGGGGGAGGGCTGGTGACTTAGAAATTGACTGCTTTATGGTAGGATCTTAGCATGGAGGATGACACTGCAAGGATGCTGCTGTGGTTACTCATGTTGGTTAATACCAAGTCCAAGATATTATCACCTCTTGTGGGGGTTATAATCAGCTCGTCCAAGGCATTTGCATTGACAAAATCAAAGTATCTCTAGGCATTTGTGTATTAGCATAAGTAGTTCTTCCAATCTATGGTTGGATAGTTAAAGTTGCCCAAGATCAGGGTAAAGGGTTGAATCTTGATAGAGTCAAAGAGGTACAAATAGGGGGAGTGGGCATCTTGAGTCAAAGTTGGAGGCCTGTAGCTAGCTATGATTGAATAGGGGTCTTGTCAATGGTTAACTGCACCTGGAGTGTCTCCTGTGCATCATACGGTTTGACCATCCTGGAGGTGTGTATGTCTTTAATATATATTGAAACTCCACCTTATTTTCCTTTGCTGCCCACGGATTGAGGTCTGAATGTATGATAGTATGAGTAACCTGGTATGGCTGGGATTTCTGTGACTACACAAATGTCAGCATCCTCCTGGATTAAGAATGCTTGCAATGAGTGCAGTTCCATGTTTAGATTCATAGAGTTTAGGAGCATGACCTTTAATTTACGTTTTGATGAAATGTTCATGTTGGTAGTTTTAACCTCATGGCATTGCCTAAAAAGTCACTATGGGGGAGGCAAGATCCTTTGCCAGAATCCTGAAGCCCAAGGGAGACAGATGAAGGTAATTTCTGGCAAAACATGGTGGTCTGTCAATCATGTCTTCTCAGGCTGTCAGGTACTGGATCTCCTTGGAATGACACCAGAAACTAAGCCAATTGTTAAAGTCAATCATTTTCTGTTTGTATTGAGGCATCATTCTGGGTGACGGTAGAATGTTGCTTAAGGCTAGGGATGTACCAGCCTGGGACACATATTCAGCGAGCTTGATCATATTTCTCTTCATATAGTTCAAGGAGGTATGTCTTAAGTTATTCATGCTAACATGGACTATGACAGATTCATAACAGTACTTGTTGTTGAGAGACTTGAGTGCATGTGTGATATAGCGGATTCTGGCACCATCCATAAAACTAACCATGACTTTCTCCTTATCCAGCCTGGTGAGGAGCACATCTGTGTGTCTCACAATGGAGTCTCCTATGACTAATACGTTAGGTGTATAGTTAGGCCTCGGTGGCTGTGAGACACAGGTGTTTAAACTATGTGTGGTGTGTGGTGTGGTGGGCTCTGGAGTTTCCATGTGTTTTTGCCTTGGAGGTCTCTTTTGTTTGAGTATGTTTTTGTTGAGGACCTCTGCATATGTGGGTATGTATTGTGTAGGTATGGGTGGTATTTGAGGTGTGGTGTTTGTATTGACAACCCTCTCAGTGACAGATATACTGGCTTATGAGGGAGAGAGCATAGACTCTAGGTTCTTAATGTAGTTGTATCTCTCGCAAATTCTGTTCCTAGGTGGTAGTAGTTGAGGATTGTCTGTGTACATGAGGCAGTTGCTACACTTTCTCAGGATGCCCATATCAACCAGACTGACAGGAGAAAATATAGGAAATTGCCCATATCAACCAGATTGACAGGAGAAAATGTAGGAAATTGTCCATCCATATTTCTCATAATCTAAAAGAGGGAGGCCAGAGAGAGCTAAAGGGGTATAGGATGGAAGGTCTAAGATGAATATGTGATCACACACATGCTACTAAGGGAAAATTTGTAGATGGAGTACCTTGTAATGGGTTAAAAACAGTGCAGCTGCGGTGCACAACATGCAAATAAGCTCAAATCAGTTCAATACCACGAAAAATAGAAGACCCAGTAACACAGACATCTAGCCAATCTTGTTAGCCTCTGCTCTCTTTAACAATCAGATTGTGCCAGACAAAGCCTAGACAGCACTGCTACTCTCACTAGCAGAGAAGAAAGGTCCCTATCAACACAAGATACATAAATACATGCAACAGATTTTTTTGTGACCACAGATACATTTATTTTTCTTGTATCAACCTCAGAAACACCAAAGCATTCCATGGCTACAGTATTAATTTTTCTTGTTTGTAAGGATTAGAACTTGAGGACAATGTTGTAGCCATGAATATGAGACAGGCTTGTGGATATATCAAAGGAAGTCTATATTCACCTTTAAGGTCATCTTTGTCTTGTATACCTCAACCTTTGTCTCATATCACCTCCACCTGCGTCATTGTATGCGCATTCAATATTTGGTCAAGAGTGCTACTGCCATCTCCATAATCAGTGCCATTGATCAGCCACTGAATACGTCAACAAATGTAATGTCTCAATATGACCATTTTTAGGCACTAGTGTTAATGTACAAACTTTTTCAGTTATTTTATATGCTTCGTAGTGGTGTAATCATTTAATGAAGACATCAGTGAGGTTAGACACACAGAATTCAGACACAACTTACTTTACATCTGCTGGGTAACCCCCCCCCCCACACACACACACACACGCACACATACTAAGGTCCTAGGTTTGAGAATGATTTCTAGAAGAGAATTAGAGGAAGGGGGCTGTAAGTCAATCTTTGTTGGTCTGTTGCACTTTACAATATTTCTAAGAGGGTTTACAATGATGAAGCTTAAAGTATGTTAGTGTGAGCTACCTCAGGATGTAACCTATTCAGTATCGATGACTCCGGATGTTTTTTTTTCTGATTCTTCCCTCCTGGACATCTGCAGTCTTTTCTTATGTGGTATTAAAAATCTATTATCACTTTTATCTTCATCTTCCATCTAGACAACCATTACTAGTACAGCAACTTGTCTTTATCATATTATTCTTCACCCTATTAGCGCAACTATATCCTCCTCTATCATCTCATCTCCTTTATCTTCCTTGTGCCTCTTCCATTCCTTCCTTTAGACTCCTCCCTTCCTTTCTTTGGACCATTATCCTAGATTCTGAACACATTTTATCTTATGGAAAACCTAAAAATCTATGCATATTAATGATTTTGCACTGCATATACCTCACTGTATTTTAAAAAAAAATCTATTCATATACAACCCATGTAACCTTTATACTTAATTGAAAGTGTAAATGATTTAGCTGATGTCAAGGATGTCTGAATAATGGAACTCTTGCTCCTGATTGAAACTTAATGTAAATAATCAAACAATGCAAATCATGTCCATAATGGCTGTGTAATGAAGATTTTCTCCCTGGGCCTCCTCTGATAAAGGGCACTGCTCGGTTGGACTTTCCCAGTAAACAAATGAAAATAAATTAATAATAGAACTGAAATTATACATAATGTTCTACTGATATAGGTATGACACTCCTCTAAATCTTATATAGTGGACCAGATTCCATGTCCATCTTTAGTTACAAAAATAAATTTGAAATTCTATGGGAAGGCATTCCTTTTCCCAATTCAAAAGTGTCTAGGTACATATGTATATGTAATTTAAATGCTTCAAAAATGTACATGTGGATGTGACAACAATGCATATTTCATTTACACAAACAGGAAAGTTAAAGTATAAGTACTACTTTTTAAAATGATGTGAGAATATAATCCCCAAGATGTTCTTTTGCAAACCTCTTGCAGACCTACCTTTTGTATTATTTCATGAAATGTTGCTTTTTTTTTTCAGTAATTAGCATTGTTTTCAGCTAAGTACCGCTGCAATGAACACATCAATAGTATTAGCATATGCCAATCTTTTATACAATGCTTGAAGGAAATGGCAACCTTTTCAGAATGAATTTGCATTTACAGTACAGCAACAGATTTATTCTTAATATTTCACTCAACATGAGGTATGACGCAAGACATTCTGAACTGAATTCGTTACACAGATGTCAAAAATATTTATTCTGAAATTTGCATATATAGAATCAAATATGTCAACATAATTAGTATACTGTTGTAGAATTTTATAAAGAACATAGCCTAAAAAGTTATTTACAAAGTGGAAACAACATCAGATAAAAAAGAACCTGAGGACTTCAGAGCCAGTCTGCAGAAAATTAAGTATTACCAAAGCAGTTTTGCTGTTCTGCCTTCCCTTCCTAAATGTCACCCATGTGTTTTACAACCTCTTATCAAAGTAGAATACTTGTTCCACAAATCTACCATCCTTAAAAAAAATAAATAAAAAAAATTAAAAAAAAAATACATATAAACAGTCTGTAGTGCCTCTGCCTTCCCATATGTCAATTGGCTGTCAGTAAAGCTCAGCATTTTATTTGCTTTCATTTTAGCCAGCTCATGTTCACTGAATCATTCAGCAGGCAGTTATGGTCAAACCTACATCATTTTATATTTCAGACCCTGCCAGACCACCTTCTAATTATCTATATATATTTCTGAACTGTTGCATCCAAATCCTAAAATATGTTACCATGCATTTCTTACCACCTGAATAAGTTAAGTTGCCATTTCCAGCATAATGCTATTTTACGCAGGTTTCTTTCCCACTGCAACTGCAACTTCATTAATGATGTCATGAGCAAATTAGTTAATTATCTTGTCCTCATCTAGTTAGCAGAACAGAACACAACTATTATGAGCAGCAAGGGAGTTGAGCCACAGTTCTCACACTTTTAGTGGAAGACCTCCATAACCACCACCTTATGAATATTTAGTTACATAAACAGCTTCCTATGCATGTAGGAGTCCAATAACAAGCAAGAAAGAACCAAATGCATTAGTAAAATGCAAAAAGGTCAAATCTACCTAAGTTCTTAGATCTTTCTTTCTGTAATAGTCATTCAGTTCTAAAAATTAAAGTGTATTTCATTAATATGACCATGCTTATCAAGTGTACTTTTTTTAAGAATGAAAAAAATTGCAGCATTCCATCTTACTTGAACTTACAAGAATCCATCAAGATTCAACCCTCTACCCTGATCCTGGGTGACTTTAACTATCCAGCAATACAGTGGAAGACCTATTCTAGCCCAAACATGAATGCCCAGAAATTCCTCGACTTTGTCAATGCCATTGCATTGGATCAGCTTGTCAACAACCCTAAGAGAGGTGAAAATATCATGGACCTGGTCCTAACCAGCATGAGTAGCCACTGTAGCACCCCCTACAGTGTCATCCTTCTTGTTAAGATCTGACCATAAAGAGATCGCTTTCAAAGTCGCCATCTCCCCTGACTCCCCCTTGTCAGGGTCAAACAAAAAAACTTTTCCAAACACTACAATCTCATGTGAGCAGGAATAAGCAGCTTCGCAGCCAGTGTCCCTTCAGATAGAACTAGTACTAACATCCAAGCCTACACCAAAAAAATATATGAGCACCTACATACCTGACAGGACTAAACCATCTTCCTTAAGGAAGAGTAAACCTGTCTGATGGACAGAAGCAATAAACAAACTGTATAATACAAGGAAAAAATAGCTGTCCAGACCCAAAAAGGAGCAGGTACCAAGCTGGAAGCAATGTTTCCATTGTCTGAACAAGCAAATAAGGCCATTGGTGAAATCCTCTAAGGCTAACTTAAAGTCCAAATTGGCCACATCCACTAAAGACAATCACAAGGCCTTCCTCACATATGTCCGCAATCTCAAAAGTAACACCCAAATCTACTCTGAACTGGTGGTCAATAACACTACATACACAAAGGGCATAGATATAACCGACCTGCTGGCAGACAGGTTCAGTGAAAACTTCAACCCCCTGTCCCCCCAGTATTAAACCTGGATATCCCCAGCAGCTTCCCCCCCTCCCCTGATCACCAGGCAGCAGATCTTTAATGTCCTCTCAAAGGCAAAAAACACAGTCTCTATGGGACCCTACAACATCCCTGGCTATATCCTACATGAACTCAGGCAAGAGCTCTCAGCTGCATTATGCACTCCATTCAAACAAAGCCTGAGCACTGGCTTTGTCCCAGATGGATGGAGGACAGTTACTGTCATAACTCTACACAAAGGTGAAGTGCCCACTGACCCAGGCAATTATAGCCCCATCAGCCTAACTAGCCATATCTGCAAGGCAATGAAACACATTATCATGGACCTTATAAGCAAGGACATTGGCAACCTCCAATTGTTTGACCCCACACAGTTGGTTTTGTCAAAGGGAGACTGGCCTGTTAAACTTGGTCAACTTCTTAGAAACAGTCACTAAAACCATGGATGAGGGGAAGATGGTGGACACTGCCTACTTTGACCTAGCTGTGACTGACCAAGTTTGCAGATGACTGCAAGCTGGGCACTATCTTAAATTCCCCTAGTGATGTGAACATCCTGCAAGAGGGACTTACCCAACTTATGACTGGTGCCAGATGCATGGCCTCAAACTAAATGATAAGAAATACATCATTATCCCCATTGGAGAAAATGGCATTCCCGCTAATCATCACATTAATAACAATGTACTAAGCATGCAATCAGTCATGATGGACTTGGGCACACAGGTTGCTATCAACCTGACTTTTGACCACCACATTGCCTCAGTTGTAAGGAAGGCTTTCTACATGGCCCACCTCATAAGTAAGGGTATTTCATCCAGGAACAAGGAGGTCATAACATCCCTGTATAAGGCCACTGAGACCCAGCCTTGATGGAGTTGCTGCATATCATATAAGTCAAAATCCACTCATGCAACCTACATGTAAGGCCTCAACCTGGTCTGTGACATTAATAGAACTTAAAAAGGATCCAAGTAGGAGCAAAACCAATGCCAAATAAACCAAAATGTGCTGAAACACAGGACAACTTTATTGCAGTAAAGCGCTTTTCGTCTGTGTGGTACACAGACTTCTTCAGACAAAGATACATTAGTTACTCACAGCTTATATACATCCCTAAATTGCCTAATTGACTAAGACCAAGCACAATTAGGTTAAACTGAATTAGTGAAGTAATGAAGTCAATGTTACCTACACATTACCTGCTAAATTCAGAACATTGTAAGGTAATGTGTGTTTAAAAATAGCCTTAGTAAAGATGGCTACACTTAGAAGTAAAATACAAGAATATAAGAATGTAAAAATATAAGTATATATGTCAAAGAAATATATAATAAAAAACTATATAATAAAAAACTGCTACCTAAAATAGACAAGTTTAAGTGGAACAGTTCATATAAAGGTGAACTGTTCCACTTAAACTTGTATATACATCGACATTCGCTTAAAGGTTAAATATAAGATTAATACCTTAAGGAAATAGTTTGTGGGGTTAACTGATCATATTTTCTTATGTAATATGCAATGCTTGCCTGTGGGAATGTATTTGTATTCATTGTTGTCTATTTTAGGTAGCAGTTTTTTATTATATATTTCTTTGACATATATACTTATATTTTTACATGCTTATATTCTTGTATTTTACTTCTAAGTGTAGCCATCTTTACTAAGGCTATTTTTAAACACACATTACCTTACAATGTTCTGAATTTAGCAGGTAATGTGTAGGTAACATTGACTTCATTACTTCACTAATTCAGTTTAACCTAATTGTGCTTGGTCTTAGTCAATTAGGCAATTTAGGGATGTATATAAGCTGTGAGTAACTAATGTAGCTTTGTCTGAAGAAGTCTGTGTACCACACAGACGAAAAGCGCTTTACTGCAATAAAGTTGTCCTGTGTTTCAGCACGTTTTGGTTTATTTGGCGTTGGTTTTGCTCCTACTTGGATCCTTTTTGTGTTCATTTCCTGGTTTTAGTGTCTCGTATTTTACATTAATAGAACTTGACGGGATAGATCTGTTTCCCAAAGACTCCCCCATCTGTGGAATAGACACCCTCTCAATGTCAAGCATAGTACCTCTCTAGCCCTCTTTAAGAGGAACCTGGATGACTGGATGGCAGACAGAAATTACACTCCTGGAATCTCACCTGTGACCCTACTGGACAGGGGAAACAGGTGCTGACTTTGTGGGAACATGGGCAACTTCCTGGCTAGGCTTATATGGACCTCTGGGCCAATAGTCTAGTATCATCCTATGAACCTATAAACCTGTGAACAAGTTTGTCCTTAATTTTTTCAGAAACTAATATCAGGCTGACCTGCCTATAATTAATTTTATTGTTTATGAATATCATTTGGTTTATACCTAACCAGGCATTTCCAACAACTGGAATGTCCACAGAGGTTCCTCACTAAAATAATATAGGACATAAGTAACATGTCATATGCAGACCACATCAAGGCTCTATCTCTGTATTCTGTTTCTTATAGGCAGCTGAGAGGAGATCTATGCCTGGCATACAAGGCATTATCAGTCCCCACTCTAATGAAGCTCCTGCATATCTGCAAAATAAAAAGTACCAGAACTACCAATTCTAAAGACTTAAGCCTTGCATGTGATATAAATAAGACCTGTTAGAAAGACAGGTATGTATCCCAGAGATTTCCTCTTCTCGAGAACAGGCTCCCCATCTATGAGAAGCAGAGTTCCTCCCTAACCAAATTCAAGTGTAACTTAGACAACTGCATGTAGAACAGGAAATTCATCCCTGGTCTGGTACCTATGTCTCTAATGGACACAGGTATCCCATAAATGGTTCATAGCCAAGGCCCTATTTGTAAATGTTTCATAGCCCAAGTCCTTGCTTACACTAATCAAGGGTACCAGAACTCACCAGAGATTTGGGATGCATGACTTGGCTTAAAAAGGTTATTGTGGTCATTAGCCTAGTAAGCACCTATGAACCTATAATAACAGGAATTTCTGAGTGCATCAGTGCAGAATTTGGATGTTGTTTTGTTTTTGTATAGATTTTCCTGTGTATCCAGTTTCCTCTTCCATCTTGTAGACATGATAGTAGATGAACAGATAATATTCTTAAGTTGACAAAAATATGTCTCCAGAATGCCTGTAAGTGTGTGTGTGTGTGTGTGTGTGTGTGTGTGTGTGTGTGTGTGTGTGTGTGTGTGTGTGTGTGTTGGCATCCATCCAGAACTGGTGTCATACCTCCTAACTTTTGCTTATTGAATTAATTTGTAATTGTTCAAACTACTACAAAAAATAACTGCTGGATATTCACTGAACAATAGGCTGGGCAGATGAGAGCATATTTTAGCTGTTCTTGCACATATATATTCTGGCAAACTATTGAAATTTTTATATGGATGATTCCAGATAACTCTTTGAAGATACACGTTTAAGGGCACATTCCATGCTTTTTTCCCCACTGTTTTGAGGCATTCGTAGAATACAAGCTAATATAATCTTCAGTGGTGACACCTATGAATAGCATTTAATCAATTCCTCAGAAAAACAAGAACCAAGAGAGGTGTGGCCAGCATGTGAACTGAGTGGTAGCATTTTTCTTCAGCTCTGTCCTTAAAATCTGTTTCTGACAGGAAAAACTTAAAAAATATTGATCGTGGGCAGTTCAACTTTGCTAGAATATCGCAACTAATGGTATGGGAAGTCTACATAAAAAATGTTGGCATTTTCTACAAATATGTGTGTCAAGAACCTGAAGAGTAAGCATCAGGACCAGAGAAAAGATGAGCTTCACAAAAAAATACTACATCTGACCAAACAATGAAGAATTTACAATCATTATTACCTCCAATGCAGGACTTGTTACTGAAATTTGATAAAATGAACAATAAACTGGATACTTTTGAAGAGAATAGTATAAAGCAAATCCAACAACTACAGGAATTGACAAAGCGACATAACCTGAAGATAGAAAATATGGAAGAAACATTAACTGATGTAGAAAACAGAATTTCTGACTATGAAAAACATATTGACACACTAAATAGACAACATTTCACTAATGGACAAAATTGAAGATCTAGAAAATAGATCCAGATGCAACAATCTCCAGATTTATGGAATACCAGAAGGAACTAAGGGTAGTAATATGGTGAATTTTCTTAATACATGGCTTCCAGATATTTTAAAGCTTAGGACTCCCTCCTATGGGACTGAGAGAGCTCACAGATCCTTAAAGCTAGTGTCAGCATCGAACAAAACAACAAACAGTCCCAGGTCAGTCAGAGTCAAACTCTTTTCATCTCAGGATATAGAACTTATATTAAAAACTGCCTGGTCTAATTCCCCGATCAAATTTGGAGAGCACATAATCTGGTTTGATAATAATTAAGGCAACTCAAAGTACATTTGCTTTTTCCAGCAAGGATTAAAATCTTCTTCGGGGATGGGCCAAAAATATTTGACTCAATAGAAACAGCAGTGACTCATCTATCAACTAAATAAAGTCTTTGACAAGATAGAAGAAATGGATTGGAGTTCTTTTGGTTTGAAATGCCATGCTGAGAAAAATGAATGGAAAACAAATGACAAGAAGAAGACGTTGAGAGACAAAGATGAAAATCTAAAGATGTTTAAACAAATATTAGAGTTAGATAGATCCATACTTTACAACAAAACCACCATGGAATATAAAAATGAACTGGGTGACATATACTGTTTGTAAACAATCTCATTTACAAGGTAAATGCTTTTTATTATTTTACTAATGCAGTATTAAACATCTAAAATAAGACAAACATCAAAGAACTGCTTTACTATCTAGAACAAGTATTACTAACTTGCTATGTCTTAACATATGAAAAATGAAATTACCATATGTGCTTTTAGGCTTTAATAGTTTAATAACACAATGCTATACTGCTTTTGACTCTGGTATGAATGACAAGGTAAATGCCTTCTATTATTTATACTAATGAAATATTAAACATATACAATAAGACAAATAACAAAGAACTGCTTTAATATCTAGAACAAGTACTACTAACTTGCCATGTCTTAACATATGAAATATGGAATTACCATACATGCTTTCAGGCTGTAATAGTTTGATAACACAATGCTACACTCCTTTTGACTCTAGTGTGAATGGTCTAGGAAATATAAAATTATATAACTTTAAAAAACAAATGTTTATAATGTGTTCCTTTGTAAATTATATGCTAATAGTTAAAATAGTGCCATTAATATTAAAATGTTGTATGGGGCACTTTTCTGTGGTGCAGTGGGTGCTGGTAGTCATTTTTAATGAATTAGAAGAAAATGATTATAAAAAAGCACTCTCTAAGCTCATGGCCTATTCTAGAACTCAAAAACTTTCACTTGCAATTGTCTACTTTCTTGCTGAAGCCACGAGCTAGTGAAATATTTTTTAATCCATCTCAAGGTACTACAATAAAAAAAAACTGTTAGAGTCCATTAGAGTCATTTGCATATAAAGTATTTGATTACAGAGAGTGACTAGTGGTTGAAGCAAAGCAGTATGGGGCTTAACTTATACCAAAAGTCTCTTAAAGTAACAAGTACATATTTTCACCAAAATACAAGTGGTTCAAAGCATTATTGTGTATGTAGATATACATAGCATAGATTTAATAATTCTAAAAGAAAATAAGAGAAATTACCATAAAAGTACTATAATATATGCAAAGAAAAGGACATCAGGAACAAGATAGAGGCAATTGATCTAAACAGTTAATGGAAACTCATATGTATGGATACTAGGACACAAAGCTATAAAAGAAAGTATGACTATCTATAACAACAAAAGCAATAATAATTTAACAACTACGAAACCAATAAATAAATAAATATATATCTACACAAATGTATTCAGTAAGAAGCTGAACCAGATGTAATACAGAACTAGTATGGTAGGATATAATTGTCATGAAACCATTATAAGAATCATCATACTTAACAAGACTGGTAAATAAGAAATGACACTCATATGTGATAAACATGAACAAAGTCTGATGTCAGTCCACTGTTAGTCATTAACTATGAAGATGAATAGATTAAGTTCAATTGTTAAACAAGACATACAATACAGCAGTTCAAATATTATTTATGAAATGCTTAGGATTCTGTTATGCTTCATAGAGAAAAGGAAGGTACAAGAAAAGTTAAAAGTAAGAGATTATATGAATCAGACAAAGCCTTAATAAACTCTTATTAATTACTGGTACCATCTAAAGTATAAACTATTACAAAAATTGCATACAACTTATCTATTAAACAAAAACATTATAAAAGCCTATAATATGAATACAAACAAACATAAATCTAAAAATGTAAAGAATTCAACTCAACAGATGAATGAACTATGTAAAGGTATAGTTTATTTTATACATAGAGATTACATTAGAAACCAAAATGTTATTATATATTAAAATGTATAGTTTATAACAACAATAACAATGTTTTCATTAACCTGACTGGATGTTGAAACAAATGAACTTTCATAAGGCTCTGTTGTCTTAACAATAGGCCATATGAACCTACTTGGACTGTGTACACATAGTGTTTGCAACAAACACTAACAGTTGTATATTAGATCTGGCATAAAGAAACACTAAAACTAAAATTGTTACTTAAAATATACATATGGGCAAAAGGATACATATGTATACAACAGTGACAAATGAAGCAAGAAATGTATTGATAATAAAGCATTGTCTATATAAAATGTTGACACTATACAATGGATACTGTTATACTGAAAACAGATGTTGGTTAAAGGACATTAACTAATACAGTGAGATAAAATATAAGACGTCTATACTATAACAATGTTGTAATTAAAGTTGGTTACACTATTTTATTTAACTATGGACAGCAATATTATATAACAATCTCTGTAATAGTGTTTAATTGAATATTATACAGTTCAATAGCTGAAGTTAGATAGCACATAAGAAATAAGAATTTATGTTTTTAGTTATATTTGTTGTTGGGAAAGCTGAGGGAAGATGTTGAATAGGGATAAGAGGGGTCACTTGAATGGTAAACCTATTCATGGATGGGATGTTTTCTCCCATGAAGGGAATGAGTGGTTGTTTATATTTTGAAAACCAATTTTTTATGCAGACATTTTTATTTGTACCTTTTAAATGGATCTCTATGCAATCCATTTATAACATATGAAATGAATGGTAAAACGTTTTCAGAACACATACAAGGTTATGTACAAACACAAAAACAAGGCAATGGTTAAATGCAAAGATATAGTTAGTCCAACTGTAAAATGCATGTCTATCAATATCAATAGCTTAAATAACAGCTGTAAAAGAGGAAGCTTACAAAGATATCTTAAGTTATGTAAAGCGCAAGTAGTATTTTTACAAGAAACACATCTTATACAGCAAGACATTAATAAGATTAATATGCATAATTACACATTACTAGCAAGTTCAGAATATAATAAAAAGCAAAGAGGTGTAGCAATATTATGGAAAAAGACTACCTTGATGCCAAGATCATAAATACAGTCACTGATAACTCAGGAATGTTTTGTTTAGTATCAATATTAATAAATGGTTTGGCTTATACCTTGGTAAACAACTATTGGATACTAGGACTGAGTGTCATGGCAGCCAAACAACAATTAGAGAACTTAATACAAAATTCCAAAGGTAATGCAATAATTGTAGGAGATTTTAATTGTATAATGAAATAAGAGGTCACAAAGGCTAAAAACACATGCAAGGAATCTGCATTATCAAAATTATTTACAGAATATACTGACTCATATAACTTAATGGACATTAACACATATGCTGCACAAGATTTATTGATATTCACACATTACTCACATAGACATAACACCTTTTCCAGAATAGATAGAGTGTATATAACAAAAGATCTTACCACAAAAATAAACAAAGTCAAAACAATCACCTGTCCCTTCTCAGACCATAATTCAATAACCTTTTTAATAAATTTTAACTTTAAGAGAAAACTTACAATCATAAGAATTCTAGCCTATATAACAAACCTTAAAGAGTATGAACAATACTATACTGCAGAGATGCAAACATTTCAACCTCACGGATGAGGTAGCAGACATATATATATATATATATATATATATATATATATATATATATATATGGAATGCAATGAAAGCACATATATATATATATATATATATATATATATATATATATATATATATATATATATATATATATGGGAAGGTGGTAGCCTGGTATAAAGACAAACAAAAGCATTGGAATAAAAAACTGGCATAACTACAGACACAAATAGACAAAATGAAATTAGAAATTCATAAAGGCAACGTAGCTTCAGAAAAAGAATTAGAAGACCTAAACAAAAAATACTTAGAGATATTGAACAATAAAAAATGATTAATGTAGAGAAGGTCAAACTATGTGCTTACTCTATGAATCCCAAAAAAATCAAAGGAGAATAGCTAACAGAACAAAAAGAATGGTAAAGGCAAATCAGATAAAAGAAATATACAATATAGACAAAAAAAGAAAAGTATTAGACTTAGAAAGAATTCTAGAAGCCTTTAGAGTATATTTTAATAAACTCAATAGTCAAGAAAATAAAGTAGAATCAAGTGAAGCACTTAGAAAATTCATTAAGGAAAATATAAGACTAAGACTATCAGATGAACATAGAAAAATAATAGCTAAAGATATAACTATGACATATTAAAGCGCAAATCAAAAATTAAAATTAAACAAAGCTCCAGGTCATGAGAATATGATACCAGAGATATTTAAACTAGTATCCACTAATGCATTAAATATTTTACTAAGTGTGTTTACATCAGTTAAAGAAGGTAATAAATGCCCTCCTTCTTGGAAATACACTCAAATACCACCGATTTTTAAACAAGATATAAACCTGATGAGTGTACCTCATATAGATCCATAAGTTTATTAAATATATATTATAAAATATTTATGACAGTTCATGCAAACAGAATAAAACATATATTGACATTATTGAAAGAGAATGGTCAAACAGGATTTGTTAAAAACAGAAATACATATGAGATAATGAAAATTTTGTCCATTATTGATTTCATAAAGAATCTAAAAATAAAATGAATGTAATTTGCTTAGATATTAACAGTGCATTTGATTCTGTGAGTTGGGATTACCTTTGGCTTGCACTGGTGGAGTATGGATTTTCGAAAAATTTTACCTCACTAATAAGGTCTCTTTATGATAAATCTTCAGCATACATAAAATAGGATCCTGTTTGTCAGAGCCTATTACCATTACAAAAGGTACAAAACAGGGTTTCCACTTTCTCCTTTGTTATTCACATTAGTAATAGAACCATCAGCAAATTTCATATGTGCAAACCCAAACATTCAATGAATTCAACTACATACTGACCTTGAGTTAAAGATTCAACTATTTGCTGACAACATTTTATTAACTTTAAATGAAGATAATAACACACTAAAAGAACTATGGAAAGCAACAAAACAGTTTAAGAAGATTTCTGGACAATCATTTAATGAAAAAAAAAAACAATATGATACTAATAAATATAAACAAAGAAGCATTCAATAAAAAATATCATCAATATCTATCTAGAATGATACAATAAAATACTTGACATAGATACAACAGTGCAACTAAACTACAAAGAGATTTTGGATAATATCAAAAAGTCATACAAAAATGGAATAAGCTATTTTTTTACTGTGGAGGAAAGACTATACGTAATGAAAATTATTATATTCCCCAAAAGTTTGTATTTTATACAAGCTTGCTGACTACTTCCACCTAAATCATATTTAAAACAATTTGAAGGGTTAATAATGAAATTATTATGGTACCCTAAAAATCCTTGAGTTGCCCTACCACATCATTTTGACAAATGGGAAGAAAGTTGAATAGGTTTACCAGATTTATAATGATATATACAAGCATCAGCTTTAAAACAATCTGTCTATGGTTAAACAAAGTATATACTTCCAAATGGAAACTAGTACATGAAAAAATCTGGTTAAAAACACTTATGATACAATAAATAAACATATGGAAATAGTACCAAATAGCTTACTTTGGTTATTGAAGGAATATATGGCAACAGGAAAACACAAAAATATAAATTCTAAATACATTATCAATACTCTAAAGTCTTTTATGCACTTTTGTAAATAAAAATCTGTATATAAAAGCATGGTCTTTTTTTCATATTCCCAATAGCATATACACAAAATAATATTATAGCTCAGGACTCACTCCCAGTTAAAACATTTAGTAAGAATGGTCTAATTTACTGACATCAGTTGATAAACACTAATAATGTACTAATGATAGAGCAAATTATTAGTGAGTTTAACCTTGAAAATAACGTGATTAACAATACAGGGATTAAGACAAACAGTTTTAAACAAGGCAATAATGTAGAAGTTTCTTAGGGAAAAGGTTCCTAAGTTCATAGATCAGTTAATAACACTGGTGGAATTTCCCACAAATGGGAAAGTCATTTTATCAGTATTGTACAAATTAGTTAAAGAAACAAGAGTTCATAATAAACAAAATATATGGAAATACTATGAAAAAGTTAATGGTAAGGGTCTATATTAAATTGTCGAAATGGCATTACAGTGAATGCCATTTTGCCGACACGTAAATAGCAAAATGCTCAAACAGTGAAAGCTCAGGTCAGTGATTTTTTTCCTAAGGAAAAAAATCCCTTGGCCTGAGCCATGACATAACCCTTTACCCTGATGTAGTGCAAACTTGGAGCTGGTATATTTAGTTGGGGGGTGGAGGACACAGTCCCCCACTTTAAAATGTTTTAACTGGTTTTGTTGGTCTACCGATTTTTTTCCCTAGGAAAAAAATCAGTGACCTGGGGTTTTGCTGTTTTAACATTTCGGTTTTTACTTGTTGGCAAAACAGCACTCACTGTAATGCTGTTCTGACAATTTAATATAGATCCAATGGTAAAATGTCAGATGATAAAGATAAAAAACTAATTCTTACATCTCCAAAACTAACATCTTTTTGACTATATTGGCAGCTTTTCACATGGCAATCTATGCATAAAACATACTTAAAACCACACAAATGATAATTAATATCTAATAAAGAAAATAGATGGAGGTGTAAATCACAATCAATAGTCAATTTGCAACACATGTTCTATGAATGCCATTTAAACAATATTGGGAACGTATTAACTATTTGTTACAGGCACTGTTCACTGATAATTTCCAACTTACAAAATCTCTAGTTTTGTTTAATACACCTGTGCCATCTTGTGTTCCAAGGCAAAAATATGTAATTTTGTAAACTCTCCTTTGCTGTTGCAAAGAAAAATATTACACAGAACTGGAAAACTGTAACTCCTCCAAATTTTAAACATTTCAAGAACATGATTTTATCAGTCTTGCAGTTGGAATTGAAAACAATCAAGGAAAGAACAGAATGACCTACTTCCTTAAGCATTGCCTGGCAGAAGGTAAATCAAGTGCTGGAAACAGAAGACTGTAATAAATTATAATGTTATTCAAAGATAAGTTCAAAAAAACAAAGTTTTTCAAATATAGACATCCTATGTAAATTGTTGCTTTTGTAATGTTTGTTTTTTTGGAATTGTTTCTCTACTTTAAGCTTTAACTATGTAAATATTTCTTTAATATAAATGCTGTATATATATATATATATAAGTATGTTTCTGAAATCAATAAAGATTTATTCAGTAAGAAAAACAAGAACCTCCTCAGTATTCAATCTGGCTAAAAAATAGCTGGCAAGGTTTTTGTAATGGGTTATAGACTACAAAACATAGAAGCACCAATGGCAAAATTAAACTATTGTAGAAGACATGCATTCATGTTTCCATGTAATACAAATATGTAAAACTATATTATTTTCTTACTATTGATATTTCATGTTCTAATTATTACTACTATAGCTGACAAAACTATTTTTTCCTTTTTTTACTTACTATGTTTTTGAATCATCACAGTTTAACTTTAGACACAAAAAAGTCTTCAAATCGTATAATACAATTTTTGTAATCAGCAAATATATATGTAGTTACTTCTTTTATGTTTAGGCAGAGATTATGTGTTATGGATTATGGTATTATGTTGTTCACACATTACCCACTGAAAACAATGAAAATACCTTAAAAGGAAAATCAGAAAGAAATATAGGTATTGGCATTAGGATAGTTAAAACTGTTAAGAAAACCAAAGTGTATCACATAATCAAAAGCTTTAGTTTTATCAAGGCAAACTGCATATGATTAGGATTTAATATGTAGCACTTTATTAAAAGCTCCAGAAAATCATTAAGCTTGTACGATATGAGATGCAGAAATGAAAAAAAAAATGCCTGAGATAAGTTAGCTGGTTGTATTCAAAATCACGTATTACTAAAAATACAAAGCACATTTCAAAACGTCATCCTTTGAGGTAATCAGATAACTTTCATAATATAACTTAATCTATTTTGATCCATTAGACCCTTGTACTGGAAAAACTGGTCCCTATCACTTTGTTGAATTAAATATTTATCGAATACCTCTTTATCGAACTTTATTCATGGAATTGTAATCCATTAAACACTTGTTTAAGCAAATTTTTTCCCAGGGAGAAAAACTGTTGGCCATCATCTAGAGTGTGCCCTTTTGCCCACTGTGGTGCAATCTCAGAGTTGGTATATTTAGTTAGGGGGTGGGTTTTAAAATTTTGTGTTTATTTTTATGTTCGCTAGGTTGGCCAACTATTTTTTTTTCTACTGTGAAAAAATTCTCTATAACAAGGGTTTGATGGATTAAGTTTTGATAAATAAAGTTCAGCAAAGAGCTATTCGATAAATAGTTTGTTCACCAAAGTGATATAGACCAGGAAAACCAAGGGAGTTTACCAATAATCCTGTGCTAATTTCTCTTAAGGAATATAAAATGCCATTGTAGGACTCACATCAAGAATTTGATAGACTCAGACAAAGCTCAGACAGTGAAATGCAATAAATAAATAATGCTGATATGTACTGAACTTCTTGACAAGGCTCTGTACCTCTGAACATCAGAGTTTAGATGGAAATACTAAGACATAAACCTTTATACCAGCCTATTGTCCAATACAGCACTTTCAGTTGTGTGTATCTTAGGAAGAGATGAAATTTCATGCTTATAATTTTTTGTTGGTAAGCAAAAACTAGCACAGTAGTATAAATACACCAGGATGTATAATCATATATTCCTGCCTGTTGTAACATTATGAACAAAAGAAAAAAATGACTTCAGGAATTTCAGTGACACATTTTTTGCAATCATTTGTATTACCTCATTCTCTAATTGTGTTGTGGTTGGGACATTCTTTATCACAACTTTATTCCTTTAATACTGTATCTACAACTGAAGTGTTTGGTTGGATTTTCACCTTATTGAACCTTAGCTTATTTCATTTATACTTGATACAGATAGGATTTCATAGTTGAGCATAATATTCCAGATAGTCTGCTTAGAACCTTCAAAGATTTAGTGTTAAGCTAGAACTGTGTATTTTCCTTCCTTTTGTAGAGCCATATTTAAAATTATCCTTGCTTCTGTATACTGGTTGTCATCATATATTAAAGATTCATAACACACACACATATATATATATATATATAGTTTTCTCCAACATGGAATTCTCATCCTGGAATGGCAGACAGTGGAATGACTTGCATACTCCACTTAGAAAGCACAACATTTAATGGCATTGCCATGGTTAAGGTATAACTAAAGGTGCACTTTTTTGTCATCCTTTCTTCTATGTAGTTTAGCTCCTCATTTAAACTGTATTATATCCCTCATATTTTCATGGATCAAGTATATTCACATAAATAAAGAAAACTGAACTTCTGGCAGAGTGTTGGGTCAGTTGGTTACATTTACGTGAAGTTCTCCTCTGATAACTTTATCACGTCCTTTCAGGTCCAGCTAAGCTCAGGTTCAGTGTGTGAATGACAATGGTGTAATATAGAGCCACTTGCATCAAGCTAATTGCAGCTTGCCTAAGATTCTGGACAAAAATGTTGCTGTGTGTCAAGTGTCATTTGAGAACAAATAGCTCTCTTTGAGCAGTACAGGGGAGAGCCCAATGCAAGGCTATATAAAGAACTACCAGTTTTATTTAAGTACTGCAGGTCTCACCAGTGGTAAACACTAATGTTTCTTTACATTTGTTTCTAATTGTTATTTTTTTTTTTCAAAAGTGTATTATTTGCTGTTTTATCAATTTTTACCTTAGAACTGTGCCTGCAAATGGTCTACCCTGGGTGGGCCTTCAAAGGTTCTGTTGTGATCAATATACTACCTGGTAACAAACTAAATAAATAAAATAAAATAAAGAACTGCACATTGTTAATCATGCCAAACGTTGAAGAATGTTCTGAAATTTATATTTTACTTGCTTAATTTGGCCCAAGATAGTTTTTCTGTTGCTATATACACAATTTCTAAAGAGGCTAACTACATTTTCCCAATGTTCCCATTTTTACTACCTCATCATAGATTGATTAAGGAAAAGTTTAGCTTTTCATTTCAAGTTATGACTCAATACCTGGTGAGGGTGGTCTTGGTGTCACCTTGGGATCATAGGATCATAGGAAGTTACTAGGCAATCACCCCAGAGGTCATTTCAAGCCTAGCTGTTTCATCCCAAAGTAATACCATATATACTCTGTTCAAGATGTATGATTGCATTTGTTAATGACTATCCATGTCCAGGAGGGTTGTGGGTGCTATCCCCAGTAGGAATTTATGTTGCCCCATTCAGTCATCCAGGTTCCTATTGAACAGTGTCATAGATGTGCTTTATTTTACATGATTTGGCAGCCTATTTCAAAAATGTGGCAGTCACTGGGAGATAGATCTGTCTCTTAAGAACATCCTGTTGAAGTCACTGGCCATATTTAAGTCCCTGGAAGGGATAGCTCTAGTCCCATTTGATTTACAAATCTGCAGCAAATTCATTAGGTTTGGGTTGGAGACTGCTCTGTAAGCCAGGCATAAGTCTCCCTTAAGAAGTCTATACGATACTGAGTATGGTGACAGGGACTTTAGTTCATCTATGTAAGGCATGTGCTGGAGTCCCTTGATTTCTTAGAAACCTCTGAGGTCTCTCCATTTTCTGCAGGTGCTTTGTACAATACATGCCGAAAGGGGCATTATAGTCAATTACAGGCCAATTAGTGAAGAGTATACAGGGGTTATAACCTCTTTTGCTCTAGAGGTGATGCCTTCGCTAATCAAGTGTGCTGTGTAGAAGGCCTTTCTTACTACAGTAGACACATGGTGGTCAAAGTTAAGGTCACAGTCTACTTGTGATTCCAGATCTCTTACCACCTCATAGATGCATAGGGTATTGTTAATTTGATAGTATGAAGGGACATTATTTTTAGCAAAGGAAATAATGATGCAGTTCCTTGCATTCAATCTGAGACTGTGATTAAGGCAGTAGTCGTTGGTTTGTGTAACACCCTCCTGAAGTATACTGACATTATTTGGGGATTGAATAATTGCACCCAGTTTGCAGTCATCAGCAAACTTGGTCAGCTAGAGCCACTTAGTTTTGGCCTGAACTTCTGAAAAGTATATACCAAATATTAGGTGGCTCAGCACAGAACCTTGTGGCACCCCACTGGTGAGAGGTCTTCTGGTTGATGTGGGGTAACCCACTGTGATAGTCTGTGACCAGTTTGTGAGCCATTTAGCAGCCCATCTTACAACAAAGGAGATTACATTCAGTTTGCTAAGCTTATTGGTAATGCCTGTGTGTGGGATTGTGTCAAAAGCCTTTGCCAAGTCGAGGTATGCTGTTTGCACAGATTTGCACTTGTCAATGGCTCTGGTCACATTTTCATAGAAATCCAATCTGCTTTTGATGAAGCCAACCTGGGCTGGATTCAGGGTTTGGAGTTTGCCTCTGTCTTTATTTATGAGATCCATGATGATACGTTCCATGTCTTTACAGATGACGCTGGTCAGTCTTATGGGTCTTTTCCCTGGGTCTATTGCTAAGGCACATTTGTGGAGGGGAATAACTGTTGCTGTTCTCCATTTTGCAGGATCAAAGCCAATGGTTAGGCTGTAATTGAATAGGGTACTTAAAGGTGATGCTAGTTCATGTTTTACTTTGCTTAGAAGACAGCCTGGGATGCAGTCTGGTCCCATAGAGGCTGTGTTGTTTGCCTTAGACAAGGCTTTAATGATCTGCTCTTCAGATATGTAGGGTGTGGGAGTTTCTTCGGTTTTATGACAGCTGCAAGTTTAACTATGTTTTCCATAATGAGGCTTTACTCCCTGCCAGTTATGGGTTTTTGCAACCTGCACTTCAACACCCTCCTACTCCCCTGTATATGTACTATAACTAATATGTTCCCCTGCCTGACCGTGGTGAAGTAGGTATCATTCATCTTCCATAATCACACAGCAGGAGACATAGTGACATTCCTACACATGCTGCTCCAACCCTAGATACCATGGCTCCAGATTTTACACTGCATAGCCACATGGTACAGACATTCTGCATTCTGCCCCTGGAAGCTTCATCCTATCACCTGAAGACATATTCCCTGTCATCCACAACCCCCTAGTCACATATGTGTTTAATGCAGGCACTAGTCATGAACTTTCTACCAATGCTAACATTGCTTTCCTATGAAATTGTGCTCTTCTGCTGTGGAAATGATGATGAATGAGGAGCCCTGCCCACTTCTCTGGCTAATGTAGGTATGTTAATGTGTGATACACAATGCAGCCATTCAGTGCATTATAATACATAGCCTGTGTTTCAATGCATGCATTAGTTTTGTTCTCTGCTTTCCTTGCCATGGCACATAGCTGTTGACTAGTGGCAACTTCTTTGGCAGTGCCATGATGTATGGCACCCATATCTGTCTCACATGGGTATGCACTTCAGCTATGTCCCCTTACTCATCAGCCAATTACTCTTCCACTGCTGACACATGTATATCAGCCGTGTTGCAGTCTCTCCTTCCTGCAATAGTTTTTATAGCACAATGTTGTCTAGCATGGTGTACATCACAAATATCTTGCTGCAAGTCTCCAAGGCATACAATGGTATAACACAAAATGTACCTTTGCAGCAGGAGAAGCACTTCAGCATGCCAGACACATGGTTAATGATGTTTTCTGTCCTTTTAAAGCAGCTTTCAAAATAAAAGAATAGCATCAGTATAATTCATGGTGAAAATATTGTCGTAGTTATTTAAATGCAGTGTATAATACATGCATATTTTAAAAATGGAACTGATTTCTTTCTGTATCCAAACTGTATCTCTTGAACCTATAAGATCTGACATATATGTTATATCATGCTATTTTTGCATTTGTAATAAAGACCTAAAATAACCATTTTCTAACTGTTTAGAACTCTGTTATTTGGCTGTTACCAAATGAAAAAAAAATTGAATAAATAATGATTATGATAAAGTATTTCAGCATGCGGCATTGGGACACAAGAACTGTCCCTCCTTAACAAACTGCACTGATGATTCATTAACTGTCATTAAGTCATGGTAAAATTCCTTTCTATCACACATGCCTATCTCCACAGAGCCCCATAATAACTACTTTGTGTATATGTCTTTTGATAGCAACTGAGAGGAAGTGTAAGACATTCACACAGTATTGCATTTCATCTTACTTTTACTAATCAACTACAGTGGACTTCAATAGCAAGCCATATTAATTAATCTGATTAAGTAAATATAATGGCCCTTTACTTCACACACAGTCTGTATCACCACCAAGAAAATAACACATTTTTGACTGTGTATTCTTCTGCTGTTGGACTGTGATCTAGTGGGAAAAAAAAGCTTATAGAAAAATGATTCAACTTATTGTTCTTGGACATGCACTGCTTCTCTCTGAAAATCCATATCAGTGACTGTTAAACTTTCAGAAAAAAATCAAATGTCCTTGCCTTCAAATTCAGGCTGCTTCCCCATACCTCAGTACCCATTTTTTTCACTATCTATTTGTCTGTGATCACATGAGAGGAAATAATAGCCATAATAATGTATTTCAATGTTTATCTCTATTTCTCTGTCTCTGTCTCTCTCTCTCTCTCTCTCTCTCTCTCTCTCATACATACACACACACACACACACACACACACACACACACACACACAAAACCCATCATTTGTAAGCTACATTGACAGTTATTTAGCTATAATTAAGTACACTTAATATCTATGTTATACACATAATCTGAGTCTCCTCCTCCTCCCCAAAATAAGTACTTTCTAATTGTGTACACCTCTGTTAACTGTCTGTGATCATTACCTGTTCTCCTCTCAGAAGCAGCATTTGCTGTTCATTATTGATCCCCCATTCCCAAATGCTGTTGAATAAACATAAAACAAATAAAATAATAAATTAATGTTAAGGGCATTGCATGCTATTAATTTGCCCATAATTTAATCTGTTATCCTTTCAGTACTTTTTATGTTTACTTCATTATGTCAGATTAAACTGTCGCATCCAGCTTCTGTAACAATAAATGTATTAATGAATGATGTGATATTGCCAGTAAGCACTGATAATGTTTGTATTTCAACTGCTAATGTCATTGCTTATATCACGTAGTAATTGATCATGGATTAGATAGCAATATCTTGCAATTATGTAAGAGGAAGATGTGATCATGATACTGGATATATTTTTAAATTCTGTTATTTAGATTAATTATTTCAGTAGTATTTATTTGTTCCAATTAATGTTTATCATTCAAAATTGTTGATGGTGAGAGTTCTTTTTTAATATCACAGTTGCTATCACTGACAAAAATATAAGCACCAAATTATCTCAACACATTATATCCTGAGCAGTTTCTCTAGTATAATGCCAACTTGGGGCTGACTACATTCTATTATCATTCACAGCAATAAAAGGACATTTTGGAAATCAGAGACATGTTCAGTATGGCAAGATGATAAGACCCCCCCCCCCAAAAAAAAAACAAGGTTTATTTGCAATTCTTACTTAAATCTAACTTAAATTCCTTTACAAACACATTTAATTTTCTCCCTCTTTTATTCACAGTTCCTGTTGCTCTGAGTTTAACATTTTCCATCTTACTTCCTGCATAATTGAAACTCTCCTTTAAGCTACCCCATGTTGTTTTGTAGTTTTTGTCTCCCATAATAATTTGCTGCTGGTACAAAAGAGTGTGTTCTATCAAATACTTTAAACATTCATAAGGCACCTAATTAAAAAAAATAAATAAATTGGAAGGCATATAACAGTTAAAATCCTTAAACCATTCTTGGTTAAAAAAGTGATCATTCAGTCTTATTCATTATTACATCCATCGTACTTTCCTGTCCATACCATGAAAGTATATTAAAGAATGACCGGCACATAAAATTCCACTAATTTCCTAGGATTCTTATACAATATCAGCTCAAACATATCTATGCAATCAAAGAAAACCCTGATGTAGTATTCCATATTTTACACCTAGAGTACAGGCCAATCAAAATTACCCAGCCTCCCAAGGCAATTACTAAACATCAAGTTACTTTTTCAGTAGGTATTGCATGTATACTACAGCCTATTGAGGTCAAATTCAAACCAGCCCTATTTAGCAGCTGTTGCTGAAAGTCTTTTTTTTTTCCTTTTTACTTTCCATACCTCATTAAGTACCTGTGCTTTGATCTGGCAGTGCTTAGGTTCATAAGTTCAAAGATGTGTACTAGGCTAATGACAACAAGGGCATTTTTAAGCCTAGCTATGCATGCCAAATCTCTAATAAGTTCTGGTTCCCATGATAGGTGTAAGCAGGAGGTTTGGAGATGAGACATTTACAAGCAGGGGCCTGAGAGATGAACCATTTACAGGCTGCCTGTCTCTGTTATAGGTATAGGTGCTAGACCAGGGATGAATTTCCTACTCCCCATTCAAATGTCCAAGTTACACTTGAATTAAGTTAAAGAGATACTCTGATTCACATGGATGTGCCTGTTCCAAAGAAGGGGTAGTCTCTGGGATACATACCTGTTTCTCCAGCAGGTCCTATTTATATCACGGGCAAGGTTTAAGTCTTTAGAAGAGGTAATTCTGGTGCTGTTTGTTTTGTAGATATACACAAGGTCCATCAGGGTGGTGCATGACAATGCCTTGTATGCCAGGTGTAGTTCTCCGCTCAACCACATATAGGAGACAGAATACAAGGATAGGACCTTGAGGCGGTCTGTATAGGACATGTTACTTACACCCTGTACTATTTTAGTGAGGAACCTCTATGGACATTCCAGTTGTTGGATGTGCCTGGTTATCACTAACCTAATCCATTTGATAATCTATATTTTCCCTCCTTGTGGCTTATGTTCGCTCGTTATACAAAATTGATACTTTCTTTTTGTAACTCATGCAAGAGTTATAAGGTGAATTCTGATATTCCATTATCGTGTTGTAATTCTTAATCTGAAAAAAAAAATGTATTCCTGGATACATTAACAACAATAACAAAAAAATAAAATAACTTAGTCCTTCACACACAATTTCGTTGAAACTTTTTTTCAGTGATTTTCCTTTCAGAGTCATTCTTCACATTAAAAACTTGAAGTAAGCAAACCTTTATTTGCCAGTACTGGATTTATGTCTTACCCTTCCTACAAAGCTTCAATATTTATCCCATTCTCATTGAGAAGTGATCTTACTAAGTAGAAAACTGCTGTCACTATTTCTTCTAATGCATTCATAGAAGGCTGCAATCTCGTTATCCTTATTATCCAAATGTTTTCTTCCCTTAATGAATTCCAGCAACTTTACACCCTTTCCCTTTTGTTTGTGTGCTCCCACGTGTAAATGTCTTAAATATTTCTTCTGCCAGGCCTCAATAATTTCTAAGCGTTTACTCAATGACTAAACACACTGACATTTATTCCTCATTTTCTTTTCCCACCTTTTTTTAAGTATTCTTAGGCCTTGACTGAGAGTATCTGTTAACCACCTTCATATATTTTGATACATTAGATGTCTGATTTTGCAAAGTTTTTTTTTCTCTATTGTAGTGCATAGTTTCTCTGAGGAAGAAGCTAGCTGCTTGAAATGCCATTGCATTAGCCATCACATTATTATACTCACCATGTTTAAATTAGGTAATAGTCTCATTTTTTTACTTCACATCTTTTATTATGCACTAGTTTCTGCATCTCTGCTTTATTACTAAACTGTGCTCCTTTTTATCATCATCTAATTAAATATTATCCATACACAAGCCACTTATTATTAAGGGATCTGAAAAGTAACTCACTGTAAATTTAACTCCCATCATTCTACATTCTACCTGGAATAATGTAAAATGATATAAGGCTGTAAAAGAGACCAACATATTCTACAGTTATCTTAATGACTGCTCAACTTTACTTTTTTTAAACATTATTTCTGTAAACCCTATTTCTCCCTTCACAGATTTATTGTCACAGTGTCCTTTCTCAGAAGCTTTGAAGAGAAGGTAAGTCAGTCTATCTCCCCCATGCATTTTAAACCATGCCGCATTTTACATTAAAACTTTTATAATGAATTTAATTTCAATTGTTTTTGTTTACCTATTTCGCAGCTTACATGTCCTAATTCATTTAAATCTTTCTAGTTATTAAATACAATCAGTAATTTTATGTTAAATAGCTTCTTTAGTTTTCTCATGTCTGTCTTCTCTGTTATTATAATGTGACATACTTGATGCCCTCTGTGCCACATTCAAAGGGGCAGGGGCAATTTTGACATTGGGCATTAGCAAGCACAGTATTAGGGGATAAGTCACCACTAAGTCTGCTGCACTGAAAGAACTAGCACAACATTCTTCTTGTTTTCATTTTTTTTTTTTGCTGTACAGAAGAATTCCTTGGTAACACAGTGTCTTCATTTTGTCCACATGTACTATGCACGAAAAAGACTTCAACTGTATTGAAATATTACCGTACTTGCTTGTGTCTCCTATATTTTATATCTACTATCAACTATCCTGTAAAATTTGAATTAGACATAACAGTTTGGTTGAAGTTCAACTCCATGAACATTTTTTAAAATGTTTTGCAGGGGTCAAGCCCATTTGTACACCCCTGTTACGTACAGATATCAATAGCATGATCATACAATTACAGGAAAAAAAGAGAACCATGACATGAAATAGAGTCAAAAAGCTAATAAAACAGGACAAATTCCAATGCTACCAGTCTGCCCTAGATTCCTCCCAACACAGCCCCAAACAATTCTGGTCCTCCATAAACTCCATCCTCCACCCAGGTAAAGTCAGTACCCCTCCTCCTAACATCCCTCACTCCTCAGAAAATATTGCTACCTCATTCAACACACACTTCACACAAACCATACTATCACTAGCTAAACAACACAACCCCCCTCCCCTCCAACCCACACCTTCAACTAGTAATCTCCCCACTGCCTTCTCTTTTTCACCTGTACCTACTTCCAACATAAAAATACTCTTAACTAAACTTAAGCCCACCAAATTAGCAGCAGACAACCTCCCAAGTGAATACCTACAAATCGCAGCTGATGCTCTGGCCTACTCAGTATCCATCTTGATTAACTGATCTCTGTCAGAAAGTTACATTCCTACACTGTGGAAAGTATCACATATAATTCCCCTCACAAAGGCGGACCCTCCACAGAACTAACCAATTACCACCCCATAGCTATTCTCTCTCCACTCTCCAAAATAATAGAGAGATGCATACACTCTCAGGTCTCAGACTACCTCCTTACTAACAACCTCCTTTCCAATACTCAGCATGGTTTCTGACCAAACCATAGCACCACCACTGCCTTACTCTCCTTTACTAACACTATCCTTCAGCATAAAAACAATGGCTATCTCTCATCTGCTACTTTCCTAGACCTATCTAAAGCATTTGACATGCTCCCACACAAACAACTTATCTCTGTCCTCAATAACCTATCCTTCTCTTTGTCAGTCACCAACTGGTTTCAGAGTTACCTGTCTGACCACCAACAATCTGTTGTATGGCAGAATGACATATCACCCCAACTACCTGTCTCCATAGGGGTTCCCCAAGGATCCATCCTTGGACCCCTACTCTTCTCTGTTTTCACCAATAATCTAGCCTCTGCCACCAAACATGGCACACTCATACAATATGCAGATGACTCATCCATCATCTGCTCAGCCCAGTCCCTACCCATACTGCAAAATGTCACACAGGAAGCCTTTTCCTCTGTTGAAACTTGGTTATCCGATGCCCAATTAATACTCAACCCAAAAAAACTAAACTACTCATCTTCCAACCCACCAAACATACTCAAAACAACTCTCACTTTACCATCACAGCAAAAGACAACACCACTATATACCCAACTGAACACACCAAATTGCTAGGAGTGAAAATAGACAATAAACTAAAATTTGGCATTCACATATCCATGACCATAAAAAAGTCCACAAAAAACTAGGAGCATTATACAGAAATAAGCAACTTCTCACCAAAGCAGCAAAGATTTCAATAGCAAATTCCCACCTTATCTTCACCCAACTTTATGTCTCTCCAATATATACCAACCTAAGGCAATGTGATATAAACAAGCTAGAGACCTGCTACAACAAAATCGCCAAATTCGCCACAAGGGCATCCTACCGTAGTCACCACTGTCTCCCACTTGCTGAACTTGGCTAGCTTGAACTCCCTCACCTCCTTCAATGGTATCAACTCTCACTCGCCCACAAACTAGTAAACCATCCACTAAATGTCCCATCCCTCCAGAATATACTCCAACCCTATCGCACCACCAGACCACTAAGATCCAGCAGCAAAAAATCACTTGCAGATCACTAAAGCCAATAACTCTGCTGGTGAAGCACTATTCTCTTGCACCATAGCCAAATTATGGAACTCCCTCCCACCCACAATTACCTCCATACCATCATGCACCCACTTCAAAACTTTACTAAAAGCGCACCTAAAAACATGCTGGCTATGCCCTTGCAACTCCCACTCTAATATCACCCACCCCTTCCAACCACTACCTTTCTTTCCACTCCACTAACTACCTTGATTATATCCAGCTCAGATGCTCATAAGCCTAGTACTTATTATACAGCAGGAACTTCTTATTGTAACATTTGTTAATGTCTGTTATGTACTTCACAGATAAAGATTCTAGTTGTCTACTGATGTACTATGTTCTTCATCTGTAAATATGTTGTAAGTAATTGCTATGTTAAATTGTTAATCGCTATGTAATCCAATGTAGCTACTGTCTGTTTATTTTAACTGTGGAGCTTTTCTCCCTGGGCCTCCTCTGAAAATGAACCTACGTCCAGTCGGACACTCCTGGTTAACAAATGTAAATACATAAATAAATAAATTAATAAAAAGGAAAACAACAACATTAGTGACTTCTTATGGAAAATAGTGAAAAGGGAGTTCATTATCAAGGAGTTAAACTTACAGCGTTTGAACTGTAATCTATTTACACTTGACAAAGAGTAAGATAAAGAAGGGAGACAAGTATTTATTCATGACAAATCATCTGCATTTATCAAGCTACCACTTACCAAGAAATGCTTTCAAATTTCTTTCTTGTCCTCTGGTGAAATTATAATTGAGGGTAATAAACATTTACAATCCTCCTACTTTTCTTTTGCCAGAATGACTCTGATGTTATCCATACAAAAGTTATTGAACATATTCCTGTCTGACCTTGATATGTGATTATTCTTTACCAGAGTTAAGTCCAAAGTGAGGCTCCAAAGCCTACTATTGGACACTGAGAGAATCCATATAATGTAAAAAGTTGCACCATATGGTTATGCTATTGCATTAATTTCAGACTAAATATTGGCTCTTCCCTAATAGCAGATGCCACCATGGAGTCCAAACATGGCAGTGCAAGTTAAAATTCATTGAAAATGATTTTGACTTTTTCGATTCACAACAGATTACTGGAGAAGTACAAACAGGAATGCCATGACTTAGGACACCCAGCATGGCTAACTTTCCCAGAACTTCCACTTAGTCTGGTGGAAATGGTAATCATGGTAAATGTTGTCTTCAATTTCTGAAGCAGATAAACTTTTTATTCATGGGAATAGGCGTCAAGCAAGCAGTAAACCAAAGCTGTAGCCAGATAGATCTACAAAAGCACATTCAGTAAGTGCTAGCACTATAGGGTACTTTTGTTGAAAGCCAGTTTCAGTGATAATGGATTAAGCACTTTTGGTCACTATGTACAGCATGTACAGAGTCCACTTGGTTATATGATTGTAATTTTTCAGTTTGTGGATGAGCTATATATTGTTCATGGTCTTTGGGCTGCTTGATATTTCAGACTAATGTAAACCAGAATCCATTGGAATAACAGGATTTTACATTATTTTGTCAACTTTAGAGAGACCATGGGCTATCTTGCAAACTAAATATGCTGAAAGATATTTCTGTCTGCAAATTTAATCTAAGTTAATTCAACGCAAGCCACATGAATCATTCATTTTTTTGACTGCAAGATCAAAGCTCAAGTTAATTTAAGTAACTCTCAATGCATCACTTTTCTTTTGCTTCCTGGTGGCAATAACTTCAAAATGGCATGAGGGAGAGCAAATAACTTTTAAGGTTTAATCACTAGCCAGGTCATTTAAAAAATATTTCCAGGCTAACAACATTAGTAACATCCTACTACTTGGAGCAGATCAGATAGCATTATATCTGATGTTGTCAGTTTTCATATTATCTTGCAAACCAGTGGGTTTGGATCTTATCCTTGGATCAGACTTGGCCATTGAAATAGCTTGTGGCAACCAAAAAGGTCTTGAGCATTTCCCGTACCCCTAATGCACCATTGTAAGCTACCTCAGATCTCATTTGCCGCTTTGCAAAGACATGGTTTCTGGAGAGCTAAGTGAATTTTCAATAATTTTCTATTATTATTGCCGTCTAAAACTCTAAACTCCTTTAAATAGATTTAAACTATGTTCTATTCCCTTACCCTAGCAACATCTTTTTTCCTGGAAGAATGAAAATGGACAGCACATCTGGAACATTATGGTGAGCACATAACTTCTTTTTAAAGCTTAATACTCAAAATGTGATTGGACTATATTTTAAATATTTATGTTTTTTATTGTTATAATTTTACATATGTGATGTTGTGTGTGTGTGTGTGTTTGTGTGTGTGTGTGTGTGTGTGTGTGTGTGTGTGTGTGTGTGTGTGTGTGTGTGTGTGTGTATGAGTGTGTGTGGGTCGGATTCACGATGGCTTGCATGGAGTCTAAGAGTAGAGTAAGACTCCATGCAGCCATCACGTCTGACGAGCGATCCAGGAACAGCCTGCAGTGGCGTGCAAGACAGCTCCTAAAACGGCTCTTACACGGACAGGGCTGGGATATGCAAATTACCTCAATTGCAGGCGAAAGGCATGCAAATGACGTAGATTTATGATTCAGGAAACCCAAATCTGTCCGAGTAAGAGCAGTGTTATTTGCAGAAATGTACTCATTTGACAACTGAGTACCATTCTGCAAATAGCAAAATGGAGCCGTGACAGCTCCAAATAAAGGTTGCATCCAGTGCAGGAAGCATGCCAATGGCCAAATATACAGCCATTGGCAATGTTTCCTGATGCAATATGAAAAAAAATATTTCTTTTTCTCTGATTTCCAATGTTTAAGCATAGCACAGCGCTGCGCAAACGGGCTGCGCTCTAAAAACCAGAAAACTAAAAATTAAAACCCACAAATGTGGATCTTATTTAAATTGTTAATGTACAATGCAAGGGAATGGCAGGCTGAAGATAACATGGCCACCGAGTAGAGGTTGCTAAGGGGGGAAGCTCAGTCTAAGAGATGTAACCAAGCATTAGTAGGCAAGCCTATGCAAAGGAGGGTTAGGATAGTGAATCACAAGTTTTCATAGCAAATGAGCACAGTCAGCGGAGTGTAGGAGTAGGATAAGGGGAGTAACAGAGTAGAAGATAGGTGACATCATGAGTGGGGTATGTATGAAAGAAGTGAAGCTCATTGGAGCAGAGTGGCATGTATCAGCTGTCATTTACACATCATGGAAAGAGGTGTATCAACAGGTAGGCTAGGTAAAGGCAAGAAATGGAAGGTGTATGCCGTGGATAACACCAAAGGTTCTTGCTGAGCGGGTATGCATGCGTGTGTGCGCCTGTAAACCTGAGTAAGACAGAGTGCGCTCCTGTAAGCGTGAATGCGCACATTTAAGCCAGAGTAAGCATGTATAAGGCTGTTTAAAGAGTTGTAAGCGCGTTTGCGCTGGTGTGTGCACGTTTTAACCCGAATAAGCAAGTTTTAGTCCATGTAAACATGTGTGCGCGTGTGTGAGCTGCTATGAGCATGTTTGTGATTGTGTGCACGGCACTGCCCCCCAAGGAAACAGAAAGGAAAAAGGAAGCACAACAAACAGTAGGAAGCTACCAGGGAGTACTAGCAGAGCTAGCAGGTGAAAACAATCAGAATCAGGTAATTACACAGGCAGTACACTAGCCCAGCCCAGCCTAGCACTTAAAACTCTACAAACAACACTCCATTATGTTTCTCACAACAGACACTGCAGTAAGCTAATAGAAGTGAAAACTGAAAAAGCTTTACTGAGAAAAAGAAATGTTAGGGTCTGCCATTGCTATTATAAGGTGACATATGCAACATGCTGAGGGTGGTGACAATGGAAATGCTGCTGGACAATCCACAGTGAGGAGACGGAGAAGAGTGTTCAGGTCCAGGGTAACCTACCAGGTGCTACATGAGCTGGAGATAGTGGAGCGCTATAGAGTGGGCAGAGACCTCCTGCAGCAAATTGTTGAGCTGTGCAGGCCATGCCTCACACACAGAGCCAACAAAATCCTGTACCTGTATATTATCACCCCGCCACACCATCCAACAATCATCCAAGTACCGTCTCCAAATGTCTAAATGTTCCATGTAGTGATTGTTACAACAGTCATATATAAAATGCTGCTCAAAGAATTCCATAAATAAGTCTGCATATATGGGAGCAAAGGATGCTCCCATAGCAGTACCCCTGACTTGGCAATAAGCCTGTCCCTCAAAATAGAAAATGTTGTGGGTTAACACATATTCAAAGGAGGGGATTATTGATAAACAAACATGTAAACAACTAAATGTTGCTGAACCAATTCCACAATATCTGTACTTAATTCCCAAAATTCACAAACATCCTACTAATCCCCCTGACAGGCTGATTGTTTCTGGGAGAGGGTCACTCACTGAACCACTATCGGCATTTCTTACATATTATCTTAAACCTCTATTACCCATGATAAGATCAAGACTACAAGATACTACAGACTTTTTAAACATAATTCAAGATACACAACTGGAATCAGACTGGTGGCTATGCACATTGGATGTCTCTTCACTCTACACTAGCATCCCACATGATGCAGGAATATCAGCCATTTCCTATTGGTTAGACAGATCTCAATAGTACATTACTGTTTTAATAATTTCCTCATCAAACTAACAGAATATGTGTTAACCCACAACATTTTCTATTTTGAGGGACAGGCTTATTGGCATGTCAGGGGTACTGCTATGAGAGCATCATTTGCTCCCATATATGCAGACTTATTTATGGGATTCTTTGAACAGCATTTTATATATGACTGTTGTAACAATCACTACATGAAACATTTAGATATTTGGAGATGGTACTTGGATGATTGTTGGATGGTGTGGCGGGCTGATAATATACAGGTACAGGATTTTGTTAAATATCTGAATAACAATCCATGGGACATTCAGTTTACTTTAAATCAACAACATGAAGAAATTGTATTCTTGGATGTGACAATTTCTCGCCAAGCTGATCACACTTTGGCAACTAAGGTACACAGAAAATTTCCCCAATACAATACACTTTTACATGCATCCAGCTATCACCCCCGCCACATCATCAACAACATCCCTAAATCCCAGTTTTTACGGATGAAACGGATTTGTTCCTCTGAAGAAAACAACTCTGAATGTGTAAGGGATTTGTCCAGCAGACTCATAAGTCGAGGATATAAGACACATAATATTAATCAAACCATCAACCAGATCAAAGATGTACCCAGATCTACACTATTACAATACAAACTTTCACAAGATGACAACCAATCTATTGGATCTCAGCCCATCAGATTTGTTACCACATTTGGCAGCAATACATCTTCTTTCAGAGACATCATTAACAATCACTGGGACATTTTGAAGGCCCATGAACACTTAAATGAAATACTACCTGACAAATGTGCTTTTTCATATCGTAGGGGCAGAACGATCCAATCTCATTTCACACACTACAAAAGATACAAACCATCTACATCTATTCAAACTGCTCTATTTGGTGATTCTCTGGTAGGATGTTTTCCCTGCAATCAATGCAGCGCATGCAGACACATTTCTAAGACCAAAGAATTTTCCAGTAGTAATACCCCTAAGATATACCAGATCAGAATTTTTGGCAACTGCAGTACTGATTGGGTGGTCTATCTGACCACTTGCACATGTTCTTCCTTCTATGTGGGTCAAACATCAAGACCACTGAGACACAGGATAAGTGAACATCTCAGTGTCATTAGAAGTGGAAAAATTTCCAATGCCCTATACAAGCATACCCTAACTCATCAAACGGCACAATTTAAATTTGTGATTATTGACAAAATTGGTTTGCATAGAAACTCTAAAGCAGGCTGGCATGACAAATTAAATGATATGGAATCATCATGGATTACCAGGTGAGGGGCTTTGTTTAAACCTGGTCTAAATGAAATGGAGTAATCTTTGTCAGCTTCTTGTTTCATGCATCTTTTGTAATACATGTTTATATTATATTATAATAATATTATTATAATAGTATTATAATTATATTTAAGTCAAGATTGATGGTATCATTTTTGGAGACCAAGACAAACTCAGAGGTCTATGACTTATTCCCAACAAATGTGATATGTTTTTGGTGTATATACACCTTTAAATTATTTGGTATATAAGGATTGACCAGGATGTGCTGTTGAATCACTATTTTCTCTTTTTGCACTGAAGAAGGCTAAAAGATAGCCAAAACTGGTTTGCAACACAAGGATTATATGGAATACACTTTATCACGAATAAAATATGTTTTAGCACTTTTCCCCATCTGATGCAGCTGTACCAGACATTTGCCAATGGGGACATCCCACAAGGTCACCTAGTGGGGGATGCTGGCTATGCACTGGAGCCATGACTGATGACACCCATCAGAAACGCACACACACCTGAACAGGAACACCATAATGAGGCACACGCACAAACATGTAATGTAATCGAGCGTGTGTTTGGGCTGCTCAAGCCACGGTTCCGGTGCCTGGACACATCTGGTGGAGCCTTGCAGTACTCACCAACTACATGTACCCAAATTGTCATGGTATGTGCTATGCTACATAATATGATCCTGCAAAAACAGCTGCAACAGGACCAGCATAGGCCTGGGCTAAACAGCCCCCCACCATTGCCAAGACCATCACAGGCAGAGCGTGACTTGGAGGAGGAACAACCTGAGCCTGCCCCAGAAGACAGAAGGAGGCGTGCCCAGTATGCTTTGGCCTTGGCAAAGAGGCAACGCATAACACATACACTGGCTCAGTAGGAACTCTGGAAATTATACCTCTCTCTGACTTGCACGTATAATGAAAGGGATGCCTAAGTTGACACTACCTGCTTTCAAACATGTACAGGGAATGTAGTATGTGCATCCAACATAGGCAGCCCTGCAGCAGCACCTGAGGCATGATTGCCATGTGTTAAGCAATATAAAGCAGTGCTAAACAGCATTTACCACCATGTAGTATATGCAAACAAAATCGCACACACCAACTAGCACAACTGTGGTCAATGTTAAGTAATATTGGGCAATGTCCAGCAATGTTGGTGAATATTGAGCAATGTCAGACAAGCCTGGTCTAAGTAGGGCATAGCTGAACAAAAGCCAACATGCTCATATTTGCTTAACTGGCCCTTAAGAAGTCTGGACTGCTCAGTATGAAAATATAAAGCAGTGATGGGCCTTGAACCCAGGATACTGTGCACTAGAGTTAAAGTATTGAACCACTAAACCATGACAGTATTGCAGTGGTCAGCCTGTATGAAGGAATGTTGATAAGTCTATGCAAAGTATCTCATGGAAACCCTGCAGGCACAGCATAATCCCTGTCGAGTTATGACACAAAGGTGAGTCCTGCAGTAAGAACAGCACCTGACTTCCAACACACACAGTATAAATGTTAATACTGGTCATGTTCACACACATCAACAAATGTAGTGGACCTCAGATAGCAACATACTGAAAGATCACACTGGGCATGCTTACACACTTGAATAAATCAGACAAATGTCAGGCAACAAAACACGGAAAGCCTAAACTGGGTATGCTCACACACTTAGGCCATGTCTGAGTACAGCACTGGGCCACACATATCTGGCAGTTGCCTGTGTTAACCCAGGAACTTCTCACTATCCAGCAATCCTCCCTGTGCACACAGTTATATGACAACAGACACATATATAATATAATGGAACCCTGTCATAATCAAATATGTTCTCCAGATACCTAAGTTGTTCGTAGAAACTGGTAAAGCAAAGACGATAAAGACCTTCAAACAGTATCAGCAATAAACATTGTGCATCCCGAACATTAGCATAGGTTCAGAGGTCGATACTAGGCTATCTGCCCTAGGGCATGTACAAGTCTAGCCAGAATGTATTTGACATTCACAACCCTGTCAGATTACTACACTGTGAGTGTGCATAGTAGGTCACACAAGGTAGCCCATCTACGTTTAGGCTAGTGTGCCTCTGTCTATCAGGGGCACAGAAGATATCCCAGGGGTAAACATACGATCACCCATACAGTCATCAAGATGTCTCCTGTAGGTGGTCAGTGGGTGGCTCTGCCTATGTGAAACTGGGATTACAATCCGGAGTGAGTGGAGCCTCTGGGATAAGAATGTGTCCCTCCAGCATGTCCTATTAAGATCTGTGCTGAGATACATGTCCCTGGAGTGTGTAGTCGGATATCCTGAGGTGGAGCATGTCCAGTAATTCTGGGTTGGGTATATCTGTAAACTACAGGCACACATCATATCCGAGTAGGTGGTAAGCGACTGAGTAGAGCTGGAGTTACTGCATTTGAACTGTGCAGGGCATCCGTGTGAGCCCCTAGATCTGCTTGGTGAGGAACTTCTTTGGCCAGCACAGTTGCTGCAGGTGTCGGGTAAGGTACACCCTAAATGTGGCATTGTAACCAAGCATGGTTGTGATGAGTATGGGGGCACAATGACCTCACTCAATCTAGACGTGAAACCATATGGGATAAGGTGGCCTATATAGAAGGTCTGTCCAACCACTTTGGCAATGGGATTGTCAAAGGCGACAGTACAAACAAGTCATGTCCCCAAACCCCTAACAACTCCTACCGTATGTAATGGAGTACTACCTATATGGTAATGTGTGGGCATGTTGTTATTCCCAAAGGGGATGACTATGCAACTAATGGCATTTAGCTGTAGGCCATGGCTCAGGCACCAGTCATCCATCTCTGTGAGACCCTGTTTGAGTATGCATGTGGCAGCTGGAGAGTTGATTATGGGGCATTGTGGTGAGTAGAGGGGAACACTGACCTATATTTCCCTAGATGACACACATTTTGTGATTACACGTACCATGTAGACAGATTGCAAGACTAGTGTGGCACTGTGATTATCAAAGGGGAGGCTATTGTCCACCTGTGTCCCATGTTCCCTTCTGACACCTTCAGTGTTAGGCAGGCTACCACCTATGTGGTAGTTACTGGGTAAAGTGTTTTGGAATGGTGTATGGCACTGCAGTACCAACACTGGTGTTCAGTCCATGCCTTGGTCAACAGGCACCTGTTGCAGTACGCATGACCCCATGTCTCCCTCTCTCTTTATAGATATATATATATATATATATATATATATATATATATATATATATATATATATATATATATATACATATCTATACATATCTATACATATTTATACATAGCTATATATATCTATACATATCTATACATATCCATATATATCCATATATATCTATATATATCCATATATATCTATATATCTATATATATCTATATATATCTATATATGTATATATCTATATCTATATATATATATATATATATATATATATATATATATATATATACACACATACATGTATACATCCATTGCTGTACATATAGATGCACATATAGGCACATATACTGCCCACCTTTCATGGTGGGGATGTCAATTATGCAGCAGTTGTGAGACATATGGTTATGTAATAATATTGCACAGTGTTGTGCAGAATGCATTTTGCTGTCCTCAGGCCGTATAGCTGTAGCAGGCCTCACTGCCTGTAGCTCAGTCCCACAGCGTTTAACCACCACATTATATATACCAGCACTGCTTGCTTTCTGCAATGCCACACACTACAACCTACATACATATGTGCACATAGCAACCTTTAACAACATATATATATGTCCAGCCTTCACTAACAGTTGTATGTATGTGCATATACATATAGATACGGACTGCTGCCACATATGGATGATTCACAGTATGTAGAGTACCCTTCAGACACATCATTTGGATGCCAGCAAATACATATCTGTTACATACCTTACCTTTGTATTCCTCACCTCCGTCTGTTGTAGCTGTTGATTTGTTATTTTTTTTTTTTTTGGTTTTGGTTTCCTCTCTGTGTTGGTCTTTTTTTTCAGTGTCTGTCTCTTACAGCCTGTTTGTCTCCGTCTGTCTCTCTGTCTCTGTCTGTCTGTCTCTCTTGCTTTCTCTCTCTCATTTGGTGCAATGATATTATTGCACGTGTGGACAGCAAGTACAGGCTGCTTTTCTAGGTATCTGCACATGTGCATGTGATGGCCTCTGCACCAATTGGTGCCTACCATTTAGTAATTGCATGCAGCCTGCTGTGTGGTAATTGCAGTGTTCACTGTGATTGCAGGACACTGCTATAAAATGCTAGGTTAGGTAGGTGTAGCCCTTTCAGTTGTGCAAGGTGGGGCCCATGCTTCTTTGCTGTGGACACTGTTGTCTCAGTCAGAAGGTTGGTATATGTCTCATATCTGAAGCTAGGGTTGTAGCCAGTGATATGCATGTTGTACTGGAACCTGGCTGTTGCTTCTTCCAGTGCACTCTTCTCAGTGTGTAAGTTTACTTACACCTCCTACTGCTAACACTGGATGCATGGGAGTATGCACTTTCTTTTTGAATTAAAGAATTAACTGGCATACAACAGTAGTTATTGCAATGTGTTCCTATGGCTTTCCTATTTTCCCTTTACATTTACTCATTGTAATGCATGATATATTTCTTACAACACCAAGTTATTGTATATCTGCTGTGGCTTAGTGTTACTTCATGCAGACTGGTGAGTCCAAGGTGTGGAGTTTGAGACTGACAAGGGTATTTTATTTTGCTGCTGAGCAGTACAAGGGCCCTGTCATACACAGTGACTAAGGCACTTTTAAGCAGTTGTAAGCGGGTTTGCGTGGGTTTGCACGATGCTAAGCGACGCTTAGCTAAGCACACACATGCGCACACTGGTGCAAACCGCTAACTACTGCTTAAAAGTGCTTACTCCCGCTAACCACTGCACTAATTTCTTTTACAGAAAAGAAAATGGGGAGATGGGAAATTGGTGAAAACAGGGGGCACATAGAGGGACACACAGTAGTAAACAAGCTTGGGATGTGCAAGACGGGTGTAGGGAAGGTCCATAGCTGCCCATTTCTTTAACAGCAACAGCTGTGCATATGCAATGAATTTGGAGTGAAATTTGAAACCTTCCACCCCTGGGAGAGGGGTGAGGACAGCAAAGTATGTTGTACTGCCAATTCTAATTATCAGCTTACATGTTTGTCCGATGGACATGTGTGTGAAATGGGCAGCTATGTATGGGGCGTAATTTTTTTGTGGGTACAGACTGCCTTTTTTTTTTTTTCAGGTGAGAGTGGGAAGTGAGGTAGAGGAAGTAGGTATGTCCGGGGAGGTAGGTTGCGAAGGTAAACAGACAAGACAGACAAGACACATACAGGGGCGGTGTATGACACATGGTGTGGGTGGCACAATTGACGGGGTCAGATGTTTGGAAAGCACAAGCCCATGAGCCCACAGATGGTAACAGTGGAACTGAGATCCCCACCCATGGGCAGTCACCACTAAACCTTCACAGCCCCGAGGGTGTCTGTGCTGGGTGCTGCGTAGGATGGGCAGGCTCACCCGTGAGATGCACCACTCTCGCCTCAAGCTGGCATAGGGGATCAGCGACTGAATGCTGGATCTCCCTATGCACCACAGCCCGGACCCTTTGAAGGGTGACAGGTGGCCCTTCTCCGCCCACGCTTGCACGGCGGGGATGAGCCCCATCCCCTGCAGTGCTTCCACCCGAAGGTGGTACAGGACCAATGGAGGAAAGAAGCCCGGGCTGGGCACTGGACCTGCTGGTGCCAGGTGCACTCGCCGGCTGAGAAGGGACAGGTGGGTCCGCTGGGACCGGCCTTCCCATACGTTCTATGATTAGGTGTGTTTAATTTACAACATAAGCAAAACAGCATTCCAGATTAGTTGTAACAGCATGAAATAATATTCTCATTAACCCAACACACCAAGGGTACAACAGTTGAACAGCAAGCATAACACATGCATATATTGACCCACAGTGTTTATTCCAACAGCATGCAGGGATGCTTGATAGCAACAGGCCACCATGATTGTGGTGTTTAAACAGGCCACATGCATCAACGTGAATGCAAATATTTATAGAACAATAGGACATATGTCCCAACAAATATTTAAGATTACACATACCCACTGAGGTGTGGAATTGCATGGTTTATGCACATACAGTAAGGTGTATAAAAAACCTCGGTTAACATCTTATAATGACCTTTTAGTCTACACTACATTCCTAGTGAGTGCAAGTGTATATCCCCTACCTGTATTGTTACACTTGCCACCATACATTACGTTGTGTACTGGGTTTGGCTAGTTCAATATATGCCTGACCTATATCTGACATACTAACTGTCCAGGATGCAGATGTTACTGCTACATATTTCTTGATTGCATTTATATTTCTTTATCTACATATCTGGGATGTTTACACATGACATTTTCACTTTGATTTGTACAGAACCCTGCATTTCTTGACACACTCACATTTCTGGGGAAAAATAACATGCTACACGTGTGCCAGGTTTACTTATTCATGCCAGCCAGTAACTGCCTGTTGTGGACTGTATATATGTTTCACAGCTACTAGTACTTCCATCACCCACTTTATATGGGACTGCACGACTCTGGGTTGCCAGCACCTTTTCAAACAGTACTGTTTGTATACTGCAAGGGTACAACAACATTTCAGACTCTGTGACACAGACACACTCTGGGTTTTAGACCTTTATTAATGACATTACACACTTTTCCACAGGCTCACTCCTTTATTTGTTTTAACGGTGTATATGGCAGACATGTTCAAGACATATTATACCTTTATTAATAGGTTAGAACAATCTTTTTTCAGGCTCACTTATTTTATATGACAGTGCCTGCAGAGATATTATTCCAGACATATGTTACCTTTCTTAATGGGTTTCTACACTCTTTTTCTGTCTCTCTGACATTTTTATCTGACAGTACATGCAGAGGACTTATTCAGGCAATTTTATGGCTGTATTATTGGACTACAACACTTTCTTTCATGCTTTCTCCCATATTTTATGTAACAATACATGCAGAATAATCACTAACCTGTCTGGTGGTGCAGCCTTAGCAGCCTATCAGCACAGGCTTGCTGATTCATAGCATGGTCACCTGCAGCTGTAAAGTAAATGAAGGGATATTGAGACATACCTATCCGTTATACATACTCCATTATCAATTCTTACATACTGCATTCTATGGCTACATACTCAGTTGTGGGGCATCCCGCATCCCATGGGCCTTCTGTATCCATTGGTTCAGGCGGTACTGCTTTCATCTCTTCAGGTCTGCATGGTGGTGATGGACCTGCTCACCAGTCCGAGGAATGCCTGTGGCACTGGTGAGGTCATGAGTTAACCGGTTCCAAGCCTCTGCCTTGTACTCCATCTCTTGGAACTGGCCCTGTAGGAGTCTTGACTCGTGACGGTGGACAAGGAGCCAAACCATGTATTTGGACTCCTCAATGCCTCAACGTTGCGCTCAGAAGTGTGTTTCCTCTCCAACACTAGACATTCTAACTGCAGATGTGAGCTACAATTAGTTATGGCGTGTATTCCCGCCTGTGGGACTTAAATATGCCGCATTTCCCACACTTTTTTGTGATTGGCTATTTTGTAAAATTCTCAGCTGACTGCAGACCTGTTAGTAATGATTAAACTACCATTCGTAAGTATATGAATGTTAATAGTGGCTGCTTTCCCCTATGTTGTCATGGCTTAGTGGTTCTGTACTTTGTTTCTGATGCACAGAGTCCTGGGTTCGAACCTTGTCATTCATTTTATTTTCATACTATCCAGACAGGATAGGGGGTGTGGCTGCATTTAAGCAACTTTGCTCTATGTTGCTCCTCGGTGCCCTATGGTGCCCTAGTTGGCGCAGCGCACACGTCCGTGCAAACACATTGCGCTGGGTAAAGCACCATTGAACTATGGGCAACTCTATTGCACTGGATAAAGCATTATGAAACAATGGGCAACTCTATCGCGCTAGGTAAAGCGTTATTAAACTGTGGGCAGAAAGCACTATTAAACTACGGGCAACTCTATTGTGCTGGGTGAAGCGCTGCTTAACTGCAGGCAATTTTATATCAGGATCCTTTAAAATATTTATTTTGTTCACTGATACATTGGCCATTTCACTGCTTTTTAGTAATGTTTAAACATATTTGTCAGGTATTATTTCATATACTGATTTAAAAAATAAATAGGAAGGGGAGTTGTGGGACTCGAACCGTGAATGCCTCTTCTTTGTGCGAACGCTCTACCATAATGCTTTTGCTATTTGGTGTGATTTGCATTAACATTCTTTCTTATGCTCTTCCATGTCAGAATTGCTAACTCTAGTTAAATAATGGGCACACCCGCACACACATGCGCAAATACAGGTAGCTACTTTGGGGATTTAAAAAAATATATTTAATGTTTTGCATTTTAGAACTGTGATAGGGGTTTACAATATCATGGAGTGTGGTGTTGGGTGCAGGGACATTTGGGTGGACTCGTCCTTGTGTGTGTGCTTTGTTTAGTTTTAAAACACTTGCTTGCAGGAGCGTGGACATTTAGACTGCTCGGCAGTCGGACACGCCAGCTGCTTTCTTACACGGTCCGTGTACGACTTATGGTTGGGTCAGCTTGCCCTCATGCATATTCATGGCACGCTGACATCATCCCGTTCAACTGCAGCCTCCGAGTAAGACTTATTAAGTCCAACATGGAGGATTAGTGAATCCGCGGGTGTGTGTGTGTGTGTGTGTGTGTGTGTGTGTGTGTGTGTGTGTGTGTGTGTGTGTCTGCTTTTGCACCAAGGGTTATTTTTTTATTTGTATTCCATATTGGTTTACCCATTTTATTTGTTTCTTCATTTTAGACTTTATTTCTTTATTTGAATTATTGATTTTTAGCCATTCAAGTGGTAATCTTATAAAGCACAAACTTGAATCTTAAATATACTACTGAACTGTCTAATGTTTTCTTACTTGGCTTATCTTTATTTATATATTTGAGATTTCTGTTGGATTTCCTTTGTCACGCAACCACATTTGATTAGTGACAGGGCAAACAATTGTAAATCGCACTGTCATAACATACAGGTCTGAGTTTTCCCTGTATGTACTTATGTATTTCAGACATAGAACCAGACTTCACAGACTATGAATGAAATTCATTGTTCTAATCTTATGGGTGACCCATATTAATGGGAACAGTATGTGCAGTGTACTTTTATGTACACGGATATCACAATATAGTATTTAAGTGCATTTTAAAAGAGAAATGGGACAACTATTGGGAAGTATTTGGGTACTGAAAGATATTGAATAATTGGGGATAATTTTAATGTCATTATATACTACAATGTCAAAATATTAAATGTAAAGTAGGAACTACAAGTAAAATATCTAGATATCCTGAAAGTCATTACTGATGAGGATAATTGGATATATTTATTGAGAAGTTATCACAGAATGGGCAGACAATATACTTCTTCTAGGTTAATAATAAGGCAGGCTAGCAAACAGAATATGGTATTTAGAACACTGGAAGTTTAATATTTGAATTAACAGTATGGAATAAAGGACAAACATATCTGAGATCATCTCTCATGGTCACTGTATAACTCCAGCACTCAAAAACAATTTGATTCCGTAAATGGCAGGGATGGGTGTATTATAAATGGAAGGATATCTCCATGCAAAATTCAGCTGAGTGTATTGATTAGCATATCAGCCACTGATAAATACCTGAGAAAAGAGGAGAGTACTTCTTGATGAGATGGAGCAGCTGAAAAAGGAATCCAGAAAGAAAAAGGTTGAGAAAGTTAAAGAAACTGAAATGGAGTCGGCTGCTCTACAGAACTATATGCATAGTTAGTTATTAACTTTGATCGGATAGTGACAAATAAATTATCTTTGAGGTATCTATTAGAACAACAAACACTCATCTGAAGGGATGTAGAAAGTATTAGCAGGATGATATCAGGTGGACTTAGGGAGAGGCGTAAGAAAAGTATACAGCATGAAAAGTCATGAAAAGAAAATCAAAGGTAATAGCTGTGATTACTAGGGCAATTCATAAGACTTACGTCAAACCAAGTAAAAAAGGGATATATCTTTCTCGTTCCAAAGAAAGTTATATATGGGTAGAAACTCAAGAAGTAAAATAAATTATCCAATGGATTTAGATGAGGAGGATCAGTTAACAAAACAGAAGATTACACTTCTGGAGGGTTTTTGGAGAATGTTCAATCAACCATTAAAAAAAAAGGCAAAACAGGAGGACCTGATGATTATTAAGCAGAACTCTAAAAAATGTACATTTAGGCTTAGCTGAGACCCTAGTCAAGGTCTTAAAGGATTTCAAGAAAAATAGGTCAGTTACCCCACTGATCACTAAATGTAGGATTGATATGCTTTTCAAAGGCAAAGAAGACTGTTGAAAAGAAACACTGGGAATTATAACTATATTTCAATAATTAATGATGATATAAAGATTATGGCAAAGATTTTGGTGCGCAGACTTGATATAGTATCCCAAGTATAATTCAGAATGGTCAAGAATGGTAAATTACAAAGAAAATGTTGTTAACAACAGGTGCTTTCGACCTTCTTTCCATAAAGGGCCTGTAATAAGGAGCCCACGTGCATGTATGGATTGATAGCTGACATAAAAAATAGAAAAAAAAATTATTCCAAAGAATTCCAATTTTTTTTTTCTATTGTAGAAAGGAGGGAGGTTGTGGATGGATTTTTATCCCACTTGCAAGTAAAATCAAAGGCATCTTATTTAGGAAAATCACATGCATAAGAGCTGAAATGCCCATAAGCTCCTATACTAGATAATTAAATGGTATTCTAATGATGGAAAGAAATATGCCCTTGAAAAAGACTGGAGAAGATTTCACAGCATGCTATTATCTGTACATAAACCCTAGTGAATATTTTATGCACTTTGTCCATTACAATAATTTACATCTAGAATACTTTAATATCAGATTTTTGCTTCCTGCCTTGTACATGTTATATTAAAAAACAGTCAGTACAAATATTTTGCAATAAAAAGGTAATTGGCTACACCTGCAGATAGAAAAAAAAAAGAGTTTATTACTAAGATAAAGTATTCCAATCAATGTGAACATGGACTTCAGCAGCTATTCACTTTGATTACCTGCCACTACCTTCCCAGTACTTACTACTATGATCCAGTCTTCCATCATTCAAGTAAATTTTTCTGAAACAATCTATGTTTTGGCATCTATAAACAGTCATGCCAGATCTGAGTACCTCCATAAAATGAATTTCAGCCTCAAGCTTGATTCAAGATGAAAATCACAAACATCAAGCTTGTAAGCACTCCAGAAACTACTGCTCTCAGTACCTCTGCCTCACCTTATTAAAACATTCAAAGCAGTGCAACATTATTCCCTTTGTAATAAAACATTACATTCATAACTTACAGTCTCAATACAGATTAAGAATGTGGAAACACTACAAATCAAACCATCAAATTGCTCCAATTGAAAGACCCATCCAAAGCCCTTAATCAGAGATTAAGTACTAATTATATTACATGTGGTAAAAGTGGCCAGTATTTTTCATCACTGACCCATCCCCGTAATCCACACTTTTAAGTCAGGTATTACCCAAAAGTGAAATATTAACCTTGGCATATGGCACAGTTTTCTGAGATTCAGGTTTATATTCCAAACCTGGACACATGTTCCCAGCAATCAGCCTTTCTCCACTAGCTACACAAAGTGGACTTGTCCCTCTACTTCCTCCTTCGGTGTGTACAGGAGTGCCCATCTGCCCCTTCGTTAGCTACTGACTGTCATGCTGTAAGAGCAACAGCTACCTTTAAGCTTGTTTTGTTGTAACTTCCATCTGAGACATACAGGCATTATTTTATTTGTTTCTGAATTTAGCTGAATTACTAACTGGGGATCAGATGCTAATGATACTCTAAATCTTATCTTTGTTGTTTAGCACATTATCTATCATTGCAAAAACCAAATAAAATTATCTTGTTTTTAAATGAGATTCACTGAGCATCATGTTCATTCTAAAAACCAGCAGTATCACATGTATGGTTGTTAATAGCAGCACAACTCAGCACATTAAAACCCCAGTGCCAGTGGTGAAGCAGGCTGAAGTGGTGTTCCTTGTCAGTTCCAAAAACAAACCTAAGCCCTATTAACAGTGAAAGGGAGCACATACTGCAGCAACAGTATAAATGTAATAACGTCATCTAATAATATGGCAATATGCTTTAAGCAAAGCATATCTGCCTGATTAGCCCAGGGTACACACACACACTTGTGGACATACACAAGTGTACACAAATATATAAATATATTCATATTAGAATAAAGTGGAAAATAATGTTCTGCTGTGCAATAGAAATGATGCTTAGTTCTTTAAAAAAAACATATGCAGTCATATCTTTAGTTTTTATACAGAGGCTAATTTAACCAGTGCTGGTAATAATCAATCATCTACTGATTTTAACATATAAGAAAGGGGGACCTGGAGTTCAGAGAAGTTTGACTATCACTATAGGGTAATTTCTTTGCCTAGATGAGCAATTCTTTGAGGTGTGCTATGTTAAGAAATATGAGACAGCTTGAAGGATCCTTAGACTACCTGAAGATATTCTACTGAAATAGTTTATGTTGTGACTAATCCTAAAATGGTATGAGAGAATACACAGTTTCTGCATTATATTTTTTCATTTTATAAAGAAGAGTTTGCACTTCCAAACTTGAGTTTTGCTATCTCTTTTAATAAAAACATGCACAGAAAATACAGTTATTGTATTGTCAATGTGCCAAAGCACCTCTGCTGCTTTATTTGGGTACCACTCTTCTTCTGTGCTTAACACCCATATAAAACATGTACATGCTCTTGTGGCTAGTTTTTTTGAATTAGTATTTTAGCTATCCTGTTTAATCATTTACTGTAGTCACTCTGTAGCTTTAATAGTCCAAACCAAAGATATTTGTTTTATATAGATTTGTAAATTTAACACAGGAACATTCATTCTGCTAGCATTATATAATTCCATGAATAAAGTCAGACCAAACGTGATCCAAATAATAGAATTTTATATATATATATATATATATATTTTTTTTTTTTTAAGACAAAGGACTTTGGTCATTGCCAGTATCCCATTTTGTTTGTTGTAAGTGTATTGCATTGTTATAAAAAGACACATTAAAATGAAAGGTGGTGAAACAATTGTTATATTCCTTTTGGCAGATTCTAACCCAAATTAATATTGCATATTTCTGTGATCTGGTCATACAGTTGGTGATATAATCTGAAGTTAAACATAGATTCTGTTTAGTTTTAGTAAATCATGACTTGAAGTTTGCATGAAATGTTTGCAGGTCAGTGAAAGAGGAAATCAAACATTTATAGTAAAGAAACTCCAAGACAGTAAATATACAAATGTGCAATAATGGCTTTCAACCTAAGTAATATCAGTAATGGGACTCCTACCACAACACCACAACTACATAGTTAAACTCCTCCCCTTATCTCTATACCTTATCAGCACTAACCTACCCTACTCTTCTACAGCTTCTCCTTCTTACTCCTCTGCTTAGCACACTCCCTCATCTCCTCTAGCCATTCTCCGCAGCTATAGTCATTACTCTTACATCTATCACTATATTCTTCCTACCCCTCTACCTACTCTAACTATCCTTCTATACTATATCAATTAACCTATCCTACACTTCAACTATATTCTAAACCACCTTTGACTTTACATTAACCTTACTCTGTCATTCCAAATGGCCTACCCACATAAACCTTTGCTTACATACTTTTTTCTGTCTTGTTTATTATTTATATTTCTAACCTCAACCTATACCCTCACTGCCTATGAGCATTATGTGCTGGCCCATAAAGTGTCCCATCTACAAACTCTCCCAACCTTACTTCCCAACTGCCTCTCTCATTGTAACATTACCTCTACCTCAGCTTATCTGCATCCTAAGTTCCATAGATGTACTCATGTTACTTACCTCCTCAATAGGTTAAGCTCACCCAAACTTAATAAAATCTTAAAAACTTCTTTGATACTATCCAAAAATATTCTAACAGGTGGTGACATTCATCCTAATCCTGGCCCAACACCACTAATAGGTGAAGACATTCATCCTAATCCTGGCCCATCTCCACTAAATGTCAATCTACAAAAACAATTGCATAACAATGCTTCCTCCTCTTCTAGATTAGATAACTCCCTCAGAATAGCACATCTTAATATTCGTAGTATCAACAACAAAATTAGCCAACTGCATGCTCTCCTTCAAGCCCATGCATTTGACATTCTTTGTCTAACAGAAACTTGGCTAAAACCTATTACTCATGACCAAGAAATAATCCCACCTGGATACAATGTCCTTAGATGTGACCGCACTTCAAAAAAGGGCGGCGGCATAGCAATCTTGTTCAAATCTGAACTCCTTGTTTTTCCCTGTGATGTAGCACTACCCTCAAATACCAATGCTGAGACCCTTACTGTTCAACTCCAAATAAATAGCTCTAAATCAATCTATATAATCTGTTCATATATCCCTCCAGGAAATAATATTACCACCCTAGAAAACATACTTAGTAGCCTATCCACCCACCTTCCTCAAGAAACAACAGTACTAGGAGATTTTAATATAGACTGGACCTTATGCAATTCTTTCAACCCTAAGACCCATATAAATCTATTTGGTTTCACTCAAACAATAAATCCCCCCACTAGAATCCATAAGCCTAGTACTAAAGAAACTACTCTTGACTGGATACTAATTAATAGTCACCCTGAAACTTACTTGACAAGATCTCTCCCAGATGACATTAGTGACCATATTCTAACCTACATAGTTAAGCAAAAGAAATCTAGCCCCAAATACAACAATTTTATCACGTATCGATCTAAAAAACACTTCCAATCTGAGAACTTTATCAATGAACTAAAAGCCTGCAATTGGTCATTACTAAAACTACTCAATCTGGATGAAGCTATCTCCTTCTTTAATTCTACATTCCTTCAAGTTCTAAATAGCCATGCTCCCATTCACTCCTCCAGAGTCAGGACCAAAATAGCTCCTTGGCTTACAAAACAAACCAAAGAAAAATGTTCCTCTGAACAAAATTTGGGCAAAATGGAGAACCTCCAAATGCCCAGCAGATCACCTCTACTTTAAACAGTTAAGAAATGCCGTCAAAAAAGATATAATCTTAGATAAAAAGAACTATTATTCCCATCTTCAACATTCAAACTCTAAAAATCCTCAAAAGTTTTGGTCTGGCATTAATAAATTTCTCAAACCAGGCCAGGCTAGAACTCCTTCTCCCAGCTCTATCCCCCATAACAACCCTCTGCAAATAGCAAATGTTTTTAACAACTACTTCATTGAAGCCATTCAAACCCTTACTAAAACACTATCACCCCCTACCCCCACTCCTACACAACATACCAACGATTCTCTGCCCCCCTTTCATTTACAACCAGTACCAACTACCTTTATCTGCAAACTCCTTCAAAAACTTAAACCCTGCACCCCTTCTGTTGACTGTCGCCCAACAGAATACCTTCAAATTGCTGCTAAAGCCATCGCATACCCTGTTTCTATCCTTATAAACAGAACTATCTCAGAAGGTTACATCCCTTCCTTATGGAAAATCTCCCATATAATCCCCTTACACAAAGGAGGTAAATCCACTGATATCTCCAACTACTGTCCAATTGCTTTACTCTCCCCTTTAGCTAAAATCATGGAAAAATGTATCCACCATCAACTACTTCAGCACCTTCACCACAATAACTTGCTTGCAAATTGCCAACACGGTTTTAGGCCCTTTCATAGCACTACATCTGCCCTGCTAACTTTTACTGACTGTATTAACAAGAATCGAAACAACAACTCTCTCTCATCTGCTCTATTTATCGATCTATCAAAAGCCTTCAACATGATTAATCATAACCTACTTATCAATGCACTAAAAGCCCAATATCTTGACCAACAAGCAATCCTTTGGTTTAAATCCTATCTTGAAAACAGAAAACAAGCAGTACTCTGGGACAATAAACTATCCTCACCCCTCCCAGTGGACACTGGAGTACCCCAAGGCTCTATCCTAGGACCTCTTCTTTTTTCCATTTTCATTAATGATCTCCACATTGCTTTTCCTCAAACCTCCTGTATACAATATGCTGATGACTCTATGCTTATCTGTACTGCCAAGTCTTCCTCCTCCCTCCAGACCCTTACCCAAACTGTATTTAACAAAGTAGAAACATGGTTTACCCAACGCTGCCTCCTCCTTAACCCCAAAAAAACAAAATATTACTTTTTACTCCCACCCACAAATCCCTACATATCCACTTTACCATTACCTCTGACAATGGTACTTGTATTTCCCCTGACTCTACTGCTCGTCTCCTCGGCATAACTATTGACCATAACCTCAGCTTCGATGTCCATGTTAACAATACTATAAAAACGATCAATAAAAAACTAGGCTCCCTGTATAGAATAAAACCCTTCCTTACCCTACTAGCTAGGAAATCTATTGCCCAGACTCTGCTTACTTCTACCCTGTTCTATGCATCTGCCATTTATACCAATCTATCTAAGCTTAACCTTTCCAAACTGGAAACTAGCTACAATAATATTACTAGATTTGCCACTGGCTCCCCTTATAGAACCCACCACTCTCTCAACCTTCAACAACTCAGTTGGTTAGAACTACAAAACCAACTACAATACAATCAACTGCTGATTGCACAAAAAAATTCTGCACCACCCCACCAACACCCCTATCCGATCTAATCTGATCTCCCCATACAAAAATCTTACAACACTACGCTCAGCTAATAAGTTACAGATTGCCAACAATATATCTAATAACAAAGCAGGAGATTCACTCCTTTCCAATGTTGTTGGTAGAATCTGGAATAAGCTTCCAAATACACTCACTTCTCTCTCATCTACACAACTCTTTAAGAAACACCTCAAACATTACCTAAAAAGACAATGGCTTTGTCCCTGCTCAAAGCCTGATTGAAAAATACTCTTCACTTTTTCTCCCCCCCCTCATCTCATGCTTTATAACAAATGCCCCACCTTGAAAGTCATTGACTATCAACTACTAACCCCTTCTTACCTGCATTTTGTCCTTCCTAGTCTCTATTTTTCTTTTTCATACTTATTGGTTTTTATTTTTTCTCTCAAATGAATGTTGATGCTTAATTACTATGTTGTTTGCCTGATTGTATTTGTAACCCCTCTATTGAATTAAGACATGTTTATCTCCAAAATCTACTCTAATGTCTCTGTACAGTATTCACACAATTTACTTTCTTTACATATTATGCTGTATAATTTAAGCTAGTCATTTTTTCTAAGTTTTTAATGCCTTAATGTATTTGTGCATAGAGCTTTTCTCCCCGGGCCTCTGCTGAAAATGGATATGTATCCAGCTAGACTAGCCCGGTCAACAAATATAAAATAAATAAATAAATAAATAAAATAAAATATGCAAATATGTAACACAAGCTTACCACAAAATCTAAACAGCCTTTTTATTTAATAAAAATATAGTTTTACTTTAAACTCTTTCTATGCAGAAGTTCCTATAAATAGTCACCTCTCCTTTAACTTTCAAAAACACCTTAGGATTCATTGCAGTCATTTCTTGTGAGCTTTTTCTAAAGCAAAGGCATAATATATTTCCTTTGCCTGCAATGTATTCCCATTTACTCTGGAACATTTCAAGAAAAGAGAATAATATCATTTTTTTTAACTGAAAGCAGGCTTATAATATTCGCCATGTGTGGTTTTAGTGCAATGTGAAGATGAAAAATCATGAATATATTTCTTCAGTTCTTGGGCAAATGATGTTTCATAAAAGGTGATCGCTTCTGCAGAATGATTTATTGGACCATAACTCTACACTATTTAGAACCAAATTAACTCTCTGGAGCACTGATTTTGTTAGCTAACTGGGGCACACCTTGTAAGATTATATTATTTTTGCAAGGAGATATAAAAATATTTTGTTAGATATTTGGGAAGAGCAAGATCTGTGGCAGTTTAAAACCCTCAGTTATGAGCATATCCTATGTTCTGTTTTAAAAAGAATATATAATTCCATTCAGTGAATTGTAGTCTGAACAAATAGAAAGTGAGATCACCTTAAGAAAAAAGAAAGGTGAAAAACTGCAGCCAAGGGGCTTTCTTTACAGAATTGGAAAGCAGACATTTTTCAGGACTGTGAGCTAGCATGTAAATTTTATATTGCTCTCAATCCATTTATCCACAAGAGAGGGTATGCAAATGGTCCTGATATGCATAGATCCATTATTTGCTAATAAAAGTAATGTATTATGTGCTAGAATAATATTCACAAAAATAGGCTGCCTGTACTGTAGGAGACTTAAATTTAATGACAGCATGATTTTGAGCCTACATTAATAAATCCACTTAATAGTGTCAAGTCTCTGAAGGCAGAATAACCTTTACTTCATAAAATTGTATTTTATGAAAAGTTTAAATTGGGTTAGAATCTCCCAGAAGGAAAGCAACAATTGTTTTTTTTTTTTAATGATTTTTATATATGTCCTTTTAATTCTACTGGTTTGCACAGGCTATATACTAAGGACATTCTCCTTTGTAAAATTATGTGAGGGAAAAGTCTGTCCTGCTCGTCTACACAACGTACTTTATCCTATTTAGAAAGTAATGTTTGATGTCCCACTACAAGAACATATTACTTAACTAATCATCCATTTGTATGAAACTAGCATTGATTTTTGTGTTATTATGGAGAATTTTAGTCCTCCTTAACTATTAGTCTCAGACATTCTATTATGTGTAGTGTTGCCATTTTCCCTTAGAGTTATTTGCCAGTGTTTTTCTCCATTTATTTAATAATAAAATATTCCATGGATTCCTCTTATGCCTTCAAAATTACTTAAATGCACACTCCATGGATTTCTCAGAAATCTAGCTTGGCATGCCTTACAGCATTTTACCTACTTGAAATATCTGGGAACTGTGACTATAAACAGTTGAAGTTATATTCAGTAATGTTGAAATGTACTAACCCTAAGTCAGTAAAACTCATCGGCTTAGCCTTCTCCTAATCTCTGTCTCCCTTATTTAGACACGGGCTCTTTAAATCATTCCAGTTTCTGGAAAGAGGTAGTGGCATTCATTGTATGAATTTATATTCATTTCCAATTTTTTTCCTTTTTCTTTTTATTTGTCCATTCAGCAGCTGAAGTTATTCACACACATATAGAGGGAATTTTTTGTGCATGGTATTCTGTATCAAACATTTCCCATATACACCTGTTAACTTCAGTGTGGCAGATATCCACATTCTTTCTACAGTATGCCATCTGCTTCCATGAAGGAGATTATTGCTTCCACTGTTATTTAATTTTAGAGTTCTAAGATGAATTCTAATTAGCCAAGCCTGCTAGTTTTCTAGCAACCTTTTAGAATAGTTTTCATATGAAAGAAAAGAAGGACCACCCAAATATGAAAGGCAAAAATCATATCTATCTGTCTGTCTTTCTGTAACTAAGTGACTGCAGCTGAAAGCTGGATTAATAAGGTAATTATTTCAGGAAAAATAAATGTAGGATACTTTCAAACTTTTATTGTGAAATATGAATAATATAACCTGAAACTTTTGACACAACAGATTTATGTTGTTGAAATTTCTTACACATATTTAACAAAAATAAAATATTTTGGAGTAGAAAGCATAAATGTTTCTATTTCCTTTTTATGGAAGAAAGAAAGCATATGGCCAGTAGCAGTGCTTTTTACATTTCTCACAAGATGCATGCATGACTGCACCCATTATAATTCCCCCATCCTCCTTTAATCACATTGATTAAGGTGTCTATGTCTGTTACAAGTAGACAAATATAAAGTATATTTGTAATTTACTTTTTACAAGTTATGATATCTAGATAAGCAGTCTTACAAAACATTAAGACCCAACAGTATTTTTATCTGAAAAAAGTATACGTTAAAAACATATTCATACTAGACTTCAGATACTAATCATTTAAATGCAGTGAAATATCACATTGCTTTCATCTTTTGTTCCCTATACATTCATGCCCTCTCCAGTTAGGTGCTTATCTCACTTCATGGTCATAAGCAGTCAGCTCATAACCTACCAGCCAGTGCACATGTTCAAAGGAAATATTATTGAATGGTGTGAGCCTCCATCTCAGGGAACATACACAGCACACATATCCACAATCAATTTGGAAGTTCATCAATTCACCTACAGCATACTTCTGGGATATACGTGAAAACACAAATCATGCAGTGCAAATCCACAAAGACTCAAGGAGGCTATGCAGATTTTCCGTCTGCTGCACCAAATTATTCATGCATGCACCCCACTGCTACCCTTAATAATAACCCTACACATTATGATACTTAAAGTCCTTTCACTAACAATGCCACTAACCAGGACAAAAGGACACAGAATGTCCACAGTAGCAGCAATCAGTCACAACACTGAATCCTGAATCCACCCCTTACCTAACCCTAACCCACAAACACTTATACATGCACACAACTTGCTATAATGCAGGCTTGCACACTTTTAAAACCACCACCTTTTCATTCAACCATTCCTTCTCTTGTATGTGCCTATGTACCTATAATTCCACCAAATATGATTTGTATTAATGTGCAGCTACTCATTTTTCTATTTGCTCTTTTATGGTGACTCATGTGTGTTACTCACAAATGTATTTTCTACAAAATGAATAACAACTATCTGAATGTACTGTGCTTAGAAATTGATATAACATGCAGTGATGTCCTGCACATTGATGTGACTGCATCTAATCATTTATGCATGGTATATATGGCTCACTGGAAAGTATTTAACTTATTTAATATCACTTCACATAACTGAGCTCCCAAATGAGTGAAACAATCTGAAATCAGGCTAAATTTGGAAGTAAATAAATCATACAATAAAAGTATTTTTCAGGGAATAAACGTCTGCTACACCCTACTACTTATATAAACCATTTCCAAGGTCATGCTGTCATGAAGTAAAGCAAAATCACTGTACAGCTGCAATATGGATTTACTTACCTTCATCGAATGGCACTAATACTGACACCAGATTATTGATATAACATATGTTGGCACGGTACTGTGCATGTCCTGAGCATTAGTTTAAGCCCATGGAAAAAGTCTACAACAGATTTCAAAAGAAAACACTGTTTTTGCAGGGGAACAAGCCATCCTGCACACTCCAAACTCCCTGCTAAGTATATATTCTAAAACTGAGGACACACAATTCTCAGGGAAAGGGCATATTCACCAACCCCAAGAATTGTCTGATGACAAGTGTTGACCATCTGTTTAGTTGACCAACTTGTGTCAACTAAACAAATGTTGGCCAAAGCACCATTCGACAAAAGTACTGGTTTCCCATATCTATCTATATACCTATATATATATATATATATATATATATATATATATATATATATATATATATATATATATCAGTACTAAAAATATGAGCAACTCCCAAATGCCAACATCTGTTTTGTTGACAGGTGAACAAGATTGGCAGTGCCCAAGGTTGGGGAATATGCCTCTTCTACGGGGACTGTATCACCCTGGAGTTGGTATATATAAATAGCAGGTGGTGAGAAAATTGCAGGTTGGCTTGCCCCTTGTAAAAAACAGTGTTTCCAGCCTTTCATAATTCAAGGTTAGGACTGGAGTATCCACGGTGATCTGTTGACATTAGAAGTGTTGATTTTTACAAATCTGCCTTTGCAATGTCAGTATTTAGCAGTGTTGGGGTATTTAAGTGGACCCACACACACAAAAACACACACACACACATGTGTGTGTGTGTGTGTGTGTGTGTGTGTGTGTGTGTGTGTGTGTGTATGTATATATATATATATATATATATATATATATATATATATATATATATATATATATATATATATACATATATATATATATATATATATATATATATATATATATATATATACATATATATATATATATATATATATATATATATGGGTCCCCTTCACATTATCAACTTTTCACACAGTCGAAATTCATATGGCCGAGACCATATGATCGACATTTGAAAAGCCGACCATGGAGAGCTGCTATCTCCGTACAGTGCTGAATGGGAAAATTTCCCTCTTCCGCACTGTAGTGCAATCTTGGAGTTGGTATATTTAGGTTGGGGGGGTGGAACCCCCCAATGGGGGATGCAGGGGGGCTTGCCCCCCTACTAACAGTTTTAAGGTAAGTGTCTGCTGTGTTTTTCGTGTTTATTTTAAATAGTCGCCTTTCCAAAAGTCAATCATATGGTCTTGGCCATATGAAAGTCGACTTTGTGGAAAGGCGACCATGTAAAGTAGATCCATAACTAGCTATCTAGCTATCTATATGTTTATCAATCTCTCTCTCTCTGTATATATATATATATATATATATATATATATATATATATATATATATATATATATATATATCTATATACATATATATTTATACACATATATATATATATATATATATATATATATACACACACACACACACACACACATATATATATATATATATATATATATATATATATATATATAATGTTTGGATCATTCAGTCAAAATCAGTAGAGCCATATCTAGCTATCTAGCTGTCTATATGTCTATCAATCTCTCTCTCTCTCTCTCATTACATATATATATATATATATATATATATATATGTATAGATATGGATTCACTTCGGACTTTCAAATTCCCAAAACTTCGAATGTCATATGGTTGAGACCATATGATGGAAGTTTTAGAACTTTGAAACTCTGAAATAAATCTAAAAGGAACACAAAACCATGTTCCTCAATGCTGCACCCTATACGCACATATATATATATATATATATATATGTATATACATATTGGTCTACTGCTTTACATTGAAAATACACTTCTTCAAAATAAAGCAGCAGACCCTACACTTCAGTGAAAGTCCACTTTAACAAAACTGCACTTTTTCTGAAGTCTAGTTCCCCAGACTACCCCCCAAAAAAAAACAAAAAAAAAAAAAAAAAAACACTAAAACATGTTTTTGCTGGGAGGTAAGCCCCCCTGCTCCTCCATGTGGGGGTCTGTGCCCCCCACACAACCCCTACTTAAATATATCAACTCCGAGATCGCACTACAGTGGGCAAAGGGGAATATTCCCATTCCACGCCGTAGAATGACTGCCAAAGTCAATGTTCGAAGTTTCACTACTTCGAACAAGTGGACTCGGTGAAGTGGGGTTCGAAGTAGTGAAACTTTGAACATATTAACGGATCCCATTTATATATATATATATATATATATATATATATATATATATATAGACACATACATACACGCATATGCATACATATCAAAAGATAGAGTAGATACTCATATAAGGATTTGAAATGGAATATGTGTGAGTTCTTTGAAGATATTGCTTTTTAACAAAAGTAGTCACAGAATCATTAGGTTCTTATATGCAGTTGAAATCAAATATTTGTGGAATTTGTGTTGTATATTTACTTAAATTTATAAAAAAAATAATCCAATGAAAATGATGTGACAGAAACTATAAATAAACTTTAAAAAGCTTCCCAAAAGGATCATAATGCTCAAACTGTAGTTTATTTCCATTAAACAACAATAAAACTTAATGTTTAGCTATTTTAGCTTACTACTTTCCAGTGTAGAGATTTCTGGCAAAGTCATTAATAAAACAGTATCACTAAATAGAAAGCATATGCTACATGACCCATTGTTCCTCACTTAAGCAATAGCTTCTACAACGCTATACATAAAAGTCTGATATTGTTCACTGGTTCATAGGTTAATATGGAGCTATTGATTTAGAAGAACAATTGCAGATTAGCCACAAGATCCCATATCATGAATAAGCACTGACATGAGTAATTATTACCCAGACATAGTCCATTTCAATGAGGGTTTGTGAGACAGATTCGGAGTATATTTAATATCTCACTTTGAACCCTTTCATTAAGTGCTTGAGGAATCAGACCTGGAGTACACTTACGATTGCACATCTATTTGCCCGTTATGCTTAAAGAAGGTATGGGAGCTACTTTGTTTTGCATCCAATAGAAATTTGTTCCATAAAACAGGGAATCTTTGGGAGACTTATCTATCTTATCAGAAGGTCACATTTATATTTTGGTGGAAATGTAGATAGCTTCAGTAGGTGGTTTAGGATGTTGTTTTGTGAATGTCACATAGCACAGGATATTTTGAGGCTACATAGGTAAGACAGTGATCCTCTCTCAAAAATCTGTAGGAAACAAAAAAGATAGAGTTCACTTTGAGGTGACCAGTGCAGCTAAAGGAAGACATGCCTTTGATTGTTTTGGTGAACAGATGATGTGGTCTCTCAAGTTGAGTCATATGCTTAGACAAGCACATGCCAAAGGGGGCACTATACTTTATTATGGGTCTAATGAGGGACAAGTAGAAAATGAAGATAACTATTTTGGATCTTAATAATATAGCTCTGATTATCAGTCTGATCACATAAAAGGATATCTGAATGACTGTGGATACATGGTGATCAAAAGTTCATCGAAGAATGCACTCAGGTTCCTAATGACTGAGTCAACTTTCAAGGTGGGGGGGGGGTCACCTATGTTGTAGGCAAATGGATATCTTTGTTTGCTGAAAGAGATAATGCTGCATTATGTGGTATTTAGTTTAAGGCTATGGTCTGGGCACCATTTCCTGGTATGTGTTAGGCCCTCCTATAGAATCTGGAAGTTAGATGAGAAGTTTGTGATTGCTCTGAGTTAACAGTCATGCACAAACTTAGCCAGCCACAGGCCCTTGGTTTCAGCCTTGATATCAGTGAAATAAATACCAAAATGAAGTGGTATTAAGAACTGATCATTGTAGGACAGTGCTGGTAACTGCTATGTTCAATAAGAGTGGATCACCATCACTAAGAAATTGTTTCTGTTGATAAACTAGTCTGCTATTCAGATGGTGACATGGGGGGTTGCATTTAGTTTGATTAGCTTATCGATAATGCCAGAATGTAGAATAGTTTCAAATCCCTTTGCCAGGTCTGGGTAGGCAGCCTGTGTGAACAAATTTGATTGCAGAAAATTCATCAGTGACCTGTTCAAAGACCACCAAGTTAAGGAGGCAAAATTAGCTTTTAACAAACCTAAACTGTCTTGGGTCCGTTGCTTGTTGACTGTCTATATCCTTGTTAATAGTTTCCATAAATGATACTTCCCATTACTTTAAATATATGGCTGATAACCTTAAAGGTCTATAGCTCTCAGGGTCAGCATTAGACCCAGACTTATGGAATGGAATAACTACAGTGGTTTTCCATACCTCTGGTATATCTCTAGTGGAGAAGCTGAGATTAAGTAGGCTTAGTAATGAGTCTATAAGACAATGTCTCATACTTACAAGGAGGCAACCTGGTAAATTATCAGGACACACGGAGCTGGGGTTTTTGGCCTTGAAGAGAGTACCTGAGACTTGCTAAGATGTGATCAGTGGAGTAGCATCGGTATGCTATATTGTGGAAAGTTGGGTGGATCAGGAAGGAAAGTTAAAACTACATTTGTCAGCCAATAATTGGCTACATTCTCAGGTGAAGTGTTTTTGTTTGTTTTTTGTTTTGTTTTGTTTTTTGTTAGGTGTCAGCTCCTGTAAATGGTATCAGTGCAAATATGAATATAGTATAACCAATAAAAATCATCATGAATAAAGTAAGCTAAAATGGAATAAATGAAAAGTGAAGTGCTGAAAAAGGTGTAGGATGAAATTCTCTTCCTGCATATATTATTTTGTGGGTCTTACTTTTAAAAACTTTTTTTTACACTCATCTTTACATTAAGTCTTGGGGGATAATGTGCACACAGTAATATCTGCCAATATTACTGCTTGCTTTTCAGAAAACTATTATAATATCTTCCTCTAATACTGAGTTGTAGATCTTTCAAAATATAAACCTTTTTTTTTAATTAGCAAAAACAAAGGGATGATTTAACTTACTCACTCCTGAAAAATCACTAGACAAATTAATCTCATTGCTTGTCATTTAGCTAGAAAGCTACCTTCCCAAATCCTTTAAGGGCATGCTTTACATAGACATAGATTAGTACTAGGCTAACTGCCCTTGTGAGCCATTTTAAGTCTAACCAATTATCTCTTGTGAGCCTCAAACGCTGCACCTTGTATTTGTAAGGCAAACACCTTAATCATTAGGCCACCCTCCCAACCTCAAACATGATTTGTAATATTTCATAAATGGGGCAAGCTGCAAAAAAAAAAATAGTAAACATGAAAGCTGTTTGTTGGACAACAGGCTGCACAGACACACTAGTGTAAGTATGAAAAGTGTGGTCTATACCAGATGATCAAAGCTTACAAGTCCAAAGCTCACAACTTCAAACTGTAAACCTCGAAAGCAGACAACATCGAACATACAAAAAAAATACTAACTACCCCAAAAAAAAAAATGCTCTATGCAGGAGGGCAAGCCCCCCCCTGTACCCCCCACACCCCCAGCTACTTAAGTATACCAACTACGAGATCGCACTATAGTACAGTAAAGGGAAATCTTCCCTTTCCGCACTCTATGGCAATCTCCATTCTGCGGTTCAATGTTGTCAGCTTTCGGGGTTTGAAGTTCGAAGTTGTGAACTTCGGACTTATCAGCCTTTGATGTTCCGATATAAATCTGAAAAGTGCAAGTTGTAATATTTAATTTGTATTCAAAATAATTAAAGAAAAATGGCATATTATTTGTCAAAAATTAGTAGTTTTATTGTCAAGCAAAGAATTATATATTTGTAAGCATACAATATAGATCTAAGACATTAGTAAAGAAAGTGATTAATAATGCAGTGTGCATTGACTGCAAATTATGCATATTATAGATTCGCAATAATTCAGAACTGCAATATTAATCTACACAACTAGACATGTCAGCTTTATTTCTGTGTGTTGCTTGTAAGTCACATAGGTTTTGAGAATATTTATCCAGCTATGAAAATAAAGATAATTTACATAACTGCTTTAGCAAATATATGTATCTCTATGTTTCTTCACATTACCTACTATTCTTTAATGTCAGTTTTAACTAACACCCACTGCTATATGTAACCTTTAGGATGACAGTACTACACTCCCTTTCTACATAATTAATATAAATCTGGAAAGTATGTTGTATTTCTTCATAATAATTTTGAAAACATGCCCAGTAACTCAGTCCTGTTTATCCCACTCTAATTGTGTCACTGTGCATGACTACAAAACATTTTCAGCTTTTAGACGGTACCTTGTTCCTTCTTATTTGAATAGCATTCATGACCTAATAGGCTCAGGTACGCAGACAACTAGTTATATCTGTGTCTGTACTTGTCTTAATCATTTATAGTTTTAATAGTCTTCAAGACCCATTGCTTTGATAGACCACCTCTTCTGATGGCATTATACTCTATTTTATTAATGTAAATATATACAATATTTCATATTTTATAATATTTTGCAAGCATTCTTTATTTACTCAAACTGTATACATCCCACATAGATGATTTTAGTGAGGTTACCAACTATATCCTGTCAGTATATGGATACCACATTGCTTCCTAACCCATATTCTACTTTTTCTGAGATATTAGACTCAATAATAGACATTTATATTATTACACTTTACCTCAAATAAACACATATATTTACTGTAGTTCTCCTACCCATGTGCATTTAGCATCATTTATTTACTGTTAACCAGTACTTACATATTATCCTCTAATATAACAGTAGTGCATTCCATTTTTGATAATGCAAATAAGGGGAATATGTCATCCATTTTAAAACCTGTTGCAAGAACTTTTTCATAACTGAAGCACTGTATATCACCCAGTGAGGATTTCACTTTGGATGCCTGTCTTATCAGCTTGCAGATGCTAGCCTGTTTTCTAACACATGATATACTGGTTGTAAATGATTAGTCTTTGTATTTGAATCGTTCTGAAGTGCTAATGAGCTGCTTTCTGTAGTCCAGGCTATGGGAAGTGGTGCTGTCCATTTCCATTTGCCTTGTCTGTGAGTGACTCTGGTCAAGGCACTTACCAGACTGTGCTCCAGGATTGCCTCTGAAAAGGGATACGCATGTCCACTGGGCTTACCCACGAAAGAAATGTTTAAAACAAAAGAAAACAAAAATAAAATATTATTAACTTAGACTTAAAAACAGTTAAATATCTAGATGTGTTTAACTTGCACAATGTATTTTGCTGTCTTTTTTTGTCTAGGACCCACTACTCCCTCAACACAACAGCATCACACTCCACTGCAATTGCAATTCATATACAGGACATGTATCATACTTTGCATAACTATCTGAAAACACTGTTTAATTGCTCAAGCACTGTGCATCCCACAGTGCCAGTTTCACTGTACATGCATACCTAATCAAGTCAGCTTCTGCACACTATAACACAAATGTACACGTATTACAAAACAAACTACGCTACATTTTGTTTTGCCTCATTTCAGCAACTTCAGTGGAAATCAGCTGGGATGACCCCAATTTCTCCCTTACCCAATTAAGTACTATTTTTGAAGAGCCAGAAGATTATGCCCTAAGGATAGAAATGGGGGGGGGGTGCCTCATGTCATTTGAATTAAAGTAAGTGCTATAGCTCTTAAGAGCCACAAAAACATAATGTTAACCCTTATATTTTCTATAATCTGAACTACCAATTATCAGTAACTCCAGGACTGTATATGCCATGCTGTAACTTATTATTAAACCAGTCAAACTGCAAAAAAACACGTTGATCTTTATTTGCATAGCTATTACCATCAATGTGAAAAAATCACTAATATCCATGACTGCAACTAAAAAAAAATGTATAGCTCATGATGTGTGCATCTTACATTATTGTTCTAGTTATAATGACTTTTATCAGACAGGAAAAATTAAAAAAAAAACAGACATAATAATAGACTGCAGCATAATAACAACAGTGGCTAGCACAGCCCCCCCCCCCCCGCACCAATAAATAGCAAACACTCTGCACAGCTATTTACTTACTCTGGCTTCCAGCAGTAACTCAAATGATATTGTGACAATACAAAAGACACAATGGCCAGCAGTCAGATGTCAGCAATAACTCTTCATTATGTTATATCACAACAAAAGCTACAGACCGGCTTCAGTACATTGCACAGAAGAAGGCTTAGCAGTAGAAACTGGTCTATAGCTTTTATTGTGATATGACATGATAAAGAGTTATTGCTGACATTCGAGTGCTGGCTGTTATGTCTTTTGGAGTCTAGATCTGATTGGCTGTGCACCTGTCCTTTACATGCATGGTATTGGATTTATTGTGACAATATACCCTGAGTGTGAACAATAACTATGACTTAATCAAAAGTGGAAAGAAAAAGTAACAAAAGTAATGAATTTTTGCTCGCAGGCATCCAGACATATTTAACATGAAATGCATTCAAACAAATAACACTGTCAGTAATAAAGTAATACTAGTTTTTAACAGTAACAGAAATTATGATTCAGCAACGAAATGTTTGCAGAGAACAACATGCATGCTGTAGTACAGAAATAAAAACTGAATACTAATCACACCGTCAGCAGCAATATTGTCTGACATAAAACAGGATACAAAAAGAAAATGCCTATGAAGGCCCATGTTTAAAACCATACTGTTGAAAAATAAAGGTGACACACATTACAGCAATACTGGATTAGAGTTATGACATAAAACAAGGTTCAGTGGCAACATTTATAATTGCACTATTAAAATGTAATTATTTCTACCAACAGTGTTCATAGCATTAATGATTCTGGATTGTAGTTGTGACATAAAGTGATATACAACAAAATAGCCAAAGATTCCACCAGAAATGAAAAAGGCATTATTAAAATTAAGGAGGGGGAGGGTAAAGTATTTTGTCAGCAACCTAATAATTATGAATTGAAACTTTGACATAAAGGAATACATAAGGTCTATAACCTAGGTACCCTTACCAGATATTAACAACTGTACATCCGTACCACTGAAAAAAGTAACAAACACTGACAACGTAACACTTGTAATTGAACAGCAAACAACAGATCATCAGAATGGCTGTATAAAGTACTGATGGTACATGCCAATACCAATAAATAAGACCATATGCCAGTTCTAACAAAAAAGGGGGGGGGTGCAAGTCTTGGAGGATACTTGGGTATAAAATATATTCAAAATACCATTAAAACTGTACTGTTGAATTAAAAGGAAACATCATTAGCAGCACAGAAATATTGTACTGGAGTTGTGAGAAATGTATGCAGTGACCAGCATTTACAACTGCACTTTTGAATAAAAAAAAAAGTCGCACACATTGTTAGCAATACTGTAATACTGCAATATAAAAGAAAGATGTAGAAAAGGAGTAAAGTATTATTAACACTGTAAAAAGTGTAGGGATTGTGGGATGGTGTGCTAAATATGATATAGATGTCATTCTGTTAGAAGATGTAAGATTCCTGACAAGTGAAGAAAGACTGGAAATAGAATATATGTGGGTTGGAAATATAATATGGAACTTAGGAAGAGAACATTGTTCTGGAGTCGCTGTGTTGTGTAAAATACTAGATGTAATGTTTTGAAGGTTAACTGTTGTGGATGTGAGGTGGAGAGAACATATTTATAGAATTATACCATTATATGCATATATAACTAGTAAGTAAAGGGAGAACCTGCTTCACCAAACATTACAGTATGCAATGGTTAACATGAAGAGTATATATTTGCAGGGGAGTTTAATAGTTATTTAAAGGGAACATGTTAAAAGAAAGAGAAAGATGTTAAAAACAGGAAGTGATAAAATGTGGTAATTTAGCTGCAAGGAACAAATATCAATGTAGTTGTAGAAGTGGGAACTTGAATCTGAAAATGATTATTGGCATTATCAGAAGACTTGGGGGTAGCAGATGGTGATACAATTGTGACCGGTGTTTTAGACTATTTAGCAATATGGATGGAGGTGATGAAAGAGATTATATCAAAACAGGAAAAACAATAAAAAATAAATGAGAAAATATTGGATGAAATTAGAGACTGGGAAGTATTGCAGTTATGGAAGGATCATAAAACCAAGAAAGGCATCTATAAATACTAATCAGAATGGTGGACTGAATTTAAAAAGCATAAAAAAAAGTGATGTTTTCCAATGTCAAAACAGTGCAAGAAAGGAAGAGAAAGTGGAGTACAGGAAAAATATAGAAATGTATTAGAGAATTTAGAAAATAATACAAGATAGTATAATGCTATAGAAAAAGAAATATATATAAAAAATCAAGAAAAAAATAATTATTTACAGGAGAGAAGGGATGAGGTATCTGCATATTTTGGTAAAATTGCAAAGGATATTAATACAATGAGGAAAATGAAAATTTTAAAAGGAAAGGTAAAAAGAACATAAGATCAAGTAACAAGTATTGCAGTATAGCATGTAAAAATATGTATAACAGTAAAGTGAAGGAAACTAGGAGAGAATGGAAAGTAAAAACAATCTAAAACAAATTATGGAAGAATTGAAAAATAAATTATTAATAGTGAATAGGATAGAAGTCCTTAGGAAAGTAAATGTCGATTCACTGTAAGGCCCAGATGGTATAGTGCATGGAATGCATAATAAATTAATCATTAAAGGAAAGGTTTGTTTATGAAGGATTCTGTAGTGGGATATTAAGATTTATATGGAAGAAAGATGAGAAGAATAAAATAAAAAATAGAGACATATCACATTAAATAACACAGATTCTAATTTTATGAGATTAATACACATGAAAAAGGAAGAAAGGAGAATAGATATAATGGAAGAAAGTATCTATGGTACAAAAAGGAAGGGCTGTGACGAATTGTTACTGGTTGTGAGGTAAACTGTGTATATTATAAGTAAAAGGGAGGATGTGAAACTTATGGTAGATGAGATTAGCAAGGTATTTGATAAAGTAAGATTGGTTCATAGGTTCACAGGTGTTTACTAGGCTAACAGACACAAGGGTCTTTTTAAGCCTAGCCATGCATCCCAAATCTCTGACAAGTTCTGATACCCTTGATAAGTGTAAGCATGGGCCTGGGAGATGAACCATTTACAGGTTAGAGACATAGGTGCCAAACCAGGGATGAATTTTTGTTTCCCATCCAACTGTCAAAGTTGCGCTTTAATTGGATTAGGGAGGACCTCTGCTTCACATGGATGGGGAGCCTGTTCCATAGACGGGGTATATGATGGTTTCTGGAATATTATGGGGTAGTATGGAACAGGTAATCGACTTACTGTGTGTATGTTAGCATATCAAAATAATACAGTGAAAGTGTTAGTGAAAGGGTAGCTGAGTAAGGAAATATGCATAAAGTATGGTATGAAGCAAGGATGTCCCATTAGAGGAATCTTGTTTGCACTGGTAATGAATGTGATGCAAAAAGAGATGGTGATTCCAGTATTCTTGACATGTGCAGATGATACAATGGTAGTTGCTAAGAACAAAATATAGATGAAGGAAGTTTTGGTTTGTCTGAATGAATGTTAAACGGAAATGGGAATGGCCTGGAATAAAGATTGAAGTAAGGGTTTGGGTGATTGGCAAAAACTGGGGGGGGGGGTGTATTTTTCAATGAATGAAGTATCTTTGCTAGGAATAACATTTGAGAAAATGATGTGTTTATGATGTGATCGGAAGGTTTGATAAAAGAAATGAAAGAAATATGTTTTTTGTAGATGACATACAGATTTGCATTCAGGAGAAAGGCTTATCTGGTGAATTCTGCGTTAATGATAAAATAGTATATATATCAATTGTTTATATCCATCCATGATTATAGAAAAATATGAAAAGGAAATTATGCACTTGGTGTTTTCTTTCACATGAAGTTCAAGATTAAACCCAGTGAAAACAGATGTGTTGTATATGAGTGAAGCTGAAGAGGGATTTTGGTTACTAAATCAAGTGGTTTATTCTGCTTCTTTAAACTTGTATGGAGTATTAAAGTGGGTAAAGGAATAAATTTAGAAATTAATAGTGAAAATTTTTAAATATAAGTTCAAAAAGATTTGGGAGATAAGATTAAGAAAAAGTAAAAAAAAAAAACAGTATGTAAATGATGAAATTATAAGAAAAATACTAACATTGAAAATAAACATTGATTATATAGAGAAAAATAGACAAATGTGGTATAATAATGTGATGAAATAATATTGTTCTGTAAATAAAAATCCATGGGAAAATTTAACAGAAGAAATGATTAAAGCAATTACAGTAAGGAAAAAGTCATGTACTAAGACAGTAGAGTGTCAGAATTTCCTGTGGAGACTGGTAATAATTAAGTTACTATTAAAGGGGAATATGTCATATAAAAAAGAAGCTTGAAAGCATGAGTTTGTTTTGTATGGATGAAGAGAGAATAAACAATATAGTTATGAATATGATGGATATTATTAAAAAAACAAGAAGCAAGAATATGTAAGAAAGGTAAATAATTCTATTTATTTTTTGCAATATGGGTTATTTGGAATGAAAGACTGAATAAAACTTTGTTTAATGGGAAATGGATTTTGTCAGACACATTGTGTGATGGTTGTGGCAGAAGGAGTGGAGGGGTCAATTATTTTCGAATAACAATGAGGATGGTATAAGAAAAATGCTGAATAGTAAATAGAAATGTGCATATCTGTGCCTGAAAATATGTTCTTTTTGTAAATATGTAAATATGTTTATGTTTTGTTAAATAAAGGATCCCTACTCTTTTTGATAGATGTTTAATCTTTAGCATCCACCTTAGCTACCACCAACTTAAGCAGAAGGGGCATCAGTTTAACATCTCATGAGAAGTGCAATACTCTAAGTAAAAAGTGCAGCACCTTCCTTATACTGCATTGGAGTGTCAGCAGTTAATCTACATGGTGTAGGAATAGAACCCACATCCAAGGCTAGTGTGCTATCTGTTGTGCCACTGACACCAACTGATTCACTGCTCATTCTACTTTCACTGTTCTGACCTTATCAGAAACAGCAGTAACATTTAATATATGTGTAGCTATAAGCAATTCAAGAGCTCCATACTGTAGTGACTAGACAAATCTTCAGCTGTGGTTCATAGGTAGGTTCATAGGTTCATAGGTAGGTACTAGGCTATCAGCCCTGGGGCCTATATAAGCCCAGCCAAAAAGGTACACTGGCTTTTGCCACCCAAAAAATTATTTTCCTGTGCATAGGTTCATATATCAAGGTGATATCTCTTCTACATATAGTTTTCTTGATGGGAGAGGTAATTTTTATCTACTAAAATGCATTAGACAACATTTGGTAGAAATATATTTTTTGGGCTCAGGGTAATTAGATTAACTACTTCTACCTTGAAGGTGTTTTTATCTGTTATCTTAGCATTACTGAGAGCACACATCTTCTGATATCACAGCAAAATTCATTAACATTAGAAAAAGATAACTCAAGTTCCAGAAAGAAGTAAATCTGGTGATAGGTTCATTCACTGGAATATCAATTTGTTGACAGGTAAAGAGAGAAGAGGAATGAAAAAAGTGAATACCTGGCTTCTCAGCTAATTGAAGACAGACCTTATGGATCTCGACAGGCACAGGGGGGATTAGGAAACTGTTGTGGTTAAGGACAAATAATGGTGTCTGTGGGAACATTTTATAGCCAAAAAGATAACAGTCTCATGAGGAAAATGTGACTTTTAAGGTGTCAGCTCCCCCTCCACCTACAAATTCTAGAAAATGTTTATGATCCTACCTGTGTTTTGAATCAGTATAATAGGGATATACTTAAGAAATTAGGAATGGAAAAGACAATCCCCCGGATTTACTAATCTGACGTGCAGGACTAAACTAGTTCTGCACTTAAGCGGCAGTTTAAAAGGAGGATGGCAGCGTGCCATGCATATTAATGAAGGCACTCTGCCTGAGCTCCAAATCCTACACTGAGCGTGGACGAGTGCAGGGGGTGTGTTTGAGAGCAGAGCTCTCAGAATAAATATGTCTCTGCAAAGTAGAACAGAAGAAAGTGTAAATAAATGAGCGAGACCACTCATAGGTGTCTGCGTATCCCCACCAACAGTCCCCATGTGTTCAACAGCAACAGTACAGTGGAATAAAATGAAGAAACCCTTGTATTTATTTTTTTTAAAACCCCCAAGTACAGCTAACCTTAGGTGCATGGGTTTGCCCATCGCTTAGCTACGGTTAAAGCAGCTTAAAAGGCTGAAGAGGATAACAAGGAATATATATGTAGACAAAGCAGCACAGGAATAGTGTAGTGGTTACAGCATCCGCCTTATGAACAAGCATTCCCGGTTCAAGTCCCACTGCAGCACATACCATTTTCCATGTGAAATCTGTATATGAATATATTTTTACATCTTTTTTCTGTATAACCTACTAAATAACATTTAAATGAGAACTGGAGTACTGCATTAAATGCACATGTGAAATGTCAGTGTCATAATGAATAAGGCACTAGTAAGCAGGTTTAAGTACAAATAAGCAACAGTAAGCATATATAAACACTAGTAAGTGTGTTTAAGTGCATTTGCACGGGGGTAAGCATTGCCTACACAGATTAAGCAAAGTAGAAGCTAAATGAGTGTAAGAAACTGTAACCGGAGGTTAGCAGTGCTTACCATCACGCAAACCTGCTCATACCCACTTACAACTGCTTTAAAGTGCCTTAATCACTCTGGAACCAACGGCCCATGTTCTGCCCAGTAACAAAATAAACTGTCTTGGCAATGGTCAAACTCAGGATCCTGTACACTATAGTCACAGTAGTTAACCACTGAGCCATCATAGGAATCGATATGCATGGGGTATCAGCAAACTAATACTCACCAAAGGAAAATCAAACCAAACATGTGAACTGAATCTATGTACAATGTGAAGTGGTATAAACTGCTACATAACATAAATATGTGAACTGGAGTCCTGCAGTAAGGCCAGACGTGAGGTGTTATTGCAATAAAGTGTTTAAGTTCCCAGGACCCCATACAGCGTACGTACACATGAATCAAGTATACACGATACATATATAACATGTAATGAAGAAGACATCAAAGCCAAAAGGCAAATATCATGCAAATCAAATATTAAGCACCACTAAGCATTGCACAGCACTGCTACCCAGACTACTGGCAGGATACTACCAGTGGGAGAAACAGCATCATCCTGCAAAGTCTAATCTTAAACAAACGCATGTTTGTACCTAGTGGAACGACCCCAGAAATTCTGCTAAAAAGAGTCCTTGAGGTAACATACCATGCCTTACAGGTAAGCAAAGAAGGATATGTATGTTCGTGGACTGAATGTGTGGGAACCCTGAAGATCCATGGGGTGAGACAACATACATGATGTGTCCTGAGAAGTGGAGAGTGGGCAATGCATAGTGGTATGGTGAGATTTGGATGGAACCTGTAGGAAGGATGATTGATGTGGAGGAGGGAGAGGGTGGAGGGAATGATGGGTAAGACATTATGGGCCGAGGTGTGCTGGGGTTGGACGGACCCGTTCTAATGGGACCGCCTCATGGATGTAAGCGAGGAAGGAGGGGGGGACAGGAAGGTAAATGCGACATACCATTTCCCATGGCAAAGCACAGTATGAGTAATATGTATGTTGCATAACCCATGGAATAACATATATATATATATATATATATATATATATATATATATATATATATATATATGTGTGTGAACTGGAGTACAGCTGCTACGAAAGAATATATATATATATATATATATATATATATATATATATATATATATATATAAAATGTAGAGTACTGCAGAAAATGCACATGTGAGGTGTCAGTATCATTATGCATAAAGTAGTAGTCAGGTTAAGCAGCAAGAAGCATTAGTAAGCATATGTCAGCACTAGTAAGCGATTATAAAGCCATGTGCATGGGTTTGTGCAAAGGTAAGCACTGCTAATTTTCGGTTACAGTGTCCTACACCCAGTAAGCCTCTAAATTGCTTAACCTGTGTAGGCAGTGCTTACCCTATGCAAACCTGCTTACAACTGCTTAACAGTACCTTAATCACACTGTATCCAACGGCCCTTGTTCTGCCTAGCAAAAAAAAAACTGCCTCTGCAAGGCTCAGACTTAGGATCCTGCACACTATAGTCACAGTAGTTAACCACCAAGCCATCATAGCAATATATATGAATAAGGTATCAGCAAACTAATCCTCACCACAGGAAAGTCAAACCAAACATGTGAACTGAATCTATGTACAGTGTGATGTTGGATAACCTGCCACAGAACATAAATATGTGAAATGGAGAACTGCAGTAAGCACAGATTTGAGGTGTCATTGTAATAAAGTGTAGAAGTCCCCAGGCCCCCATACAGTATATGTACACATGAATCACGGATACCAGTCAGATATATAACCTGTAATGAAGAATAACTCATTGCCAAATGGCAAACATAGTGCTATTTAACTATTAAGCAATGCTAACCACAGCACAGTGCAAGTTAGTAAGTGTAAGCAATGTGTAGGTGAGCCAATTCAATTTGCTTACTGGTATACCTCTTTAAGCAATGCCATCCTCATGTAAGCAGGTCTGCCCATAGCTTAGCCTATTCATTACTGGCCAATCATGGGGAAGTGTGGGAAAATGGCCATATTTAAACCCCACAGGCAGGAATACTACTCATAACTGGTTGCAGCTTCCTAATGCAGGCAGAATGGCTAATGTGGGTGAAGGTACTCAATTTAGAGTGCAGTGCTGGGGCATCCAGGAGTTAAAAATCATGGTATGGATCCTGGTAAAACACCATGATCAAAGACTACTGCAGGGCCAGTACCAGGGCTTGCAGTATAAAACGGAGGCCTGGGACAGACTTGCCCATGACCTCACCAGTGCCACAGGTATCCCCCGGACTAGTGAGTAGGTCAGGCACCACCATACTGACCTGAAGCGGTGGAGGGGGGATGTACTGGAACAGTGAATCCAGGAGTCTTGGCAGATGCCCAATGCCCCAGCACTAAGTACTCATTCTACTAAGTAGTGAATAATTGCCTAGCTTGTGTATACTATGAATAGGTATGACTAAATATCACTGCATTTCTCTGACAGCTGCAGATGACTGGGCTGCGAACCAGCAAGCCCGTGATGCTAGGCTGCAAAGGCTGTGTCGAGCGACAGGTTAGTAATCAGTCTGCATGTACTGTCATAACAAATAAATATAAGAGCCTTAGAAGGTGTTGTACCAGTAGAAATAAATGTGTAATAGTCTGTGAATAAAGGTATAACCCCTGGAGTGCTTCTGTTTACTCTTCTCTCATATGTTGGCGATCTGTTCCATACTATAAATAGTAATGTTGTATCTTAAGCAGTACCACCACACCATGGTATACAGATAAAATGGGCATGATGTCCTGCATAACAATGTTGGAAGTGCCAAGAGTTCAGTTATATTATACAAATTAGGGAGACTTAGATAGAAAACAGTAGAAAGCTATACATCAATTCCCTGATAGCACAGTGTACTGTGATGTTAGGTGTCAAAAGAAAAATAAACTTTAAAAATGATCAATACACGGTAGGTTCAGGTTAAGGTACTTTAATCTTGCAGCAAGGAGACAAAAACATGCTAATACAGAGTTTTTCTAACTAAAATCATCTTTAATCATATTTATACACTTTCTAACAAGACATTGCCTACCAAGCTGACGTAACAGATCACAAGTTTTAACATCATCATTACATAGCAGCTGTTTATCCATAATTTTCTGCTTGCACTATCAATTTTATGAAAAACTTCCTAAGAAAAACAACGTGGCCTTGGTGACCACTGGTTAGATACAGTTTCCCACTATGTTATGTTTCTATTCAAGGTACTACAGCTAATTCAAGCACAAAGCAAGTACAGATTCTTCAAGCAGTCCTTTGTCTTATGTATCTCTTCTTTTCCGCAGCTGTGCATGTTCTCATAACATGAACAGAGCTAATTGTTCAAAATCATAACATTATAGAATATGGTATTGTTTCCTTTATTACTTCCTGATCTAGCAGATAATCACCTGCTTCTCAGTACATTTCCAAAAGGCATAAACATGAATTTTGCTGTGCTGTCAATTACTAGGTCAGGGGGCATCTTGCAAGTTTCAGAAAGCATACTGCAGTTTCAAAAAGCATCTTATTATTTCATACAGAATTAAGCTGTATATAAAATAGACACAGTAACCAACCTCCGTGCAGGAACGCTGACTGCCTTACAAGCCAGTCACACACTAATGCGGTAAGCACTAGCAGCCCAGCCTCTTCGGCTCAAAAGAAAGTTAAGAAACACTGACTTCACACTTCCAACGGTTGAAGCAGGCAACTGCTTCAATGTAGATTCAGCAATGCGACACTCATAACATCAAGCGTGAATAAAAACAATGGCTCCTCTCTTTTTAAAACGAACGTTCTTTATTCACTGTGGTTTAACAACAGTTAGCGCTTTCACCCTCATAAGGGCTTCCTCAGACTGTACAATAAAATTAGGTAGGAACAGCCTTTATATAGTCTATGTACTTAACTAGATAATTTATAATTTACGTAGATGAAAAACATATGGTCTAAATGACCAGCAGTTGAACAGCAGTTAAACAACTAGCGTCCTATTACAAATATCTGTAAAGGATCTAGTTACTATTTCATATACAGTTTATATATTTGTTACATTATTAGTATTGTACAGTTTCTAAACCAATCTGCCAATGATAACATTTATTCTTCACAAATGATATGGCTTCCACATATCAATAGGTGGCGATAATCATTCATTAAAGTGCTTTTACCTTTAATTTATACTACAGTGAACACAATTGTATATGGTGTATTCTATAAAATGTGTATCCAACAATATAAACTCACATAAAATTACCTTTAATTTATAAATAGACTTTTAAAACATAAAGAAAAAATAACAAATAAAAAATCCATGTGACCTAATGATTATATATGTATATATATACACATTTCCACAAGCATATGGATTTTTATCAATAAATTATTGTTTATACCTATTTATAAAACCTTAATAACTATTTGCTAAAACTATCTGCTAAAAACTAATTGTATGGTGCCTAGTATGTTATCAATTCATTAATCATATTCATTAATGGTGAGATTTCAATTTTAAAAGGTGTTTCAGTGCTTCAGCCTTCTTTTTTTCAAAAAAGGTTGTAAGCTTATTTTATCATTTATGCCAGGGGGGTGATCTGACCTACACCTTATTATCCATTTAGTTTCTTGTTCTAGAGTATACTCTAGAACAAGAAACTAAATGGATAATAAGGTGTAGGTCAGATCACCCCCCTGGCATAAATGATAAAATAAGCTTACAACCTTTTTTGAAAAAAAGAAGGCTGAAGCACTGAAACACCTTTTAAAATTGAAATCTCACCATTAATGAATATGATTAATGAATTGATAACATACTAGGCACCATACAATTAGTTTTTAGCAGATAGTTTTAGCAAATAGTTATTAAGGTTTTATAAATAGGTATAAACAATAATTTATTGATAAAAATCCATATGCTTGTGGAAATGTGTATATATATACATATATAATCATTAGGTCACATGGATTTTTTATTTGTTATTTTTTCTTTATGTTTTAAAAGTCTATTTATAAATTAAAGGTAATTTTATGTGAGTTTATATTGTTGTATACACATTTTATAGAATACACCATATACAATTGTGTTCACTGTAGTATAAATTAAAGGTAAAAGCACTTTAATGAATGATTATCGCCACCTATTGATATGTGGAAGCCATATCATTTGTGAAGAATAAATGTTATCATTGGCAGATTGGTTTAGAAACTGTACAATACTAATAATGTAACAAATATATAAACTGTATATGAAATAGTAACTAGATCCTTTACAGATATTTGTAATAGGATGCTAGTTGTTTAACTGCTGTTCAACTGCTGGTCATTTAGACCATATGTTTTTCATCTACGTAAATTATAAATTATCTAGTTAAGTACGTAGACTATATAAAGGCTGTTCCTACCTAATTTTATTGTACAGTCTGAGGAAGCCCTTATGAGGGTGAAAGCGCTAACTGTTGTTAAACCACAGTGAATAAAGAACGTTCCGTTTTTAAAAAAGAGAGGGAGCCATTGTTTTTTATTCTACGTTTGGATGTTATGAGTGTCGCATTGCTGAATCTACATTGAAGCAGTTGCCTGCTTCATAACCGTTTGGAAGTGTGAAGTCAGTGTTTCTTAACTTTCTTTTGAGCCGAAGAGGCTGGGCTGCTAGTGCTTACCGCATTAGTGTGTGACTGGCTTGTAAGGCAGTCAGCGTTCCTGCACGGAGGTTGGTTACTGTGTTTTAAACTGTTCATAGCAGGAACGCGCTCTCTAGTGGAACGCCTTTTTAGATTTGACTGTATATAAAATAGAATGAAAACGTGTTAATTCTTTTAGCTTCTAATAAGCGTTAGACATATACATAAATGCATATTTCTCTGACATTTTCCCCCTGTTAATACTTTTTATTCTATTTTCAAAAGCATAAACAGTTTACTTCTTCTCCTAACCTCTTCCATTCTGGATTTGCAGTTAAGAGAGTCATGTAGTTTAGACTTATGAAAGCATTTCAGTTTTGAACAACTCTTCAATTTCGGTACTTTGATACAAAGTCTCAGAAACTGACATGTCTATAAAATCTTTGATTAACTTTTTCATGCAGGGAATACCACAACAAATGCATGCTCCTAATAGGAGTAATCCCACACAAATGGCAATCAGGATGTTCATTAGGATGGAACCCCACCCCCCAAACAAATTCTGGAAAAAATCCATCAGAGGGTTTGGGCCTGGTTTGGTCATGGTCGACACTTGCTGGATCACCTCAAGATGGTTGTTTATCTCGTGCTGGTTGTCAGGAATATATGAACAGCATTCTTCTTTGATTGAAGCGCACGTACCACCTCTCGCCACTAGGGTGAAGTCAAGAGCCATGTGGTTTTGAAGTACCACATTTCTCATAGCATTTAGTTCATCAGTCACTAATTCGAGAGCAGAAAAAGTTGCATTGCTCATAACTTCGAGAAGTTTGGACAGTTTTCTCAGCTCCCAAATCGATTTCACTGCACCATATGCAGGGGCTATGCCTGCCCATGATATAATAGTGTCACTCAAGTCCATATGTGTCAGTTTATCTTTGTTTTTCACGGAGTTATGGTTTCTCCACCCTGCTTCGATTCGTCCCACTGGATTCTCGGGTCTCTTGATTGGACTCCTAGGTTTACTGCTAACCTCTCTGACGTTTCGAATTTTCCCCTGAGGCAAAGCTGCAGTGTGTCGTATGGCCGGATCCAGGTAACCCAAAAAACAACTGCCTGACCAATTCTCAGGTAGCCATTTATATGCTTTTTTCCCACAAACAAAATAACAATTCTCTACTTTAGTATTGATATATGCTCGCCCTGCATGAAACATTTTTTGTCAATAATAGAAAGTTGCTTCAAAAGAACAGAATTATGCTGTATTTCACTAACAGTTCTCTTCATTTTTTTCAAAATATGAGTCATAGTGCATATCACAGATAGTTTCTGCCTTATTAGCCTTAATATAACATTTATAAGAAATAGTCACATTGCAATTGCTCCAACCCACCTGAATAGTGTCATTTTTATAAAAACATACAATCCCTTTTTGTGTAACAGGTAGGTACAATGCTATTTTGTCTTGTGATTTCACGGGTGTAGTATCAAAAATCAAGTTTTCCCAGGTCTCATTGACCCCTAGGGGAACAGCAGTCATCAATAATCCCCCGTATGCTGTTGGTATAGCTGTGCAAATCCAGCAGTTCGAAACATTAAAAGTCTCAGCATACACATATTTAATTGCTTGGTAAGTGTTAAAGTTTGGATGCCAGTCTATGAGTAATGCATCATGTTTGTTCAGTTCAACTCGTGTGGCTGGAAAAAGGAAAGGCCACAGCAAAAAGATCATTGTTATCAGTATAGCTATCAGGATAATCATGCAATTTTTCTGAGGTTGTTCTGCATCCCTGTTTACTCTATACCTGGTCATTTTGTTCTCGTTGTACAACAGTAACAAGGTTTTTGTCCAGTTCAAAGTTCTTAACCAATTTACAGTATGTCAGATGAATCCAGGACACTCGCTCTGCGATCTTGACTGCAGTGGGTGTTGACATTAGCACCTGGTACGGTCCTTCCCACTTCGGAGAACTCAAATTCTTTTTCTTCACGACTTTCATCCAGACCCACGTGCCTGGGACTATTGCTGCTTCCGATGGTCTGGCTTGTTCTTTATCTGAAACAGAGTTTAACTGCAAAAGTTTGTTATTCAAAAATCGCCTCATATACTCTGCAAGTGAACTGTCAGCCTCCTGGTCTGCAGTCATGAGAGGTTTCCACTGAGGTGTATAATATGCCCTCACAAACAAAATTTCAAAAGGAGTTAACCCTTTTACATTTGGAACAGTTCTCATACTCAGTGCCAGAGGCAGACAGTGCACCCAGTTCTTTTGTGTCTCACTAATCAATTTCCTAAGCTTATTTTTCAAAACTCCATTATACCTCTCTACTAATCCTGCAGATTGGGGGTGGTATGCACAATGGTTTTTCAGAGAAATCCCGAAATAATGGCTCAATTGTTGTATAGTTTGATTTACAAAGTGTGTGCCATTGTCACTATAAATCTTTTCCGGTATGCCAAATCTAGGAATAATTTCTTTAACGAGGACTTTTGCAACAGTAGCTGCATCTGGATTTTTAGTTGGAAAAGCTTCCACCCATTTGGAAAACATATCTATAATGACAAGGCAGTACTTCTTATTTTCACATTTGTTTAGCTCTATAAAATCCATACAGATGGTATGGAACGGATACGGTGGTGTAGGGAAACTCCCTTGCTTAGGCTTCAGTGCCCCCTGTGCATGATGCTTGTTACAAACATGGGATGCTGCACAAAAATTTTTTGTGTAGTTTGTAAATCCATACGTTGTAAACACTCGATTCACTAACTGTACCATGCCCCCTGTTGAGACATGGCACTGCCCATGGCTCAACAAAGCTGCATATCTAAACAAGTTAGATGGTAAAATTGGTTTTCTCTCTTTGGGGATGTACAGCCCTTTCTCAAGAATTGCTCCTCGTTTTATCCATTTTGTAGTAAGTGTCTGCATTGTTTTTAACATTTCTAAGTCTAAAACCTCAGATGGCTGTAATTCCTCACTCAAAAGAAATACTTCTGAAGCTGAAGCTGCTTGCTTTGCAGCTGTATCAGCTCTCACATTACCTTTTGAAATCCTGTCCTGTTGTTTGGTATGAGCTATGCATTTACAAATAGCTATTTTCTGAGGTAACTGAATAGAGTCTAACAAGTCTAAAATAAATTGCACATATTTCCGGCGGACTTCCGGAAGCGCCACATCTTGAAATCTGAGTCCTCCTTCGAGAAGCTAAACAACCTACCTGGCTGTCTGAAGATCGGAGGGAAGTTTAAAGGAACTGTAAATAAAGAAAAAGTAATGTACGGTTACACAAACGATAAATACACTTGTAACAATGCCAAACGATACTCTCCTTGCCCTATAATAGTAACTATTATTTTTTTAAAATCATTTCTTTATATACCTAAGCTTACAACAGCTTTCATGAGGGAAATGTGGATAATACCTATAAGTGTATGCCAACAGGAATTACAGTAGCAGTCCAGAAGTAGTGGTTGTCATGATAGCTGTAATAATGAAGCTCTCCAATGCTGCCCCAGAAAGTTCAATCATGTTTTCTCCTTCAGTACATAGGGCTAACTAATTTAGCGCTTTGTGAATACCCCCCAGATAAAGGAAATTTGGCATACCTAAAAAAAAAAAAATGCAAACAGTATGTTTCTCTACAGATCATTAACAAATTGACAATTAATAAAAAACGGAGTATAATTAAAACCACTACATGTAATTTAACTTCTAGAGATACTTCCCCCCCCTCCCCCCCAAAAGGAGAGATATCTATTCCAGAGGATTGTAGCCCCCCAAACATCTCCAATGCCCAGGTGAGAACTGCCCTCACTAAGGCAAAAAACACAGCATACATGGGACCGGATGGTGTCCCCAGCTGTGTGCTTCACGAACTCAACGAGGAATTAAACCCACAGTTAGGACAGCTGTTTAATCTTAGCCTCACCTCAGGATACGTACCCAAGGAGTGGCGCACGGCGACTGTGGTCCCACTTCATAAGGGCGGTGCCTCCACAGACCCTGGAAATTACCGACCCATTAGCTTGACAAGCCTTATCTGCAAAGCCATGGAGAGGATCATAATGGAACTCATAAATAAAGACATAGGGAACTTGCAGACTTTGGATCCAACCCAGTTTGGCTTTGTCAAAGGCAGATCCTGCCTCTTAAACTTGGTTGATTTTTTCGAGACAGTCACCAAGGCCATTGATGAGGGAAAGGCAGTCCATACAGCCTACCTCGACCTGGCAAAGGCCTTTGACACAATACCCCACTCAGGTATCATCGAAAAACTCATCAGCTTGAATGTAAACCCATACATCACAAGATGGGTTGCAAACTGGCTAAGTGACAGAACCCACAGGGTCAGAGTTGCTGGAGCCATGTCAGACTCAAAGCCTGTCACAAGTGGTGTCCCACAGGGCTCAGTCCTGTGTCCACTCTTGTTCGGCATCTACTTTTCTGAAGTACAAGCAAACACAGGAGGGTTATGGCTGACAAAGTTTGCAGATGACTGCAAACTGGGCCATAGTCGAAAACACATCTGACACAGATATCCTCCAGAAGGGCCTCACAGAAATGGATAACTGGTGCCAGAGCCATGGCCTGAAGTTAAACGCCAAAAATGCATAGTCATACCCTTCGGGAAAAACAAGGTTACCCCTAGCTACCATATAGGTGGCAATCCACTGAGCACAGAAAAAGTCATCAGGGATCTGGGGACCCAGGTTGACAGTAGCCTTCGCTTGACACTCATGTTGCTAAAGTAGTTAGGAAAACCTTCTATATCGCCCACCTGATCATGAAGGGATTCACATCTAGATCAAGGGAGGTCATCGTCCCCTGTACTCATCACTCATTAGACCTATGATTGAGTACAATGCCCCGTTCGGAATGTATCTGACCAGACACCTGCTGCAGCTTGAAAGGCCCCAAAAGTTCCTCACCAAAAGGATAAAGGGTCTCAAAAATATGTCTTATGCTGCCCGACTGAAAGAACTCCAGCTCTATTCAGTCTCATACCGCTTGCTCAGAGGTGACCTGTGCCTGACATATAAGGCCATGTCAAACCCAGATTTGATGAATATGTTTCACCTCAAAAAATCTAGATCCCTCAGAACCACAAGGGCGGGAGACTTAAACCTTGACACGGTTATAAATAGAACGTGCTGGAGGGACAGATTCATCACCCAGAGACTCCCTATGCTGTGGAACAAAATCCCGGTACATGTGAGGCAGAGCACCTCTCTGGCCTTGTTCAAGAGGGAATCTTGACCAATGGATGGGAGATTGCAGATATACCCCAGGGATTACTTCAGTGTCACTGCTTGACAGAGGCACAGCAAAATGATAGGCATAGTTTTTATTCAAACTAAAGCGGTGGCGAAAGCCACATAACTATGGGCTAGGCTTATAAATGCCCTTGGGCAGATAGCCTAGTATGAACCTATGAACCTATGAACATCACCAAAATCAAACTATACACCAAAGATATAGTAGCAACTGGATAAGAACTACTGGGATAGCACAACAAAAGAACAACAATTATGAGGAAATCACCGAGTGCTTGTTTACTGGGCGTCACACCTGACCGCACAGCTGTAATGAGTTCTCATATAAAAAAGCAGCACTCTAGATTGCTTACTTTATCAGGGAATTGCATTCCTGTGATGTGTGAATACTGTAATAAGATAAGATTTAAGAATCACTGCTCTGACAAAGTCACTAATCTTTTATAGTAGAATCTTTCAGAATGCTCTTTATGTCAATAATGCAAACCAAGCTTCTAAACTTTTAACTTTTAAACTTTTAACACAAATGTTTCAAAGCCTGCAGTAAAAAGAAGGGGAGGAATCTGCAGCACAATACCTATAGTTGCATTCTATACTCTATTCCTACTCATTCCTAGTATCTCCTGATTTTATGCAATTGAACAAAATAATGACACCTAGAGCCAAAGCATTTCTTGTGTTAAATACTACTGCATACTCTTAGGCAAATCTATTTTTCTGGTGCCTAGACATGTACATCCAGTTTTCACTAAATTAACGAAAGTGCATTCATGAAAGTACTAGCACTAATGTAAAACTGAGAAAATAAAGGGTAACTTTCTGCAGCTCTCATCTAAACACAGATTCAACTTATGACGCCAATTAAGCTGGAGAAGCCTCAAAAAGAGCAATGGACTTATTCTCAGAAGACATGGTACTGATTGATATGGACCTTGCTTTTCAAATCTTCAGTACGTGTACTATAACAAATAAGTTAATCTATTCATAGGACACCTAACTTTATTCAGTTTGTAACATGTTCATGATGATTTAAACGATTTAGTGACTACCTTTCTAGGAAAGTAACAAGGATAACTTCTGAATATTACGCACAAAACGCACACACACACACACACACACACACACACACACACACACACACACACACACGCATATAACTTTCATGCACAATCTAACAAACACACACATTCACACACATATATTATTGCTTACACATCATACCTCTCAACTGTACAGATTTTCACAGAGTGTCCAGATTTTTGCCTCATATTTTTTGGTCTGTTTCTCATAAAATTGTGGTTTTCTGGCAAATAATTGAGGGTTAAAGACAGAAAAGAATGACACTCATTTGAGTTTCAGACTTCATACCCTTCAGAAAATTCATCCTAATGCAAAACCTGTTATTTTATCAATTTTCTAAGCTTGTAAGAGCAATATTTAAAAAGTGTCCCTATTTTTGTGCCTTTGTCCCCCCATTTTTGATGGATTTGTCCATATTTCTTGCTCTAAGAGGTTGAGAGGTATGTTACACATTCTAGTGCTCACACACACACTCTCATACACACACACACACATGCACACACACACACTCATACACACAAATACTTACACACAAGCAGGGTGAATGAGCTTTTACTTTTCTTCTTGTCACTAACGTACATGGCATAAACATATAGTATTGCAAAAAAGGAACACTTTAGATAGTGTAGGGTCCCGAGAACATTTTACACAGCCCACCTACTTGCTTAACAAATTGTAAAATAAATAAATACATAGTATTCTCATTATGATCATATAAAACAAATCATTATGTTTTAAATCTTGTTCTGTCTGCTAATATTATTATGAACAGACTTTAGGCATATCTGTAACCCCAATCTATGCCAATATTCACCTCCCAGGTAGGAAAGAGTATGGTAATACTGAAGGGTTACTTAATGTGTGCCATATTTCTGTTGTTTTATTGAGATTACTTTTTCCTACAGTCAGGAATAGTTTTAATATTTGGAAATAAGGATGGAAGTTGCCTAACACTACATTATAGCTACAGTTTACAATGAATTACAAACAGGAAGGGATTCATTACTTGCTTGTTAAACTAACGAAAGATATAAATAATTTAAAACTTGAAGCTCACATTTATGGAAAAGCTTTTAAGGTACTTTACTTTAACAAATAACTGACTGCTAACTACTAGTTGCTCTAACCTTTTTGTGTTTGATTGGTGCTCCAACGAAATGCCTAATTATTTGTGTCTATGTTGTACATATATATATAAACCTGAACTGCTATTTATATATATTGTTTTCTCCAGGACTAAGTAAGATTCTACAGATTCCAATATATGATGAACACCAAATATATGGTAGAGAACAATCACCGTAAGACCTTTTTAACACAATGCCATTCAAGATTTAAAACCTCAGAGCAATGATAGTAAAATGATAGATTCTAGAAGTCGGATTTCCCTTGAAGTTTAAAATCCGAATACTTCACCCAAGTAAGATAAGGTATAAACAGAGATATAAAAATCTGGCCTAGAGAAGGCAGAAACACACACAAAATAAGACTAGACAAGGAAAATATATCCATAATGTATATAGTTATAGAACTTATTAGAGATAACAATCTATAGTTTGAAATCTCTCAAATATTATTAGTGTTTAATGGAGTAAACTGATGTTCCCTATATTTAGTTATATTCAGGACTGGTGTAAAGAATTATTCAAACTTTGACATCACATAAATAAATCCAGCAAGAAGAGACATAGATTACAATATGTGCTAGGGAATGAGTGGGATAGGCTTTGTACAAATAATTTTAGGATATACAGGACCAGTAAGTTTCCTTTACCTCCCATATGCTAACAAGCAAAGCTTTTTCTTACTATTAATACAAAAAAAGACAATACCAAATCTTTGTAAGGTCCTGTTAAATTCCTGGTCCAGGAGAGTAGTGGGTAGGCACAGGGGAGGGACGGGAATTAAAGAATGCTTCCATAACATACTTTTGACAAAAAATCTACTTAAACCAATATATATATATATATATATATATATATATATATATATATATATATATATATATATACACATATTTCAAGACTACTTAAACAACTTAAAAGATTTATGAATGTGGGAAATAGATTCATGGAACATTAAAGGGCTCCAGAACATTAAAGGAAACTCTTTCTTCGTCTATGTCTGCAGGCTAAGGCAAGCTTTATACTACTTCAGGAAACTCATTTAACCAATGAGCAATGGTCAGAAATAAAAAAGAAAAAATGGATAAGAGAAATAATAGCCTCTGAAGGTAAAACTAATAGTGCTGGTGTAGCAATAATCATTAAAGATCATTATCAAGACAAAATTATAGATTCCAAAATAGATAATGAAGGGAGATGGTGTTACGTGATTCTTTCAACTTCCGTTTATGATAAGCCTATTATAATTCTCAATATATATGCACCATGCAACAACCAACATTCCTTCTTTGCTTCATTATATCCTATCTTAAATCAATATAACAACCATTACATAATCATAGGAGGGGATTGGAACGCCTACCAAAACCCGAAACAGGATAAATCAAGCCCACAAAGATCATCCAATAACCAAGCAACGTTAGCATTAAGTGAGCTTAAATATGATTTTAAATTATACGATCCCTTTAAATATGGTAATAAAACAAATTCCTCAAACAACTTTACATTTTACTCCAATTGTCATAAAATGTGGTCAAGAATTGACTTCTTTATAATTTCAGAAGCGCTAATATATCTTGACCCCACTGTATCTATTCATGCCCGCTACTTGTCTGACCACTCTAAAATTACCCTAAACATCAGTAAAGATACCAGAAACAACACACCTTATCGGGGATATAACTGGTCCTTAAACCCCAACCTTTTAAATAAAAAAGAAATTGTTCAAGAATTCCAGGATATACTTAAATCCTCACTAGTTAAGGTAGTAAAACAGCAACATCCCCCTGATATTGAATGGGCAGTAACTAAAGCCCAAATAAGAGGCATCTTTCTCCAAAAATCTTCGTATTATAAAAAAACCCAAATTAGAGAAGAACAGCTACTGGAGGATAAAATCAAATCACTAGATCAGGATTTAATGAAAAACCACAACACGCAAACTGAAACAGAACTATTGAAATGCCAGAAAGACCTTTTCTTGACTCAAAATAATAAATTATCATTCCATGAAACTAAAATACTTGCAAAATATGCTAATCATATACAAACGCCATCTCGGGCACTAGCAAGAATCATCAATCAGTCGAGGTCACCCTCTCATATTCCTGAAATATCCTTTAAGAATAAAACTTTTACGAAAACTGAAGATATTATCAACATTTTTGAATTGATATACTCACAAATTTATGGAGAACAAAAAAACTCACTCTTAAATGAAAATAATAGTGAATTCCTACAAAACTTAACTTTCCGAAAATTGATGAGAAATTACAGAAAGATCTAATAAAACCAATATCCACTGAAGAAATAATATCAACAATTAAAAAACTGAAACCACACAAATCTCCTGGCCCAGATGGTCTTACCGTGGAATTTTACAAAACGTTCTGCAATATTACCGCACAAATTCTATCGCACATATTAAATTATATAATAAACAATAAAATTAATTATGTTCATTTTAATGCATCCAAAACAATTTTCATACCCAAAGAAAAGACAGATCTTCAGAACCCAGATAACTATAGACCTATATCACTCCTAAATATTGATACGAAAATTCTGACATCTATTTTGGCCAATAGACTGAAGAACATTTCAAATATAATTATATCTAATGAACAAGCTGGCTTTTTAACATCTAGGCAATCTAGTGATAATACTTTAACACTACACACATTAATATCATATGCTAATCAAAAGAATCTAAACATGTATGCACTCATTATAGATGCCCAGAAGGCCTTTGATAGAGTCAACATAAATTTTTTATTTCAGATCTTACCCTACTTTAATATACCCCAAGAATTTATCCTAACTTTAAAAACACTATACAAAAACCCATATACAACATTATATATAAATAAAATGTGGTCTAACAGAATTCGAATCAGAAATGGAACCCGACAAAGATGTCCTCTATCTCCTCTACTATTTAACCTATATCTAGAACCCTTATTCTTAAACATTAAGCAAAATATATATCATAATGCCCCAGTAATTTATGGCACAAGAATATCTATGTCAGCCTTTGCCGATGACCTCAACATATATTGTACAACACCAATCTCAGACACCAAAAAAATACTATCTGCCATTGAAGATTTTGCAGTAATATCAAACTATAAAATAAACCTTAAAAAAACCAACATCTTTTCTTTAAGAACTCCGAAACCTTTTTCACTCTTATCGTTGATAGGCCAACTAAAATCTGAGGAAAAGGTCAAATATTTAGGAATTACATTTTCTACAGATAATAAAAATTTTTATCTTAATAATATTAAACAAAATTGGGAACACATTTTATGTGACCTAAAGAGATGGGGAAATCTAAAATTACCACCACTAGCAAAAGTTTCGATCATTAAAATGAATATCTTGCCCAGACTACTATACATTTTTATGTCTTCACAGTTGGTAATACCCAAAATTTTTTTTAAACAAATGCACACTGAACTCGCTAAATTTATATGGGAACCAAAAAAAAGTAGAATATCATATGATAAACTGATGACCCCGAAAAGCAAAGGTGGTTTAGATCTATCTAACTTTGAAAATGACTACCTAATCATAAATGCCAACAGAACTCTAAGAATTGCAAATTATGATACACAAAGTAATAACTGGTCCCCACACTGGTTAAGACTATGTTTTAAACACATTGAACGCCTGAATATAAATCCCAAAGCACTACCCTTTTTAAACAGAGACAACTATAAAACATATAATCTAATGGAACCCATCAGAAATTATATAACATTAACGCAAAATCTTTTCAGATTAGTAAAACTCTTCCAACACATGATGATCCTACAACCCTTCCACAAAAATCCTAACTTGAAAATTAATAATCAGCTAATAGACCTGAAAAAATTCCCACTCATAATTAACTTAACATTACAAGATATATATCCATATTTAAATTCCTCCACTCATGAACTAAGACATCAACTGGGCCTTCCTAAATCATATCTACTGATCTTGAGACAGATTAAGGAAATCTCTACAAGCTGCTTTCAAAATATAACCATTAATAAAGATGATTTAATGAAATGTATCTCACTAAATCAAGCCCTTCTACAAAGTAGCAAATTTATAACCTGTTCATACAAATTGATAAAAGACATCAAATATCAAGATCATCTATTACTGTCTAATTATTGGGAAAAAAAAATACCATTGATCGACGATAATAAAATAACACAAGCATTCAATCTAATGGTAAAATCCATTTCCCTTCAAAAATTAACATTTACCCAACTCATGATATTCAATAATGCATACTATACACGCCTTAGCTTGCATAAATTCAACCCAAAAAACTCTCCCAAGTGCCCACATTGTAAAGATGAAACTGCTGACCTTTTCCATATGTTCTGGAGCTGCAAATGTATATTTAAACTTTGGAACTCCTTGAAACTACAACTACAAAAGATGGGATACCAGTCATCAACACTTACTTGGGAATTTACAATATTACATATCCCCCCAACTAACCTATCCAAAAACCAAATAGTCATCCTCATCAATATTTTTCTACTAATGAAACTCTACATAGCTACTAACTGGTTGACCCCATCCAAAACTTCTTGGGAAAAATTTAAGATCCTAGCAATAAAGCATATATTAGCCCACAAATGCATAATACACAAACAAAACAAAAATCCTTCCAACCTGAAATTATGGGAACAAATGTTCAATATTATACTGGCATAAAACATCGAATCTGAAACAAGCCTTCAATGTACACAACAAAAAACATAACATTATTTGGAACTATACTACTTTAAGATACGAACCCTGGAGAAAACAACCTCATCATCTACTTTTAAGAGAGAATATGGAAGCATTCATGTAAATAGTGTAAATATGTTTTAATAATACTGCTTTGAATACTGTATGAGCAACACCTGTGTTTTCTCTTGTGAATGTTTTGTAATGGAAAAAGAAAACAATAAAAATATTATTGAAAAAAAAAATAAAATAAATTGCGCATGATTAATTGGTTTACCAGTAGATGTTATCATTCCTCTATTTTTCCACTGCTGCGCAAAAACATGTACAGTAGAAAAAGCGTACTGGCTGTCAGTAAAAATGTTCACTCGTTTATCCTTTGCCAAGGTACATGCCCTTGTTAAAGCAATCAATTCTGCTGCTTGTGCAGATAAGTTGTGCAGTAAAGACTTTGCTTCTAAAATCTCAGTATCAGAAACTACTGCATACCCCACTAGATTCTGTCCTGTAGGACCCCTCCTACACGAGCCGTCCACATAGTATGTCACCTTGGCATCATCCAAGGGAACATCCGTGAGATCTTTTCTAGGTAGTGTCTTTTGCTCAATCTCCTGCAGGCAGCAGTGTGGTTTGCCATCTGCAGGGGTTGGGAGCAAGGTTGACGGATTCAAAGTTGTGCATAGTTCAATTGTCATATGAGGTTGGCTCAACAGTATAGTCATACAGGAAAGATGTCTAGCAGGAGAAAGATATGCTACTTTTTCTTGCAGTAAAATAATCGTGACTGCATGAGGCACTCTCAATGTTAGAGGGTGGAATAACACTACTGAGGCTGAAGTCTGCACTGCCATTGCAGCTGCGATTACTGCTTATACACAGTGGGGCAGGGATCGCGCCACTGGGTCTAGCTGTGATGAATAGTAAGCTATGGGGCATTGTTTGTCCCCGTGCTGCTGTGTTAACACTGATGTCATATAACCTGGCTTACAATCTACAGTTTGAAAAAATCGTTTATGATAGTTCGGTAATCCCAAAACTAATGAGGATGCTATCAGTTGTTTCAATTTGCAGAAAGCTGATTCTGCTTCTGGTGTCCACTGTAATAAATCTTGTGCTGCCATAGGCTTCTTGAATATCAAGTTAGTCAGTGGAGCAGATTCCAAGGCATAGTTTGGAATTCAGCTCCGACAAAAATTAGTAGTACCTAGGAAGGACATCATTAACTTCTTAGTAGTCGGTTTGGGTGCTTGTAATATTGCTGTTTTTCTGTCTTCATCTAATATTCTGCCCTCTTTGGATATTACATATCCCAGGTATTTGACCTGTTTTTTCCAAACTTGCAGTTTGTTTTTGTTTACCTTGTGTCCTTGAGTAGCTAAAAATTGTAGTAATGCTATGGAATCTTCTCTGCATTCTTGCTGGGTGGGGGCTGCCAGCAGAATGTCGTCTACATAAAGTAAAATCTGGCTGCCTTTTGGTGGGATAAATCCCGCCAGGTTACTTGCCATTTCCTGTGCAAATATTGTTGGACTCTCACAATATCCCTGTGGTAGTCGCGTATATGTATACTTTTTCCCCTGAAATGTAAATGCAAACCAATGTTGGCTGTCAGGGTGTATTGGTATTTAGAAAAACGCATTGCTAATATCTACCACAGAAAAATACTTTTGTTGAGGTTTCAAATCATTTAATAAGGTGTGTGGATCTGGCACCATAGGTGCCCTAGGTATAACTGCGTCATTTACAGCTTGTAAATCTTGGACCATATGCCATTCTCCATTTGCTTTCCTAACAGGAAATAAGGGTGTATTACATGGTGAATCGGGAGATTCTATCAATACTCCTTCCTTAAGTAAGGCTGCTATTATAGGTTTGATTCCTACTTCTGCATCCTTTCTCAAGGGATACTGCCTCTTTTGAGGTCTAAATGCTGACGTTGGCGTGATAGTGACTGGACCTGCTGTACGAATAAGTCCTACATCTGATTTTCCTGTTGACCAGAGAGTCTCTGGTATGTCTCGTAAGGTTTTTTCCTCTTCTTCTAGTAAGAATGCTACTCAGCTGTCCTCACTTGCCTACAAGTGTACAGCTGGGTGTGTCTGTGTTATCCAATTCAACTTCTGCTTTTGTATTCCCTGTTCTGAAAGTTCTAATTCTGTCTGTTTTTCCCACCTTGTGACTTTTTCTCCTAGGTCTGCCCACTTCACATTTTTATCTTTAGTCAAAGTCACATGTGGTAATCGATTAGATCTGTAAAGTGCTAGGAATTCCTGGGGCAATGAACAGCTTACTACACTGTTTCCTTCTGTGTCCCAGTACAGATTTCGTAATACTAATCTGCTAGCATGGTTTCTAAACAGTTCTTGCTCATATTCTTTATCAGGTCCTGGTTTGCTACAGTAATATAGAGTGCAATGCAACAAATGCTGTTTGTCAGTGTCAAGGGAGGGGGATTTACTGATGGCTACGTTCATCAGTTCTTCGGTTACTGTCCCTGGACCAGTCGTAACCAAGTCCTGGCTGTACCAATAAAATGTTTCACCCTCCGGTCGCACTACAAAAGTATCCATTTGTCACTGTGCTTCCATACCCTGCATAGTTGGAACTACTGCTATGCCAAATATCTGCATTAGGTCTCTGCCTAAAAGATTTACTGGGCATTTTGCAGAAACAACAATTTTGCTTTTCTGAGTCATCCCTGAAACAGGGTCAGTTATTGCTATGTTGTGGGAAAGTGGCTCCCGATACAGCTGTCCATTAGCTGCTTTCACCAATATGTAATCAAGTGATTCTGAATTTTCTGGTAGTTTGGAAGGATGTATCAGGGTTCGTGAAGCCCCTGAGTCACACAGGAATTTAACTTCCCTCCCCTCCACCAGAAGTGTAACTTCCGGTTTTGTTTCTGCTAAGTAGAGCTCTAGGCTCAATAATGCCAAGTCTAAAATTTCATGTTCTTCATTATCTGTGATTTCATGCACATCCTCTATTTCTTCTATCACATTCTCTACTTCTTCTATCACATTTGCACTTGTCTTTTCTTGATTAATCCTTTCTAGTGATTCTTGACTATCATATAGTCAGTCCTCACCCTCCTTGTCTTCTGTGGTTACCTTTTTATTTTGCCTGCAATCTCTTGCTAAATGTCCCTTTTTTCCGCATTTAAAACATTCACCCCTTTTCTTTCTCTCTTCAAACTCCTCTGATCGTTTATCAGATTGTTTGTTTCCCTGGGCATTTTTCTTACCCTTCTTCCCGGTCTGTACTACAAAGACTTCTGATCCGTCTTCTACTGCAAATACTTGAGTTTTCTTTTCTTTTTGCTATTAAAATGCCTTTCGGCATGTCTTGCATATTCAAGTAATGACTGTAATCTACTTGTACGATGATCTACCATGTGCTTTGTGATAAAGCTGCTAATGGGTGCAATACTGCCTTTCAAAAATGCATTCTTTAGCTGCTGCTCATATGGGGAATCATGTGTTTGGTCTTCAGGTACCTGCATTCCACAATGGTTATTAAAACACTCTAATAATCTGGCATAATATCTATCAACAGTTTCACCTTCTTGTTGTATGCATTGATTAATGCAAGTCCAGTCAGCCCTAGGCTTCCATTTCTCAGAGATTCGGTCTGTCAGACCTTTCACTATGTTATCCAGTTCTGTGTTACTATGTGGGAGTGGCCTATGTTCTGCGTCATGGGAATTCCAGTTGCCACTGATCATGTGCCAATCTGGACCTACGATCTGTCTGATTACTTTCTCTACTTCCTCTAAATTTAAATGGTAACTTAACCTCATGCCTTGTAAGTCTTCTAAGAATTTTCTAAAATTAACTTTCGGATGGGGAATTCCCTCTGTGGCTTTCCGGATGTCTTCCGGTGTCCACAGTCTATATACTAGAAGAGTTGGGTCCTGTCCTGCCTGTCCTGCCTGTGGATTTGGTACTTCTATGAGTGGACATATCTCTTCTTCACTCATAGCTTGTGAATTTTTATTTACTTCATACAATTCAATATCCCCTCTTAAGTTGCGTGTTCGAGACCTAGTCTCGATAGGATCTCTGACAAATGGTTTTCGTTTTGCAGGGACAGCTGGATATAGCGGAGGTGGATCAGCTTGTCCACTCACTTCATATTCTGGTAAGGGAAGCGGAGGTGGCGGAGGGGCTGTTGCTATTACCAAGTTATTGTCTTCTTTATCTAAAAACATTGCTTTTGAATTTTTATTCTTTTGTTCCCTGCGGTTTGCTTCCTCAAGCCACCTGTGTGCCTGAGGAAATCCTAATTGATGTTGCTTTTTTATCTGACCTTTTGCGTCTGTTTTAAGTTGTTTGACAGGTTTGATAAGTGAAGGTTTATCTAAATTACCATCGAATTTGTATTTATTAACCCATTTTGTATAGTACCTAACATTGTCGGCACGCTGTAATTGCATATATTTCGCGTCTTCAGTTAAAGGCGGATCTCGGGAACTTTTTGTGCACTTATTTCCCATGTTGTCTTAACTTAGTTAGAAATTGTTACGTAACCCTTTTTATCACGTGGTACCATGATTTTCACTTCTTCACAGTTTATCTAGAATAACTGCCTACCTATCCTGTTTCCCTGATCTATGACAAGACAGTAATCTTTTTTGTCCCTGATTTACAAAAAAATCTCCCTGACAAAAACAAATACTGTAACAAGTCCCTGATCTGAAACAAAGAAAAGGTAAATTCCTCCTTACCTGAGCCTCCGTGATTGATCTCTCACCGGAACTGTTGACTCGTCCTCCAATCGCAGATCAGAAACAGTGGCTGGCCTCTTTTGAATGACAATTCAGTCTGAGGTCTTTTCAAAGCAGAAGAACCGATGTGGCTTCTTCCCCGTACGGTTTCATGACACCGGGCCCATCTGATCTGAGCTAGAGTGAGAGGTTTCCGGTCCGAAGGACCAATCAGTCAAAAGAAAAATAAACTTTAAAAATGATCAATACACGGTAGGTTCAGGTTAAGGTACTTTAATCTTGCAGCAAGGAGACAAAAACGTGCTAATACAGAGTTTGTCTAACTAAAATCAGGAAGTAAGTTCATCTTTATACAATTTCTAACAAGACATTGCCTACCAAGCTGACGTAACAGATCACAAGTTTTAACATCATCATTACATAGCAGCTGTTTATCCATAATTTTCTGCTTGCACTATCAATTTTATGAAAAACTTCCTAAGAAAAACAACGTGGCCTTGGTGACCACCGGTTAGATACAGTTTCCCACTATGTTATGTTTCTATTCAAGGTACTACAGCTAATTCGAGCACAAAGCAAGTATAGATTCTTCAAGCAGTCCTTTGTCTTATGTATCTCTTCTTTTCCGCAGCTGTGCATGTTCTCATAACACGAACAGAGCTAATTGTTCAAAATCATAACATTATAGAATATGGTATTGCTTCATTTATTTCTTCCTGACCTAGCAGATAATCACCTGCTTCTCAGTACATTTCCAAAAGGCATAAACATGAATTTTGCTGTGCTAGCAATTACTAGGTCAGGGGCCATCTTGCAAGTTTCAGAAAGCATACTGCAGTTTCAAAAAGTATCTTATTATTTCATACAGAATTAAGCTGTATATAAAATAGAATGAAAACGTGTTAATTCTTTTAGCTTCTAATAAGCATTAGACATATACATAAATGCATATTTCTCTGACATTAGGTATAATATTTTGTCACACACAGCAGGGGTTTGAATCCTGGGAGTGCTACTAAGTTGTATACATAATCATATCCCACAACTGTACAGATTTTGATACAATGTGCATACTTACACCCAACAACAGTACAGAATTTGCTAGAATTTTCAAAATGGACATTGTATGCATAATCATACCCCACAACTGTTCTAATCTGTCCAGCATGTGCAGATAAATGGCCCATATCACCAACTTGGTACCCTGTTCCCCTGAAAATCCAGTGTGATGTTCCAAGAATTGTAGGCAGCTGTAAATGACATATAAGTGATATTCAAATGTGTACAATAGTCAGAGAATGTATATGGAATCAAGCCTGTCATTCTAGCACCTCACCCAAAGTGTATGACAGCAACTCTCAACATATGTTGCATTAACACCTGCAGACTGTCACGCTGGTATGTAAGACACAGGTCACAAATATAATAATTTATAAACATACCAGTGTACAATATAAGGCCATTGTGTAGTGTAATAATGCATGTAAGGGAAAGACCACTGCAGTGACTAAGAATGTTGTGAAAACTACAAGGATATATTAGTCGCTAATTGAACTCTCTCTCTCACCCCTACCATATGTGCATAATAACCCAATGACACTCCTCAACTGGTATATGTACACTCCATACTTTTCTTGGGATATATGTCCTAATGGTTTATAAATATTCGCATTTGTTTCTATGCATGTGCTATGTGAAAATACACCCATATTGGTGGCCTGTTGCCATTAATGAAATCTGCATGCTCCTGTAATGGTCACTGTTGTTTCATATATGCATGTGTTCTGCTTGCTCTCCAACTGTGCTAAATCTGGTGTGTTGGGTTAATGGGAATACGTATGCATGCTGTTATAACTAATCTTGAATACTGTTGACTGTTACAAACCCATATCTGTCATAAACCTGTGACAACACAGCTTGTATGGGAAGGCCGGTCCCAGAGGACCCACCTGTCCCACATCAGCTGGCCTGGGGCCCAGCCTGGGACCTCTTCTTCCACCTTGGGCCCTGTGCCACCTTCGGGTGTAACCACTGCAGGGGATGGAGCTCACCCCCTCTCAGAGCAGGTACATAGGGGAACCTGTCACTCGTCAACAGGTCTAGGCCATGGTTCATAAGGAGCATGATCTGGAGTATCGAGAGCGGCTACACCAGCTTGAGGGCCAAGTGGCACTATTAGAGGGTGAACCTGCCCCTCCTACACAGCCCACAGCACAGCCACCTTCTGGGCCGTGAAGGTGCAGTGGTGACTGCCCATGGGTGGGGACCTCAGTCCTACTGTTTCCAGTTGGGAGCTCATGGACTTGCTACTACAAACACCCCTCCCCGTCCAAGGTTTGTACCCCCCACATGTGTCATATACCAGCCCTGTATGCATCTTGTATGTTAACCTACCCAACCTACCTCCCCAAATATACCTACTACCCCTCCCCAGCATCCCACTCTCACCTGAAAAAAAAAAGGGCAATCTGTTCCCACAAAAAAATGTCACCCCATACATAGCTGTCCATTTCGCACACGTGTCCACTGGACATATGTAATTTGGTCTAATTGGCATCACAATGAATATATGTTGTCCTCACCACTCCCCCAGGGGTTTGAGGGTCCAAATGTACCTGCAAATATAATGTATATGCACAGCTTTTGCTGTAGAAGAAATGGGCAGCTATAGACCTTTCCTATACACTTCCTGCACATGCCTAGCTATTTTCCCTACTATCTTTCCCTCTTTGTGCCCCGTTTTTCACCACTGTCTTATCAGCCCCTTTTTTCTTTTCTTTTAAAGGAATTAGCGTGGGGGTAAGTGGCAGTAAGCACTGTTAAGCAGTGGTACACAGGTTTGCGTGGGTGTGCCCGGGGGTAAGCTATGCCTACACAGGTTGAGAAATTCGAAGCTAACTGACTGTAAGAAAACATAAGCGGAGGTTGGCAGTGCTTACCATTGTGCAAACTCATGCAAACCTGCTTACAACTGCTTAAAAGTGCCTTAATCACTCTGTAGCCGATGTCCTTTGTTCTGCTCAGCAACAAAATAAACTGCCTCTCCAAGGCTCGAGCCCTAGACCCTGCACTCCATACACAAAGTGATTTACTACTAAACCATGGCAGATATACATAACCTGAAATTTTCACAAATATATCATGCAGCACAATCAGTCAACGGTACAGGAAATGTATTATTATCACACCACATAACCTGTTAATGCAAGAAGTCTGGACAATGTATGCCACACTGTGGGTACCAGTAGGGATATATGTCAACTAATGCTCTGATACACTTAAAATGTTGCTAGGCACACTGTCATATATATTAGAACACATATGCAGAAGGAGATGAAGTCTGAAACACAAAAGTGTTGCCACTAGTTACTGACTTAAATGCTGCGATCATCCATGACAATTACCAACAGAATGAGGAACAGGACAAAATATGAGCCGAACATGCATGGACATATGGACAGATAAATATCTGTAAATGTAGACAGATAGACAGCTATATGTATATATATATATATATATATATATATATATATATATATATTAATGTATGACTCACAAATAATCATATAACAGCAATTGTATATAGATACATACATATGTTCATATGGATATATATATATATATATATATATATATATATATATATATATATATATATATATATATATATCTATATCTATAGATACATATATATAGATATAGCCACATGAGATATATATAGGTACATACGCATATACACACACAAAAGGTATCAGTAGCTATACATATGTAGAAGTAGTGTGGAAGTACTGGGTGCAAAGTATATCCCTCAGCCACAAGCCCTTCAACTGGCATCTGTGAAATGTGTAGTGTGGCAACCATTCCCACAAATGAGAATAGTGACATTAAACATATACCCACCCACAATTCAAAGGACATGACACGACACACAGGTATGCATACACAGATAACCTTTATTCCTGTACTATACAATAATGTATGCCAGTACTGGCACCACATAAGGTTTGAAATATGTAATCAGTCATGAATGCAAGGCCCACACAAAACAGTAGATGCAAGCAATATGTATATATACCGTACTATGCTGTCCTGGCCAAGGCCTTCAATTAGTACAACAGTAGAAACAGGATTTTCCTTCAGGATACGTAACAATCAACAATTACAGTTGTAGTTCGGCAGCCTCCAATTACACCCTGGAGTCAAGCCCTAGGGGGAAAAGCAGCACTTGTGTTAATGTCACAGTATCTTGTATATAACATTGCTTAACCTAACATCTCACTATCACACTGAATGACCCTCTTCTTATTTATTTTTTATTTATTTTATTTATTTATTTACATTTGTTGACCGGGAGTGTCCGACTGGACGTAGGTCCATTTTCAGCGGAGGCCCGGGGAGTAAAGCTCCACAGTTAAAATAGACAGTAGTTACATTGGATTACATAGCGATTAACAATTTAGCATACCAATTAATTATAAACATATTTACAGATGAAGAACATAGTACATCAGTAGACAGCTCGAATATTTATCGGCGAAGTACATAACAGACATTAACAAATGTTACAATAAGAAGTTCCTGCTGTATAATAAGTACTAGGTTTATGAGCATCTGAGTTTTGCTGTAATCAAGGTAGTTAGTGGGATGGAAAGAAAGGTAGTGGCTGGATAGGGTGGGTGATATTAGAGTGGGAGTTGCAAGGGCATAGCCAGCATGTTTTTAGGTGCACTTTTAGTAAAGTTTTGAAGTGGGTGCATGATGGTACGGAGGTAATTGTGGGTGGGAGGGAGTTCCATAATTTGGCTATGGCGCAAGAGAATAGTGCTTCACCAGCAGAGTTATTCTTAACAGTTACATCACTGAAAAGGTGCCATAGCCTAGGTTAATGACAAAGAACCCACCCCCCATAAAAGGCTGTACTAGGGCAAAAAACACTGTGTACCACACACTTACCTCTGGAATGTACAAGGGCACATATGTTCATAGGTTCATAGGTTCATGGGAAGGTACTAGGCTATTTGCCCTAGGGCCTGTACAAGCCGAGCCAAAAAGGTACCCTGGCTTTCACCACCCAAGAAAATTATTTTCCTGTGCCCCTGTCAAGCAGAACCACAGAAGTGATCCCCGGTATGAATTTTCTATTACCCATCCAATCATCAAGATTTTTCTTGAAGAGTGCTAATGAGGAGCTCTGTTTGACATAGATAGGTAGTCTGTTCCAGAGTATGGGAAGTCTCTGGGACAGGAATCTATCCCTCCAGCATGTTCTGTTTATTGTGGTGACAAGGTTTAGGTCACTAGAGCGTGTAGCTCAGAGGGATTGGGAATTCATTAAGTGGAGCATGTCCAATACCTCTGAGTTTGACATAGCTTTGTATGTTAGGCAGAGATCGCCTCTGAGCAGGAGATATGTGACGGAGTAAAGCTGGAGTTTTTTGAAACGGTCTGCTTAAGGCATCTGTTTGAGGCCAGTAATCCTCTTTGTGAGGTATTTTTGCGGCCTTTCCAGTTGTTGTAGATGTCTTGTGAGGTACATACCAAAAGGGGCGTTGTACTCTATAATGGGTCTAATGAGTGATGAGTAGAGGGGAACAATGACCTCTTTTTTTCTGGATGAGAAACCTTTTGTGATGAGGTGTGCCACATAGAAGGATTTCCTGACCACTGTGGCGATGTGATTATCAAAGGAGAGACTACTGTCCACCTGTATCCCAAGGTCTCTTATTACACTTTCAGTGTTAAATAGACTATTGCCTATGTGGTAGTTCATGGGTACAGAGTTTTTATCAAAGGGGATGACAATGCACTTTTTGGCATTGAGCTTGAGACCATGTCTTTGACACCATGCATCTGTCTAAGTGAGGCCCTTTTGTAGGATGTCCACATCATTAGGAGTTTCGATTATGGCTCCTAGTTTCCAGTCATCTGTGAATTTAGTTAGCCAAAGACCTTCTGTGTTAGCCTGTACTTCAGACAAGTGGATACTAAACAGGAGAGGACCCAGGACTGAACCCTGCGGTACTCCACTTGTCACTGGTCTGAAGTCTGATTTGGAGTCTGCTACTTTCACAGTGTGGGTTCTCTCAGTAAGCCAGTTGGCAACCCATCTTGTGACATAAGGATTTATACCTAGTTTAGTGAGTTTATCTATAATTCCAGAGTGGGGGATGGTGTCGAATGCCTTGGTGAGATCTAGATAGGCTGTGTGAACCACATTACCCTCATCTATGGCTTTGGTGACTACTTCAAAGAAGTCTATCAGGTTTAGGAGACATGATCTGCCTTTTACAAACACAAACTGTGTGGGGTCCAGAGTTTGGAGATCTCCAATGTCTTTGTTTATGAGTTCCATGATGATATGTTCCATGGCCTTGAAGACTAGGCTTGTCAGGCTAATGGGGCGGTAGTTCCCGGGGTCTGTTGTGGCCCCCCCTTTGTGGAGTGCGATAACTGTCACAGTGCACCATTCCATGGGCACAAAGCCTGAGGTGAGGCTATGATTGAACATGGTACTTAGGTGGGGTGCCAGTTCATTCTGTAGTTCATGTAGAAGGCAGCCTGGAATGTTGTTAGGTCCCATGGATGCTGTGTTCTTGGCTTTGGAGAGTGAGGTTTTTACCTGTGCAGCCGTGATTACAGGAACTTTGCATTCTTCTGGTATAAAGATGGGCCCTTTAGGGGGTGAGAGGGGGGGTAAAGTTAGCACTGAACCTATCTGCCAGGATGTTGGCAATATCAGTTGGTTCTGTATATTTAGTGTCATTGTGCTGTAACTCAGAGCAGATCTGAGTGTTGCCATTGAGATTCTTGACATAGCTACAGAATGCTTTGTGGTTGTCTTTAGAATCAGTGGCAATTTTGTTTTCATAACTAGATTTGGAGGATTTTATGAGGGATCTCAGCTTCTTACTGAGGCTGACCAGGGAGTTCCTCCAATCGTGGGATTTTACTCTTTTTTGCAACAGTTTCTTTCTTCTGTTGTAGAGTTTGTTTATGGCAGAAGACCACCAGATTGGCAACCTTTTTTTGGAGGATAGCATCTTGGTTCTGTTAGGGATAGCATGATCCATGCACTCGTGTAAGTGCTTATAAAGTGCATTTGTGTAGAATTCAGCAGTCGTACTTCTATTGTCCATCTGCATGGGTGTCGTGAAGTTTGCCACTTCTCTCTTAAGAAGCGTGAAGTTGGCTCTGGAGAAATTATTTACTGTTGTTTCCCTAATGGGGGGTGGGAGCGGGATGTGGATGTCTAGGGTGATTAGCTTGTATTCGGATCTGACCAACGAGGAGCTGACCTCTGGTGTGGAACACCAGCCACCCATGTTGGTGATGACCAGGTCTAGGATATTGCTGCCCCTGGTGGGGGTGTGGATAAGTTGATCCAAGGCATTGGAATTGATGATTTCCAGAAAACGTTGAGCAAAAGAGTTGGTACATGAGTAGTTTTCCCAGTTAATGGCAGGGTAGTTGAAATCACCCATTATTAGAATGTTGGGTTGTACCTTAATATTTTCCAGTGTATCAAGAAAAGAGGAGTGGGAATCCTGGGGCATGTTGGGGGGTCTGTAGCAAGCTACAATCTGGATTGCAGTTTTGCCCAGAGTTAGTTGAACTTGGATAATCTCAGATGCATTGTGCTGAGCAACTAGCTTGGACGTATGGATATTCTTAATGAATATGGACACGCCTCCACCTTTAGTGTTTATGTCTGGGTTTGGTGGCCGAAAGGTGTGGTATGAATTATAGCCTGGTAATGCAGGGGTGCTCTCTGGAGCTTTGAACCAGGTCTCTGTCACTGCACAGATGTCAATGTTCTCCATTTTAAGGAGTGCCTCGAGTGAGGGCATTTTGAGGTTTAGACTTCTATCATTGAGTATCATTACCCTCAGATTTTGCTTGCTTGTACCTGTTACGGTGGTGAATTTGTCATTTGAACCTTGCCTAAAAAAGGCACTATAGGGGTGGTAAGAGCATTTGCCAGTATCCAGAATCCCAAAGGCGACAGCTGCAGGCCATCTCTGGCAAAGCAGCGTGGTCTGTCGATCATGTCATCCCAGGCAGACATATACTGGATTCCCTTAGAATTACACCAGAAGCTTAGCCAATTGTTAAAGTCAATCATTTTGTCTTTGTACTGTGGTATCATTCTGGGTGATGGCAGGATGCTACTCAGGGCTAGGGTCATACCTGCCTGGGCTACAAGATCGGAGAGCTCCTCCATGTCTCTTTTCATGTAGTCCAGGGAGGTATGTCTCAGGACATTCACACCAACATGGACAATGACAGAGTCATATTTGTACTTGTTGTGGAATGACCTGAGTGCGTGTGTTATGTGGCAGATCCTGGCACCTGACAGGCAGCTGACAGTAACTTTTTCCTTGTTTAGCCTGATGAGTGGAACATCAGTGTGCCTGTCTCCTATGACTAGATTGTTGGGTACGTTATGCCTTATGGGCTGTAGTTGAGTGGCACACTGAGTAAGTGGGCTATGTGTCATTTGGGTTGTGTTGGGGGGGTGGAGGTTGCTTGCATTTCTGCTTTGGAGGTCTCTGTTGTTTGGGTAGATTTGTACTGAGAGCCTCCGTGAATGTAGGTGTGTGTTTTGTGCTTCTGTGTGTGTGTTTTGGTGATGTAGGTTTTGAGGGACTATGTGATGATTGTGGTGCGGTGCAAGTGTTTACCTTCTCCTCTTGACTGTCTAGGCCAGTCTTTGGTGAAGAGAGCTTTGCTTCCAGTTTGGCTATATAAGTGCATCTCTCACAGGTCGTAGTGTTGGGTGGTAGGAGGAGAGGGTTGTCTGTGTACATGAGGCAATTGCTGCATTGTCCCAAGATGCCCAGATTCATCAGGTAGAGAGGAGAAAACACCGGGAGCTGACCTTTAGGCATGCCTGAATAGGTGCTTATTTATTAAGTGCTAAAAACTGTCTTCCTCTAGGCAAGTGAGGAAAGTTGAGTGCTGTAGTAATTTGTAACTTATTTAGTGCTTATAATGAGTTCTGAACAAGTACTGAGCTCAAAGAAACAGATGAGTGCTAAAACTAAAAATCTGGCTAGCTGCAAGTGAAATTTTGAAGAATAGACTTTATGGCGCCAGGAATAGTTTAACCCCAGTTAAGTGTGGGGGGGGGCTTAGGAGCTCACAAACAGTCCTGGACACAGCAAATCCGTATCTGTGCAAGACCTGCCACAGGAAAGGGGGGAAGCAAGCTTAGAATTTTTTTTCCCCAGTAAAGTGGAAATGGAAAAAACTGGAACAGAAGTTAATTCAACGTTAAAAATCTGAGTGGGTTGGCCTTCACAAATGTTCTGTATTGGATTGAGTGAACTAATGACACAAGACTGGGAGGAATGTCACAGATCAAATATACAGTATGGGCAGGCAACTGCAAAGCCACCAAGTATAAGAACATACAACACTAGGGAGGGTGGGTGGGAAATTACAATTCCTAGCTGTAGCCACTAAATGAAATTTTTCTCCAAATGTTGCCCCCATATATATGGACTTGGCCCAACAGTCGCTGCGGGGGTCCTTGACATGACTGGGATGATAGCAGCAATGCTAGCGGTAAATAATGATAGGCCATTACCTGACAAAGACTAGCATATATGTGGAGGACAGAGGCTGGAACATAGAGCCATATTTGCATTATTGCTGTTACACACCCTGGAAATTGCTGGTGTTACAGGATTCATTGCAGCATACCCTTATGCAGGGATACGACATTGAAATACAAATGGATGTAGCCATGTACTGATAGCACTCAACAGACAGAATGCTACAGATATATTCATAGGTTCATAGGTTGATACTAGGCTATTGGCCCTAGGGCGTATACAAGCCTAGCCATAACAATTCCCTGGCTATTTCGTCCCACACTATTTACTTCCCTGGACCCCTGTCTAGCAGGGTGATTGACGGGATCCCCAGGGTGAATTTCCTTTCTCCCATCCAATTATCTTGGTTGCTTTTGAAGAGGGCCAAAGAGGCACTCTGCTTGACATGAATGGGCAATCTATTCTAGAGTCTGGGGAGTCTCTGGGTCAGGAACCTATCCCTCCAGCATGTTTTGTTTATTGTGATGACAAGATTTAGATCCCTGGAGCATGTGGCTCTGAGGGATTGGGATTTCTTTAAGTGTAGCATGTCCAACACCTCTGGGTTTGACATGGCCTTGTATGTTAAGCATAAATCGCCTCGGAGTAGACGATATTCGTCAGAGTATAGCTGGAGTTTTTTAAGGGGGTCAGCATAGGGCATCTGCTTTAGGCCTGTGATTCTTTTAGTGAGGTATTTCTGCGGCCTTTCCAGTTGTTGCAGATGTCTTGAGAGGTACATACCAAATGGGGCATTGTATTCTATAATGGGTCTAATGAGGGATGAGTACAGTGGGACAATGACCTCCTTTTTTCTGGATGAAAAGCCCTTAGTGATGAGGTGTGCCACATAGAAGGATTTCCTGACTGTTGTGGCAATGTGGTTATTGAAGGTGAGACCACTGTCCACCTGTGTCCCTAAGTCTCTTATCACACTTTCAGTGTTTAGTGTACTGCCACCTATGTGATAATTCATGGGTACATGTTTTTTTCCAAAGGGGATAACTATACATTTCTTGGCATTGAGCTTGAGCCCATGGGTCTGGCACCAAACATCTGTTTCTGTAAGGCCCTTTTCTAGGGTAACCACATCATTTGGGGATTCAGTAATGGCTCCCAGTTTGCAGTCATCTGCAAACTTTGTTAGCCAGAGTCGCTTAGTGTTGGCCTGTACTTCAGAGAAGTAGATTACAAACAAGAGAGGTCCCAGGACTGAACCCTGAGGTACTCCACTTGTCACTTGTCTCGAGTTGGATTTGGAGTCAGCTACTTTTACAATGTGGGTTCTGTCAGTAAGCCAGTTGGCAACCCATCGAGTGACATAGGAATTAATGCCCAGCTTAGAAAGTTTATCTATGATTCCAGAGTGGGGGATGGTGTCAAAGGCCTTGGCGAGGTCCAGATAGGCTGTGTGGACTGCCTTACCCTTGTCCATGGCTCTGGAGACTGATTTGAAGAAGTCAATAAGGTTCAGGAGACAAGATCGGCCCTTCACGAACCCAAACCGGGTGGGGTCCAGTGTTTTAAGGTTGCCAATTTCTTTGTTTATAAGTTCCATGATAATATGTTCTATGGCCTTGCAGATCAGGCTCATCAGACTGATGGAGCGATAGTTCCCGGGATCCAAGGTAGATCCTCCCTTGTGGATTGGGATAACTGTAGCTGTGCGCCACTCAGTGGGCATGAAGCCTGAGGTGAGGGTATGATTAAGCATGACACTTAGGTGAGGTGCCAGTTCTTTTTGTAGTTCATGTAGTACACAGCCCGGGATTTCATCTGGTCCCATGGATGCTGTATTCTTAGCTTTGGAGAGTGCGTTTTTTACCTGTGTGGCCGTTATTACCAGAATTTGGCAATCTTACAGTATTGAAGATGGGCCATTTAGGAGGTGAGACAGGGGTGAGGTTGGCACTGAATCGATCTGCCAGGATATTGGCAATATCCTTGGTATCAGTATATTTAATGCCATTGTGTTTGAGCTCCGAGTAGATCTGAGCATTGCCATTTAGATTATTGACATAGTTATAGAATGCCTTGTGGTTGTCTTTGGAATCTTTGGCAATTTTATTTTCGTAACTAGCTTTGGAGGATTTTATGAGGGATCTCAGCTTCTTACTGATGCTGGTAAGGGAGTTTTTTGCATCCTGGGATTTTCCTCTTTTCTGCAACAGTTTTTTCCTTTTGTGTAAAGTTTGTTTATGGCAGCGGACCACCAGATTGGCTTCCTTTTTTTGGAGGAGAGCATCTTGGTTCTATTTGCTGTGGCACGAGTCATGCGTGAGTGGGTGTGCTCCTACAGTGCCTTACTGTAGGACTCAGCAGTCAAACTTTCAGTTCCCGTCTGCATGGGTGTCATGAAGTTTGGTAGCCGAAAAGTGTGGTAAGAGTTGTAGCCTGGTATTGTAGGGGTGCTCTCTGGAGCCTTGAACCTTGAATCAGGTCTCAGTTACTGCACAGATATCGATGTTCTCCATTTTTAGGAGTGCCTCGAGAGAGTGCATTTTGAGGTTCAGACTTCTAGCATTGAGTAGCATTACCTTCAGATTTTGCATGCTTGTACCTGTTATGGTGGTGGTTTTGTCCTTTGAACTTTTCCTAAAAAAGGCACTATAGGGGTGGCAAGAGCCTTAGCCAGTAAACTGAATCCCAGGGATGACAGGTGCAGACCATGTCTGGCAAAGCATCACGGTCTGTCGATCATGTCGTCCCAGGCAGACAGATACTGGATTCCCTTTGAATGACACTAGAAGCTTAGCCAATTGTTGAAGTCAATCATTTTGTCCTTATATTGTGGAATCATTCTGGGCGAAGGCAGGATGCTACTCAGGGCTAGGGTCATACCTGTCTGGGCCACATGATCCGAGAGCTCTTCCATGTCTCTTTTCATGTAGTCCCGGGAGGTACATCTCAAGTCACTCACTCCAACATGGACAATGATAGAGTCATATTTGTACTTGTTGTGGAATGACTTGAGTGCATGAGTTATGCGACAGATCCTAGCACCCGACAGGCAGCTCACTGTAATTTTCTCCTTGTTCAGCCTGGGACAATACTTGTGTAGTGCACAGAAAAAATCTAACAGCAATACCCCTGATATCATACGGATAGGCCCACAGTTGAGAGCTAGGCAGACAGACAGCATTCCATGAAAAAGTACCATGTACACAAAAACCCTGTAAGAAGAGCAAGATAAATTGCACACAACAACAGTACTCACGTTGTCTGTAGGTCTGGAACCTTAACCAAATGTGGATTTGGCCTGTGTTTGCACGTTCTGCTGTAAGAGGTATTGCTACCTGCAGTCTCTAACACTGATGTCCACACACAGGAAGGATGTGATCCATACTGTAAAGGTGAAGGGACAACGTCCACAGAAGGCAGCAATTAATAGTACAGGGTTGCCATGACAGTGGTTATCTGACGTACTACACAGCAGGCTGCATGCAATTAGCAACTGGTGGATGCTGACTGGTGTAGAGGACATGACCTGATCATGTGCGAGAGAGAGAGAGAGAGAGAGAGAGAGAGAGAGAGAGAGAGAGAGAGAGAGAGAGAGAGAGAGAGAGCGAGAGAGAGAGAGAGAGAGAGAGAGAGAGAGAGAGAGAGAGAGAGAGAGAGAGAGAGAGAGAGAGAGAGAGAGAGAGAGAGAGAGAGAGAGAACGAACAACATAACAGATATGTGAAACAGATATGCATTTACTGGCATGTAGTATATGGCATAGAATAATAGGATGTATACTGTGAAAGGATGTATATGTGCCATCAGTACATGCTCCTGTAATGATATTGTGCTCAACAACTGCACTGGACAGTAGTATCAGTCCCTGTGTGCAGTGAGACATACCTGTCAAATGTGCAGACCAGTAGTGAATGGCAAAGATGTGACCCACGATATCTGTGTTCTGTAAATTACTATGGCAAATGGCTGGTGGGGGTATTAATACTGCCATGATAGACACATGAGTGAGAGACCACACCACCTGCAGGACAGTCATGTTAAAGTGTAGCATAGCATGCCCAACTGCCATAGCATTATAATATACTTATCTAAAGTTTGTCACCATATATATACCCCCCTAATGTTAGTCTGTGTTCACATGTGACACCTATCTGTGTTGCAGCAAGGCAGAACAGGTCAGCTGTGAAGTAAAGAGGGTACATGAGTGTGGTCCAGATGTTTGTATGCACCCCACATACAGATACATATATGCGTGATACATATTCACAGCTGTGTATGTGTACAGAACCTCAGACAGTTATACATTTATATAGGTATATAATTCAACACAAAATGATATCTACACATATATGCACATATGTATATATATATATATATATATATATATATATATATATATATATATATATGTGTGTGTGTATACAGATATATATATATATATATATATATATATATATATATATGTATGTGTGTGTGTGTCGACATATATATATATATATATATGTATAGATATAAAAAATATATATATATACATGTCAATACATTTCCACTGCCATGACATGTGTGAGAGAACATCACACATCAGTACACAACATACCTACACACCAGTACATGGCTGCAAGATGGAGTGTGGAGGGGGTTGGTATATGACATGTGGTGGTTAAACACTGTGGATGGGTAGTTGCATTTGGAATGTGGAGGCCATTGCACCCCCACATGGCAACAAAGGGAACAGGGTGCCCACCCATGGACAGTCACAACAGCATCTACATGGACATAAATGTGCCTGGGCTGTGCGCTGGGCATGAGGGTCATGCATGTCGAACCTTGTATATGTGTACTGCATGCTTCCAGGTGATGTAGCACATACCCCATGTCTCTGTGGAGCTCCCTATGCCCAATACCCGCGACCTAACTGGGTGACAGACACATGTCCGTGTGTGCTCCATGGGGTGGGGTACACCATCCCCTGAGGTGGTTACACATGAAGGTAGTGATGGAACAATAGATAATGAGGTTCCATGGTGGGCCACGGATGTGATGTGGACTGGTAACATGCGCACATTAGGTTGGAGTGGTGTTCTCTGCTGGCAAATAATCCCTACACATACCGGTGTATAACTTTTATGGAACATATGTGGGCTGTAACAGTCCACACAATCCCAGAACATGTCCAACAGCATGTATAGATATCCCCATTACTACAGAATGGCAGATGTGTAGGAATCACATAGCAGGCCTACCACATGCATATGTGGAAACAGTGGCAGTGACAATGGCATGCAGGTGAAATACCCTATAACAGCCCTGCAACTCTAGTGTCCCCACAGGGAGCATGTCTATAACCACATAGCAGAAAGTGTTGTACAATACAATATATGGCCCAATGGTACACATATCGGATACATAACACAAGCGTAGTGTGAACATTATGTTGGAGCTGATATGGTGGCGGGAGACTATGTGCATTGTATTATGGTAAACTTGACATGAGTTTCTCAGACATATTCACATCATTATGTCTTTCAGGGAATATGGCACACCCGAGGAAACCCACCTACAGTGCCACTGAGGAGGAGATCATCATCACCAGCATCATCCACAACTACCAGCAGTTGTTCTCATGGACAAGCATGGACCAGCAGGAGAGAACAGCTGTGTGGACAGATGTGGTCTGCAGGGCGAATGAGGTGGGGATGCACAGCCGTACTTATGAGCAGGTCCACCACCATTGTAGTGATCTGCTCCGGCAAGTACGTCATTGTGCCGCTGTCGTGCGAGGTGACCTCCTTGCAACGGGGGGCCATAACATCCACCCCTCCCTCAGCAGAGTGGAGGAACTGCTCATCAGCCTGATAGCACCTGCCCGCCCGCAAGAGCTCCAGACTTATACAGTCATGGAGGTGGGTGCTATTCACACACCACACATTGAGCATGCAGGTAAGGTTCCAGGGTATATCAGTAGACTACTGTAGTGTATGCATCTGTACAGGTAGGCCATGCATATGTGAGATGTGGGGTATGTTGCTGTGTAGTACCGATAAGCAGCAATGCATAAACTGTAGTGCAGCCACCCTGTAGCAAAGCCACAGCTGTGGCCACTGACCTGAACTCTATCCCATGTCAATGTACGTACCTCTGGGATACCAGAAAGGCAGCGGCCGGATGCCAGTGAGTATGGTTTAAGGTTATGCTTGGCAATTCACTGTGCATGTCATAGCTAAGGTGTAGGCCATGTACACATCTAACACACCTACCAAAAATGCATGCTGTACATGTGCACTAACACAGCACACACCTCACTAATGGGATTACCAGCGTCAAACACATGCAATACACAGTCCATCTGAGACAACTGTGGATACACTCCAGTGCACATTGCCCAGGCACAGCTGACGTCTGCCTAACATACACAGCTATGTCATACACACAGCAGTTGAACATGCTACAGATAATGACATCCCACTCCCTCTGCTAACACACACTACAGGGTCCTAAACATAATCAACACATTACACAGAACATACTGGAGGGATAGGGACCTGTCCTATTGAATTCCCACACTCTGGAATGGACTACCCATACAATGTCAGGCAATGCTACTCATTGACCCTCTTGACAGAAACACTTCACAACTGAATGGGTAATACACCCTGGGTAGCATGTCTGTGCCACAGCCTGACAGGGGCACAGGGGAATAACATTAGTGAGTGGTACATGACAGGGAACCCCTGTGGCTTGGTTTATGTAGGCCCCAGGACCAATAGACCAGTACTCACCTATGAACCTATGTGTGCAACAGGTAACATCAGCCATGGCCCAATCATTGTCAATAATGGTCTCTACATTCACCATAGGTACAGTACATTGTCTCTGTGGTTGGTCTAATGGTAGTCTATCACACATGCATACACCACTGATGATGACATATGTGAATACACATCAAACATTCACTAAACACGTGTCCACATGTGATCCAGGAACACACAGATGCTGTGAGCAGCAGCGGAAACACCTGACACACACATCTTGCAATGGTGTGTTCACCTATGAGGTATGGTGCACAGTATATGCCAGGGTGTTGAAAAGATGCACAGCATTGCTGTGGACATGGGTTCAGTGGATTCCAGGGGGGGGGCATCACCTACAAACAGAAGCCATGGATCACAGCCATGTATAATGTTGGTAATGGGGACTGACTACAGTTGCACTGCATGCTGTTGAGCCCCACATGTCCTACATGCTGACATGTGTGTAATTACAGGTATGTGTGTGATACTGTACTGCACCATCGCCTGCGATTGTGTGTGTTATGCAGTTGCAGGAGCTGTCTGTAGGTGCTGTCTGATGGAATGTATGGCTTGCCATGTATGTCAATTGCATGTGTGTATGTCTGTGTGTGTGGCCATGTCTGCATACGTGTGTGTGTGTGTGTGTGTGTGTGTGTGTGTGTGTGTGTGTGTGTGTGTGTGTGTGTGTGTGTGTGTGTGTGTTTACTGTTTAGCGGTGTTGTACAGGTCTTACAGTCTATTCACAGGTGGCGAGGTGGGGCTGGGTCTCCCCTGCAGGGAATCTGATGTCACTGATACAGACAGTGACCTTGAAGGTAGGTTTGTTGAGGCACAGGAAGGGTCGTCAGGGGACTGCCACAGGGCCACCAGTTGACAACCCACATGTATCCACACCATCCACGCACACAGTCACAGTGCCTCTACACATCCCATCACCATTAGCCCTAGCTGAGGGACAGCCTATGGTTGGCATGGGCCAGGACAGTGTGGTATCTATGGCATGTGTGTCAAGATATAGCAGCCATAGCCAGATGTCTGGTGGAGTATCACATAGGCAGATGTGCAGAGGTGCTCGTAGGAGCACTGCTGGTCATCATGCCCCTGGCAGAAGTGCCACATCTATTTCAACCACATGCATGTTCCAGACTGTCATGGAGGCACAGGCACAAATGGAATGGTACACCAGACAGGGTCTATGGGTGCAGAGGGCTCATCACACCTCTGTACCTGACAGCATCCATGACCTAGCAGGTGTCATCCATAATTATACCGAAGTCATGGATAGACAGTGGGGCGAAACACTGGAAATCATCCACAATGTCATGTCCATGCGTCAGGACAGGGCGGGACGGTTGCGGCGGCCACGTGGGCATATGCCAGCAACATTAGCAGCTGGAGGTCACTGTGGACATCCAAACAGTCACAGCCGCTCCCATAGTGGCAGTACCAGCCCCAGCACTGTGCGGGGGCTGTCCAGAACCCATCATAGCAGACCATGTGCATGTAGCCCTGGCCAGTCCCAGGAGGGACCTGGATCCAGTGGACATCTGCCAAACTCGGGGGACAGTACTTGGTCTGACTGTGTACCTGATACTGCCTGTAGCACCCCTGCCAGGCACAGGTCCTGTGTCCGTGGCCAGAGATGGTGAACTGCAAACCCTGCCAGGTACAGTCTGCAGCTGTCCCACAATTCCATGTATAGAGCAGCAACATGGAGGAACTGTGTGCATGCAGGCACACACACATAAACAACGAACCTAGGGCAACCACATACCTGCACACACAACATCACCAGTGCCCCATAACAATACTCAGCCCCCCTCTCACACACACACACACACACACACACACACACACACACACACACACACATACATTGTCAATTGTATGGCTCAGCCTAGGCCTCTGGCAAACCAACAACACACCCTGTGCATATGATGATACCTGTGCCACTCACTGACATCCGTAACATCGATGCAGGGACAGGCTAACATGATTTTGGTGCACAGGGTTACTGTACAACAGTGTAGCAATGGAGTGATGTTTAGCATGTTGTCATCAGTAAAGTTAAATGCTAATATCTTGGAAGGTGTAGCTGTGCCACCATGATGCATCATAGCTTTAATTAACAATGTTGTATTGCTGTCACCAGTATCTGTTTTGATTGTGTTGTGTTTGTCCATGAGCCACATGGCTGGTGGGTGTAGTGGTGTCAGCAGGCCTTCTACAGAGGACACCAGTAAGTGTAGTGGGTGGTACACATGCCGTGGCTGGGTACAACACACAGTGCCTTTGGTTAGGATGCAGTACAGGTACAGGACTGTACACAAGGAGGTATGTCCCCGTGCAAGTAATACATCTGTTGCACATATAATCCCACAAGGCAGGATAGGCACAACAACACAGTGCTATATATGCAGTCTGCAATGTGGATGACATTGAACATGCTAACAGCAGGGTGTATGTCCCTCTCCCCACTCTACTGCGATCCTCACCTAAGTAACATGTGTGTGCCAATGCCAGTGGCATAGCCCTATCCTAAAGAGGGTGTGAGGTGCTCAACTACTGTGAATGGTGTAAACAGCAACTAACAACCTGATTACATACACTACACAGCATTACAGACAGCTATGTGGGGGGATAGATGCAACAGTAACTGGAATTATGGCAGTCGTATCCACAACAGCTACACCCAGTGAGTTATAGCAACCGCAGTAGTGCTGAACACCTCAACAGTGTGGAGGAGGGCATTGACACATCTATGACCTGTGAAGGACTGTATGCCCATGGGATGGCACCTGTGGTATGTTGGCATATGCCAAGCAGTCCTGGTGGGAACATAAATCCTGTGAATGGAGGTAAATCCCATAACAACTACACATATTCCTACAAGCGGGATGGTGTCCAAAACCTGCTATGATCTACATAAGCATTGTGCACCTCCTAACCCTCATCTACACCTGTCATGATTGGGTTAAGGAGGTATACCAGGTTCAGGTTGTATTCTCTGCCTTTGACAAGTCCAACATTGTCAGGGTCCTGTGTGTTGAGATAACCAGTGACATTGGCCATGGGTTCATTGTTGGTATGTTCCATGTCCCTACCGACCATGATCATTATGCTACTGGGTGGTAGTTCTCAGCTGACGTGGTGGGTTTGTGGATGTCCCTGCCAACATTGGTAAATCCATTGTCAGGTGGAGGGCTATTGGATTGTATGAGGGATTCCAGCTACTTACTGCACCTGCCCAGGAGTTTCCCCCAAGCATGACATGTCACTTGACTGTACTGCATGATATGTTAGTAATGCCAGCCTTACATCGTACAGGTGGGATGGAGTACTGTTAACATGTACTGCCCTTGTCATGTAGGGTCCTGCTTATGGGATCTGCTAAGGTTGATATTGTATTGCAGGCCAGACATATTTGGCTTGGGTGGAATACCTATCCATGCCAGATGTATGTTGTTTGGGTCTCTCAAATCCATCAATGGTGCATGTGGACATATATGTTGTGGTTACATTTCCAGTTCCATCTACAGATGTATGTCCATATATACCTATATTGATATATATGTGTTCACCTTTGACAGGGAGACAATCATTTCTTTGAACGGCCCTTTCTGCAAACCAAAAGGACAAACCCATAATTTCTTACTGCATCACAGTTCAAAACACAGCAGTTCTAAAGGCACCTTCACTGACTCTCAATCAGCAAGTTGGAATACATATAATAATGCAGGGGGGCATGCCCCCGTGTACCCCCTGTCTGGGGGGCTGGGCCCCCAACAACCCCCCTACTGTGATATACTAACTCCTAGTTTGCACTACAGTGGGGATAGGCCATCCGCAACCCAATTACGTAATCTGCAATGAGCGAATGCATAGTGACATTTGCTCATTGCATATTTGATGCATGTATTGCAAGATTGTGCAATATTGAGAACATATGTCTGGCCTTCCAACTTTTGGACACATGGATTTCTCCCTTTGAAAGGTGAGCCATATATATGCTGACATATATGCATTCCTAGTGCTGTATATATGTGGACATGTGGATGCATACATATATATCTATGGATGTATGCGTATCTATGTATATATGTATGTATTGGTTTATAAATATATATATATATATATATATATATATATATATATATAGATATAGATATATATATATATATATATATATATATATATATATATATATATATTATATATATATATATATATATATATATATATATAGATATATTCTTACATGTATATCTCTACATATATAGATATGTTATATCCATTTAAAGATGAATATATATATATATGCACACATAAATACATCTACATGGTGGAATACATTCTCTGTAGTATTGTATACCTGGGCTGGATGATAAGTATGTGAAAACATCATGATTGTGCATCTCTGCCATGGTTTAGTGGTAAATCACTTTGTGTATGGTGTGCAGGGTCCTGGTTTTGAGGCTTGCAGGAGCTGTTTATTTTGTTGCTGGGCAGAACACAGTCCATTGGATACAGAGTAAGTAAGGCACTGTAAAGCAGTTGTAAGTGGGTTTGCGCGATGGTAAGCACTGCTAACCTCCGGCAGCCCCACTGTATGGCACCGTTCTGCTCATAGGTTCATAGGTTTATACTAGGCTATCTGCCCTAAGGCATTTATAAGCCTAGCCTAAACTTTTGTGGCTTACGCCACCCCTTATATGAAAAAATACTGTGCCCATTAGTTTGTTGTGCCTCTGTCCAGCAGTGACACAGAGATGATTCCCGGGGTAAACCTACGATCTCCCATCCACAGGTCTAGATTTCTCTTGAACAGAGTCAGTGAGGTGCTCTGCCTCACATGGACCGGGATTTTATTCCACAGCATAGGGAGTCTCTGAGTGATAAATCTATCCCTCCAGCACGTCCTATTTATATCCGTGCTAAGGTTTAAGTCGCTTGCTCTAGTGGTTTTGGTGGATTTGGATTTTTTGAGGTGGAGCATGTCCATTAATTCTGGGTTGGACATGGCCTTGTATGTCAGGCACATGTCACCTCTCTAAGCAGACGGTATGCGACTGAATAGAGCTGGAGTTTCTTCAATCTGGCAGCATATGACAGATTTTGGAGTCCCTTTATCCTTTTGGTGAGGAACTTTTGGGGTCTCTCCAATTGCTGCAGATGTCGGATGAGATACATCCCGAATGGGGCATTGTACTCGATCATTGGTCTGATAAGTGAAGAGTACAGGGGAACAATGACCTCACTAGATCTGGATGTGAATCCCTTCATGATCAGGTGGGCAATGTAGAAGGTCTTTCTAACCACTTTAGCAACGTGAGTGTCAAAAGAAAGGCCACTGTCAGGTCCCCAGGTCCCTGATAACCTCTTCTGTGCTTAGTGGATTGCCACCTATATGGTAGCTTGGGGTTACCTTGTTTTTCCCGAAGGGTATGACTATACATTTTTTGGCGTTTAACTTCAGGCCATGGCTCTGGCACCAGCTATCTGTTTCCGTGAGTCCCTTCTGAAGGATATCCGTGTCCGATGCACTTTCCACTATGGCGCCCAGTTTGCAGTCGTCTGCAAACTTTGTCAGCCAAAGTCCTCCCATGTTGGCCTGTACTTCTGAGAAGTAGATGCCAAACAATAGGGGCCAAGGACCGAGCCCTGTGGGACACCACTTGTGACCGGCTTGGAGTCTGACACAGCGCCAGCAACTCTAACCCTGTGGGTTCTGTCCTTAAGCCAGTTTGCAACCCATCTTGTGACATATGGGTTTACATTTAAGCTGGTAAGTTTTTCTACAATACCCGAGTGGGGTATTGTGTCGAAAGCCTTTGCAAGGTCAAGGTAGGCTGTATGGACTGCCTTTCCCTCATCAATGGCCTTGGTGACTGTTTCGAAGAAGTCGACCAAGTTCAAAAGGCATGATCTTCCCTTGACAAAGCCAAACTGGGTCGGGTCCAATGTCTGCAAGTCCCCTATATCTTTGTTTATGAGCTCCATTATGATCCTCTCCATAGCTTTGCAGACTAGACCTGTTAAGCTTATGGGACGGTAATTACCAGGGTCCGTAGAGGCGCCGCCTTTGTGGAGTGGGACCACATTTGTCGTACACCACTCCTTGGGCACGTATCCTGTGGTAAGGCTGAGATTAAACAGCTGCCTTATGTGCGGGTTTAATTCCTCATTTAGCTCATGTAGCACACAGCCGGGGACACCATCCGGTCCCATTGATGCTGTGTTTTTAGCTTTAGAGAGAGCAGCTTTCACCTGTGCATTTGAGATGTCCGGGAGGCTACACTCGGCTGGGATAGTTATCTCTACTTTAGGGGGGGAGAGGGGGGTGAAGTTTGCACTGAACCTGTCTGCCAGTATGTTGGCAATGTCTGTGGGTTCAGTGATTTTTGTATCATTTTGGACTAATTCTGAACATATCTGGGAGTTTCCACCCAGGTTCCTAACATAGCTGAAAAAGGCCTTATGATTGTCCTTGCTGTACATGTTTGTAGGGCCATACACACACATGTCCCATACCACAGACAGCCATCATACCAAACTGTGCAGCAGCCCAGTATATGTAGGGTCATTCTGTGACTGGCACATATGGGGATGGTGTAGAACAGATAGTCCATATACTGTAATATTATGCTAGCTTACCATATGTGGCTGTGGCTGTGTTCACATTGGTTGTGGTTCTGCACTGTCACACAGGTGTATCTTACCCTATGCTGTGACATGGCTGTCGAGCCTGCTATATATGTATGTACATGTGCATTCCCCCATACGAGGTGTAGGCCAGTGTTGAGCCAGTCTGCCTGTAGCCTGCACAGTGCATTGTTACATGCCTAGCAGCTTAGTGGACCTAACCAGTGGGATGTTATGTGCAGATACTTGCCAGATGTACTACTGCTGGGCCTCCCTTAAATGGCATGTATGTCAGACAGAGCAGTGGGATGCTGTATAGATGTATGTCAATATCAATTGGGTGGCATGTGTCCATGGCACCCCTGTACCAGCAGTCAGTATGTGTCAGGATAGACAGGAGTGTGTGAATCCAACACCTATGGTGCCAAATGTAGACCAGTTGTTATGTGTTATACCCATCTACATGGCTGTCTACATCCACATTGTCAGGCCTTTTACACATGTGGTGCACTAAGGGATTATGTGTATACCTCTGGACTGTACTGGGTGTGTCCGAAGTATCACATATAGTGGCCATGATTTTAATATGATCTGTTTTGTTTGTTTTATACAGACAGTGAGACACGCACAAAACATCCACAACTGTTATGTGTGGGTATAGAACCCCTGACCAAGGCCTATATCAGGCTACAGCATGGAGCAGTTATAGGTCGTACCACAGCAATTAAAGGGAACTTTTTCCCCAAAGCTGTATTTCACAATGAATTACATCATCAAGATTGGCAAAGTAGGGCATTTGAAAGGTACTGCGAGTGAGTAGCCTATGATGCATTGGTCCATACACAGACATTGAAACACATGCAAAACATCCAGAACTGCCATGGGTGGTGATGGAACCCTACCATAGTTCTAAATCACACTACAGCAGTACACAGTTACAGGACATGTTACAGACATTACTGGGCTATTATTCCCAGAGGTGTATTTGTAGGTGAGTGACATCAGCAGCCTTGACAATGTTGGGTATTTGAATTCTAAGAAGTGTGTGTGACCTAAAAAGCATAACTCGTCACTCAGTCAGAGACACAAAGACTCACACACACACACACACATACACACACACACACACACACACACACACACACACACACACTTACCAAGTCTAGGGTTAGAACACCTTCCCAATTACTTTATCACACTACAGCAGTACGCAGATACAGGACGTACTACAGAGATTATTGGGCTATGCTTTCCCCAGTGGTGTATTTCTAGGTGAGTGACATCAACAGCCTTGCCAAAGTTGGTATATGAATTGTATGAGGTGTGAGTGGCCTTAAAAGCATTGCTCTCTAGTCAGTCAGACACACACAGATTCACAAAATTGCCAGGTCTGTGGTTAGAACACCTACCTAACTACTTTATCACACTACAGCAGTATGCAGCTACAGGACACACTACGGAGATTACTGGGCTATGATTTCCAAGAGGTGTATTTCTAAGTGAGTGACATCAGCAGCCTTGCCAAAGTTGAGTATATGTATTGTACGGGGTGTGAGTGGCCTAAAAAGCATTGCTCTCTACTCAGTCAGACACACACAGATTCACACACAAGCACACAGTTGCCAGGTCCGGTGTTAGAACATCCACCTAACTACTTTCTCACACTACAGCAGTACACAGCTACAGGATGCACTATGGAGATTATTGGGCTATATTTACACCAGAGGTGTATTTCTAGGTGAGTGACATCAGCAGCCTTGCCAAAATTGAGTATATGTATTGTACAGGGTGTGAGTGGCCTAAAAAGCATTGCTCTCTATTCAGTCAGACACACACAGATTCACACACAAGCACACAGTTGCCAGGTCCGGTGTTAGAACACCCACCTAACTACTTTCTCACACTACAGCAGTACACAGCTACAGGATGCACTATGGAGATTATTGGGCTATATTTACACCAGAGGTGTATTTCTAGGTGAGTGACATCAGCAGCCTTGCCAAAGTTGAGTATATGTATTGTACAGGGTGTGAGTGGCCTAAAAAGCATTGCTCTCTATTCAGTCAGACACACACACAAGCATACAGTTGCCAGGTCTGGGGTTAGAACACCTACCTAACTAGTTTATCACACTACAGCAATACGCAATTACAAGGCACACTATGGGGATTACTGGGCTATAATTACCCCAAAGGTGTATTTCTAGGTGAGTGACATCAGCAGCATTGCCAAAGTTGTGTGTATGAAATGCACAGAGTGTGAGTAGCATAAAAAGCATTTCTCTCTACACAGTCAGAGACAGAGAGACATGCACACAAATACACGCTCACACAGTTGCCAAGCCTGGGGTTAGGACTACTACCTAAGTCATTTATCACTACAGCAGTACGCAGTTATGGGACGCGCCATGGGGATTACTGATCTACAGCTCTCCCAAAGGTGTATTTCACATCGGATGACCTCAACAGGCTTGTCATGATACTGCTATGGGGAGGGCGGTGTGTACATGGGCTGTAACCCATTCACGTAGGGGTTGACATGCTGCATGCGGGCACACACCGGGTCATATGCCACAGGTACGTGTATACAGCAACTAGGTGACTACTTCCTGGTACAGTCATGTTGCACAGCTGGCACGTGCAACATGCTGCCATGCTGACAGATACTGGTGGCTAGTATCTACAGAGAGTGACACCTGCACCTGATGTGTTTGGGGCCCTTTGGCTGTGTGCTGGGTGGGACAGGCCCAGATGGCTCCTTGTCATGGTCACCCTCTTCCACACATCTATGTCCATCTACCTTTGGCTTATTATACTGTGTTGTCCTTACATATATGTCTATATTCCTATCTACTGTGTGTGCAAGGCAGGAGTGGTGCATACCGACATGTATCTGCACTAAGAACTGCAACTGCAAGATATATCTGGACCACTGGTGTTTGCTGACATGGCCTTCATGTGTTTAAGTGTGTTAGCATGCCCAGTATGATGGTTCAGTATGTTGTTGACTGACATTGCCTTCATTCCTCTAAGTGTGTGAGCATGCCCAGTATGGTCATCTATATTGCATGTGTGAATCCAATCCAGGTAGTTTGTACTGCAGTGCTGACCTTTGTGTTGTACACCGACAGGTAGCATGCTGTATTTGCAGGGTATACATCGGTCATTTGGCATTGACTGTTGCTACATTTCTGCATAGTGGGGGGGGGGACACCTGACTGTTTCTACATTTCTACACAGGGGTGGGGGGCACACCTGACTGTTACTATAAGTGCACATAGGATGATGGGGCACACCTTACACTTTTACACATTTGCTAGGACTGTACTGGTATGTCGGGTACACCATTTCAGTCTGTAGTCTTACTGTGCTGGCTAGAGGCACACCAGTGTACTACAAATCTTAGCTTTAACTACTTACATATTAGTTTCTGACTTCCTAGCCTTCACAACTTACATCCAACTGGCTGGCCTGCTGTAGTCTGTCTGTGTAGGCCTGGGAAAGGGGTTACCCATAGGGCTCATTCAGAGGCCATAGGTTCATAGATTCATAGGTAGGTACTAGGCTATCGGCCTTGAGGCCTATACAAGCCCAGCCAAAAAAGTACCCTGGCTTTTGCCACCCAAGAAAATTATTTTCCTGTGCCACTGTCGAGCAGAGCCACAGAGGTGATCCCCGGGGTGAATTTCCTATTTCCCATCCAATCATCAAGATTTTTCTTGAAGAGTGCTAATGAGGAGCTTTGTTTGATATAGATAGGTAGTTTATTCCAGAGTATGGAAAGTCTCTGGGACAGAAATCTATCCCTCCGGCATGTTCTGTTTATTGTGGTGACAAGGTTTAGGTCCCTAGAGCGTGTAGCTCGGAGGGATTGGGATTTCTTTAAGTGGAGCATGTCCAACAGCTCTGGGTTTGACATAGCTTTGTATGTTAGGCAGAGATCACCTCTGAGTAGGCGATATGCGACGGAGTAAAGCTGGAGTTTTTTGAGATGGTCTGCATTGGACATCTGTTTGAGGCCAGTAATCCTCTTTGTGAGGTATTTCTGCGGCCTTTCCAGTTGTTGTAGATGTCTTGTGAGGTGCATACCAAAAGGGGCGTTGTACTCTATAATGGGTCTAATGAGTGATGAGCAGAGGGGGACAATGACCTCTTTTTTTCTGGATGAGAAACCTTTTGTGATGAGGTGTGCCACGTAGATGGATTTCCTGACTACTGTGGTGATGTGATTATCAAAGGAGAGACTACTGTCCACCTGTGTCTCAAGGTCTCTTATCACACTTTCGGTGTTAGGTATACTACCACCTATGTTGTATTTCATGGGTACAGAGTTTTTACCAAAGGGGATGACAATGCACTTTTTGGCATTGAGCTTGAGGCCATGGCTTTGACACCAGGCATCTGTCTTAGTGAGGCCCTTTTGTTGGATGTCCACATCGTTAGTAGTTTTGATTATGGCTCCTAGTTTGCAGTCATCTGCGAACTTTATTAGCCAAAGACCTTCTGTGTTAGCCTGTACTTCAAAGAAGTAGGTACCAAACAGGAGAGGACCCAGGACTGAACCCTGTGGTACTCCACTTGTCATTGGTCTGAAGTCGGATTTGGAGTCTGCTACTTTCATAGTGTGGGTTCTGTCAGTGAGCCAGTTGACAACCCATCTTGTGACATAGGGATTTATACCTAGTTTAGTGAGTTTATCTATAATTCCAAAGTGGGGGATGGTGTCAAACGCCTTGACAAGATCTAGCTGTGTGAACCACCTTACCCTCATCTACAGCTTTGGTGACTACTTCAAAGAAGTTTTTCAGGTTTAGGAGACATGATCTGCCTTTTACAAACCCGAACTGGGTGGGATCCAGAGTATGGAGATTACCAATGTCTTTGTTTATAAGTTCCATGATGATACATTCCATGGCTTTGCAGACCAGGCTCGTCAGGCTAATGGGGTGGTAGTTCCCAGGGTCCGTGGTGGCTCTCCCCTAGTGGAGTGGGATAACCGTTGCTGTGCGCCATTCAGCAGGCACAAAGCCTGAGGTGAGGCTATGATTGAACATGGTACTTAGGTGGGGTGCCAGTTCATTCTATAGTTCATGTAAAACGCAGCCTGGGATGTTGTCTGGTCCCATGGATGCTGTGTTCTTGGCTTTGGAGAGGTTGTTTTTACCTGTGCAGCCATGATTACAGGAACTTTGCATTCTTCCTTTATAGAGATGGGCTCTTTATGGGGTGAGAGGGGGGTAAAGTTAGCACTGAACCTATCTGCCAGGATGCTGGCAATATCAGTTGGGTCTGTATATTTAGTGCCATTGTGCTGTAACTCAGAGCAGATCTGAGTGTTGCCATTGAGATTCTTGACATAGCTATAGAATGCTTTGTGGTTGTCTTTAGAATCAGTGGCAATTTTGTTTTTGTAACTAGCTTTGGAGGATTTTATCAGGGATCGCAGCTTCTTACTGAGGATGACCAGGGAGATCCTCCACTCGTGGGATTTTACTCTCTTTTGCAAGAGTTTCTTCCTTCTGTTGTACAGTTTGTTTATGGCAGGGGACCATCAGTTTGGCTTCCTTTTTTTGGAGGATAGTGTCTTGGTTCTTTTTGGGATAGCACGATCCATGCACTCATGTAAGTGCTTATAAAGTGCAATTGTGTAGGATTCAGTAGTTGTAATTGTATTGTCCATCTGCATGGGTGTCATGAAGTTCACCACTTCTATCTTAAGAAGCATGAAGGTGGCTTTGGAGAAATTTTTTACCATGGTTTCCTTAATGGGGGGTGGAGGCAGAATGTGGATATCTAGGGTATTTAGCTTATGGTCGGATCGGACCAATGAGGCATTGACTTCAGGTGTGGAACACCGGTCACTCATATTGGTAATGACTAGATCTAGGATATTGTTGCCCCTGGTGGGGGTGTGGATAAGTTGATCCAGGGCATTGGAGTTTATGAATTCCAGAAAGCGTTGAGTGAAGGAGTTGGTACATGAGTAGTTTTCCCAGTTAATGGTGGGGTAGTTGAAATCGCCCATTATTAGGGTGTTTGGTTGAACCCTAATATTTTCCAGTACATCAAGAAAAGAGGAGTGGGAATCCTGGGGCATGGTGGGTGATCTGTAGCAAGCTACAATTTGGATTGCAGTTTTGCCCAGAGTTAGTTACACTTGGATAACCTCGGCTGCATTATGCTGAGCAACTAGCCTGGAGGTGTGGATATCCTTAATGAATATGGATACACCTCCACCTTTGGTGTTCCGGTCCAGGTTACATGGCCGAAAAGTGTGGTATGAGTTATAGCCTGGTAGTGCAGGGGTGCTCTCGGAAGCCTTGAACCAGGTCTCAGTCACTGCACAGATATCAATGTTCTCCATTTTAAGGAGTGCCTCGAGTGAGTGCATTTTGAGATTTAGACTTCTGGCATTGAGTAGCATCACCCACAGTTTTTGCTTGCCTGTTCCTGTTACGGTGGTGAATTTGTCATTTGAACCTTGCCTAAAAAAGGCACTATAGGGGCGGCAACAACCTGAGCCAATATCCAGAATCCCAGGGGTAACAGGTGCAGGCCATCTCTGGCAAAGCATCGTGGTCTGTCGACCATGTCATCCCAGGCAGACAGATGCTGGATCCCCTTTAGAATGGCACCAGAAGTTTAGCCAATTGTTGAAGTCAATCATTTTGTCCTTGTACTGCAGTATCATTCTGGGTGATGACAGAATGCTACTCAGGGCTAGGGTCATACCTGTCTGGGCTACAAGATCGCAGAGCTCTTCCATGTCTCTTTTCTTGTAGTCCAGGGAGGTACGTCTCAGGTTGTTCACACCAACATGGACAATGACAGAGTCATATTTGTACTTGTTGTGGAGTGACCTGAGTGCGTGGGGAATGTGGCGGATCCTGGCACCCGACAGGCAGCTGACAGTAACCTTCTCCTTGTTTAGCCTGATGAGTGGGACATCAGTGTGCCTGACTATAGAGTCGCCTATGACTAGTGTGTTGGGTACGTTGTTTTGCCTTATTGGCTATGGTTGAGTGGCACACTGATTCTGCGGTCTATGTGTCATTTGGGTTGTGTTGGGGGGGTGGAGGTTGCTTGCATTTCTGCTTTGGAGGTCTCTGTTGCTTAAGCAGATTATTATTGAGAGCCTCAGCGAATGTTTTTGTATTTCTATGTGTGGATTTTGGTGGTGTAGATTTAGTGAGACTATGTGATGGGTGTGGTGTGGTGCAAGTGTTTACCTTCTCCTCTTGACTGTCAAGTTCAGTCTTGATTGGAGAGAGCTTTACCTCCAGTTTGGCTAGATAAGTGCATCTCTCAGAGGTTGTAGTGTTGGGTGGTAGGAGGAGAGGGTTTTCTGTGTACATGAGGCAATTTCTACATTGCCCCAAGATGCCCAGATTCATCAGATAGACAGGTGAGAAGACTGGGAGCTGACCCTTGGACATGCCTGAATAAAAAAACTATTTTCCTCTATAGATAAGTTAGGAAAGTGAGTACAAGAGCTGTTTTTCTCTAAGCAAGTGAGGAAAGTAAGTACCAAAACTGTTTTCCCCTATGTAATGAGGAAGGTTGAATGCTGTAGTAATTAGTAGGTTATTTAGTGCTTACAAGTTCTGAACAAGTGCTGATTACGAATAAGCAAATTCAAGTGCTAAAAGTAAGAATCTGTATCTGGACTAAACTAGTTAAAGGAAAGGGGGTAAAGAAGTGCAAATGTGAGCTTTTAAATCAGAAAGTTGAAAGAGATGGAAAAACTGCCCAAACAGCCAATAACTACAATTTCTGGGCCAGAACCACTCCTTATGTGGTAGATAGGTTACCTAGTGCTTAACACTCCCACTGATAAGCTAGAAGGCTTCCCTCCAACACAGAAAGCTTGGGGGGGGGGGGCTCAGAAGCTTACATACAGTCCTGGATACAGCAAATCTGAATCTGGACTACACTAGTTACAGGAAAGGTATTTTTTTTTATATATACAGAAAAGTAGCTAAAACAGCAGTCAAAACAATTCAAATACAGTGCAAGCTATCGCACTTGAGTATGTAGCAATGTTAGACCAAACAGTTTAAAAAATGCAATTAAATTAAAAATGACTAAAAACAATGCAGAAGGAGTCTATTAGGTAGAATGAGGTAAAGAGATGGGACTGGGGGGAGTGTCCCAGATCAAATCTAGATTGGGGGCGGGCAACTGCAAAAACCTCCAAATTTAAACAACAACACAGGAATAGGGAGGATGGGTATGCGAAAACCAAGACCTTCAGCAGAGATCTGAAAAACTATACAGTGAAGCAAAAATAACAGTGCACAACTCGGAAGTCAGCCAGCAATGATATAAAATTAGTCAAACAACAATTACCAGTACACAACTCTGAAGTTCCAGAAAAATATACTCAGCTCTGTATATCTCCAGATAGTTTGAAGAGCACTCTGTCAGGACACAGGAAGGCTCCGACAATGATATGCAGACTTTTTTACTACGAGGGTCTAATTTTATGCAAGTAATCCTTGAGATGGTCAGATAACACACAGGATGTAAAACCAGTTATACCAACTTAAGACACAGAGAAATAGGGTGAGGGGGGAAAAACACCTTCAGCAGAGATCTGAAAAACTATACAGTGAAGCAAAAATAACAGTACATAACTCTGAAGTCAGCCAGGAATGATATAAAATTAGTCAAACAAGAATTACCACTACACAACTCTGAAGTGCCAGAAAAATATACTCAGCTCTGTATACCTCCAGATAGTTTGAAGAGCACTCTTTCAGGACACAGGAAGGCTCCAACAATGATATGCATAGTACAGCACAGCAATGATAGTACAGCATTTGTTTGTGTTTGTCTACACCTATCCTGCTGGCTGTGACTGTTGTTGGGTATGTGCCTCCCCAACTGGCATGTATGAGTCACTTACCTTGTGGGTGTCCCAGTATTGAGGGTGGTGCTGCAGGGCTGCGTATGTCAGATGTACATAGTACACTCCCTATACATGGTTGAGCACAGGTAGTGTCATGTTTGGCATCCCTTTTACTGTATGTGCGAGTCGTAGAGAGGTGTCATTCCCTGGGTCCCTACTGTGTCAGTGCATGTGCTATGCCTTGCCTCTTTGCCAAGGCCAGGGCATACTGGGCACACCTCCTTCTGCCTACTGGGGCTTCCTCCTCCGAATCACTCTGTGCCTGTGCAGTCCTTGGCACTGGTGGGGGGCTGTGTGGCCCTGCCCCATGCTGTTCCTGCTGCAGCTGTTTCCACAGGATCATATTGTGTAGCATGGTACATACAAGGACAATTTGGGTACAAGTAGTTGGTGAGTACTGCAAGGCTCCACAAGATGTGTCCAGGCACCGGAACTGTGACTTGAGCATCCCAAACACATGCTCTATTACAATTCGTGTTTGTGCGTGTGCCTCATTATGGAGTTCTGTTCGGGTGTGTGCATTTCTGATGGGTGTCATCAGCCATGGCTCCAGTTCTTAAACCAGCACCCCCCACTAGCTGACCGCATGGGATGTCCCCATTGGCAAATGTCTGGTACAGCTGCGTCAGATGCCAGATGTGAGAATTGTGGTAGCTTCCAGGGCAGCCAGCACACACATTCATTATTATGCCCTGGGCATCGCACACAACCTAGCAATTGAAGCAAAGCCTTTGCGGTTGGTGTAGACCCTACCCCACTCACCTGGGGCGCTTTCTATTGCACCCACTACCTCAGGGTATTCTGCTATTTGGTGGAAGAGACACATATTGCTGGACAACGCCTCACGGGTGATGAGGAAATATACGTGCTCACCGACATGTACTGACATGGCATCCAGGAACTGGTGGAGTACCATGGATGCTGATGCCTGTGAAATCCCCATCATATCCCCAGTTGGCCTTTGGAAAATACCTGTAGCTAGTATTCCTAGGCCTACACATATCTTGGTATCCACTGGGATGGGTTCCCCTCTGTTAGTTCTGTGTGTCAGGCGTGGCTGGCACAGCTCAACAATTTGTTGTAGGAGGTCCCTATCCACCCTATAGTGCTCCACTATCTCCAGCTCATGTAGCCCTTGGTAGGTTACCCTAGGTCTGTACACTCTTCTCTGTCTCCTCACTGTAGGTTGCTCAGCAGCATTCACATCCTCACCACCCTTAGCTTCTTGCACATGCTGGGTTATGACAGCAAAAGCAACCCCTAACATTTTTTTGCTTGCTTTCGTTTTGTAAAATTTCCCCGTCTGTATACACCGGTGGTGCAGAGTTTTTGGGAAAAACAAGGGTGAAAGGTATTTGCATAGTTTATAGTGGTGTGCTGGGCTGGGCAGGTCTGCAGCCTGTGTAATTGGCTGATTCTGATATGTTTCACCTGTCAGCTAAGGTAATGCTCCTTGATTACCTTCCTGCTGCTGTTTTCCCTTCCCATTGCCTCCCTGTTTAAGCCTGTGTGTGCGACGTGCAAACGGAGTGCTCAAATGTCCACTGAGCTGCTTTTTCCTGGTTTTAATTCCTTTTTCTTCCTGTAAAACCCGGTGTGTGGCACGCATACCTGCTTACACTTTGTAAAGAGTGCTAGGCAGGTTTAGACACACCCCTAGCTTAGCTGTGCTAAGCTAGGAGCAATCCCGAGCCACAGGTCTCCAATCCACTTACAGTATGCCTGACACACACACCCATGATGTCACCTATATCCTAGTCTTGCACCCAGTTATTTATACTCTTACACTCTTGGAACCTGCCTCACACCCTGGGAATATCTGGGATTCACTAACCTTTCCCTCATTTGCATAGGATTGCCTGCTAATGCATAGTTACATGTCCCACACTGAGCCTCCCCCCTTAGCAGCCATTACTCACTGGATAGGTTGTCTTCTGCCTGCCATTGACTTACATGGCAGAATACTGATTTTAGTTAGAATGCTTTTTTTAGGTTTATTTTATGATTTCCCCCCAATCCCGTTTGCGTGCCGCTGCCCTATGTTTAAACTTTGAGCTCGGCGAAAAAAAAAAAAGTTGTTTATTTTATTTTTTAAACAGTTTGCAGTGCCAATAGCCTTCTACTTGGCCATTGGCATGCTTCCTCAATGATATGCAGCCTTTATTTTGAGCTGTCATAGCTCTGTTTTGTAGTTTTCAGAAATGTACTCGGTTACTAACCGAGTACATTTCTGCAGACTGCACTCATCCTACAATGACATCTGCCAGCTTCCTGGATCACAAATGACCCTCATTTGCATGTTTTTCACCTGAAAATGAGGATAATTTGAATACAGGAGCTCAGTCCGTGCAGGATTAGCCTAAGAGCTCACGTGAATGTCCTGGGAGCTCGTTCCTGGATCGGACGTCGGCCATATTGCCGAAAATAGCTCTTAGACTAATCCTGCATGCTATACAGGGCTTCGTAAATCCGGGGGAATATTCCCAGTTAGGGATCATGGCTTCTTTTAAAATAGAAAGAGAGTGGTAGGCCTCAGGGGGCAATTTAAAGCAATGGTGCAACATAAATAAAACCAACATATCTAAAAATTATACTTTTATAAGTAATCTAACATCACTGTATGCACATTTTTTCTATGCTACCAGTGGAACATATCTGAAACAGCTTGCTAACACTGATGCTGGCTGGACACTAATCCATATACTAATCTCTGAAACAGACTAAGACATTACTATCTCCAAAACAAAAGGAAGCTAAGGTATTATATTTCTGGCTGCGAGTAACTGCAAGTTGCGGTCATTTTCTTTAATGTTTTTCAGTCAAAACTGAGTTTTCTATTCTCACATATTGCTATCTATACATATTTCTTTAGTAATTCCTTAATTTATTCAGTTATTTTCATTAACTGCAAATCTAATACAAGGTCACTAACCTGCTACTTCAGAATTCCAGTAGCAAAGCAAATCAACACAGATTGGTTATGAATAAATATTTGCTATACTGAATAGTATTTTTCCAGAGTGGACTACAGTGGAATTACATATTTTTAAGTATGTGTTATGTGCATCTATTAAAACATATAAAATGTATACAACATAATTCTTTATCTAATATATAATTTCATACAAAGTTTTAACATTTACATTAAGAAAATGATGTGCATCTAAAAATTGCATTTACTGTAGTCACCACATATCAAGAAATGGCTTCTGCAAATACTCCAGGTCAAAACATAACAAGTTATGAAATCACATCCAACTAACTCAAAAACTTTGCTTAGTTTTGCTTTAGGTGTCCACATGTTTTATGAGCTATTCCAGCCTTTCAAAGTAATATGCAGAAGGTTTTCAGCAGCTGACTTAAGATTAACTTTTGCATAATAGTTGCAGGATCATTCTTTGGGGCAGAATTGAAAAATATTAATTTTGATCATTAGGCAGTGGGATGCCAAAAAAAACTGAGGTCATAATACTCGTAAGTGAAAATATATGGCACAGGTGTTAAAATGGTGGTGTCATGATTCATTAGAATGATTCACTGTTATATTTTCCAGACAAATGACATTAAAGACAATTTTGATGTTTGGAAACTCCATTGCAAATCAAGAATTATTCATGGGGTACAGAGTGGGTTCAACTCCCCATCATCCCTCAAGCTCCCCAGTCTTATATAACCAGCTCTAAGGTGACTTCTGTTCAGAATGCAAGGCTAGTTTAACATTGCTGCAGTCTTAAAGTTCAGGGTATCATTGTAGCAAGCACATTGGGACAAGCAGCACATGAAGATATTGATGGAATCTCTATACTCACAATCTGATGCCACGTTAGTGAATTCAGTTTGCCAGAACCGTTTCCAAATCACAAACTAAAATAATCATTTGACAATAAAATGTTTAACTTAGTTTAATGAAATGGGATCAACCAAATTACTTTTCAGTGAACAATCTGATCCCATGTTAGTGAATTCAGCTTACCAGAACCAACAGTTTCCAAATCACAAACTAAAATAATAACCATTTGACAATAAAATGCTTAAGTTAGTTTAATGAAATGGGCTCATTCAAACTACTTTTCAATGAACAGTTTAATCAGACTTCAAACTGATTAAAATGCACCTCCAAATCCCCAATTTAAAACTGTCATAAGTGATAGCCAGCCTAACTTTTAGCCATAATGTAGATGCATGAATGTGAGGCCGGTTGTCATGATTCCTATTTTTTATCCATTTCCCTAATAATCTTTCCCCCTTCATCAACCCCCTTACTTCCTTCTTTGTGGACCATTCTTATTTTACTTTTATTTAACATACCATAAGAACAGAACATGCATATACCATATGTGCATGATAAGCATTACTATTTTACTTCAGAATACCCAAAAATGGTGAACTTACTCTAGCCACAATGAATACTTTGAAGTCTAGAACAAACAATATGAAAAAAGTGCAAACTTACTAGTTTATGAACTGAAATATCCTCATTGAACTCTGGAATGAAGTGCATATTACAAAGAGCAATGTGTCACTGACAGCTGGATGTCTGAAACAAATTTCTAGCATTGCAGTGTCTTGTCCTCTGCATCCTCAAACATGAGTTCCTGTACCCCCAGCACCCCTGCTACTTAATTATTCTCTCTTTTATGAAGTAATAGGGCTATTGGGAAGTGCAGGGAAGCTTACACCCCTGCAATCCTACTGTGCAGTCATGCCCTGTTCTATGGTACTAGTAACAATAAGGAAGGCTACTCATTTCCCTGGGTTATTAATATAGATATGTACCAAGCAGTATTTCTGACATTGCCATTATAGTTAACCACTTCATTCAGACGGTTTCATGCTAATGATTTTATTGTAGTTGGTAGCTTCCCCAGTGACTCACTGATATTTAAGTTGTTGAGGACTCCTGTCTTCCTCACACATTCTGCCCCCCCCCCCCCACATGCAGCAAGCTCCTTAAAGCCCCCTTAAACTTTTATTTACCAGTTCCACAGCAGCATAAACATTTAATAGAATGAAATCCTTCAAAACAAAGGAACCAGTGTTAGTAAACACTTAGAAACTACACCATCAGTGACTTCCTATACAAAATAGAGATTACCAAGATCAACACCATGAAGCTCTCATGCAGTTGATACTCAGATGTAAGAAAACCTAGTTAAAGTGTGCCTGTTGATGGGAGTTCCTATTACCTGATCACAAAACTGGATTAAACTGTAATATCATAAACTCCATTAGTAGCCATGTTGTGGAAAACAGGCGAAAATTACAAATAAAGCACTTATTGTGATTTTGAGGTGTTAAAATAGGTCAGGAAACAAAGACAGAGTGAATAAAATAATTCTTTTTAGTTCTAGGGTGGAGTTTTCCTCTAACATTGGTTCACACCTTACCTTACCGTAGTTCACTATGAAGTGTAATATAAATCACATTATGCAATATTCATGCTGACCATTCCAAATACTGCTTAGATCTTATGTAACAGTAATGTCTTGCACATGTTGCTACTCAATCCTGTTTATATGTAAAGTGTGTCTGGTCATTATGTTATTTTATTCTATTTTTACTTTTATTTTTATTATGTTATTTTATTATTCTTAGTATCTGTATGTATGTTTTTGCACTTGGAGCATAGCATTGCAATTTTGTTTAGCTACACTGTGTTGTAATTCTGAATGGCAAAGTTTTCTTTGACTTTGACAATAAAACATAATTGACTACTGTTATCTCCTATACTTATTTACAGCCAAAAATGTTATCTGATATCTCACTTCTTTCAGTTTTATATGCCCAGATATCGTTACACAAATGCGCCTATAATGGCTTTGATAAGTTGAATACCGTTCCGTAATGCAAATTATGCTAGGTGCCTCACACCTTTGTCTCTTTTGATCATCTTTATCAGTATTCTGTGTAATTTCAGTTCATATCTGTTTTGATAGGGGGTCCACTGGGGAACAGCATACTGTAATTTCAGTGTTATTACAGAGTTAAAATATGGAATGAAAATGACTTGCTCTCTTGTCTTAGCTGTTCTGTAGTTTGAACTTGTTATCAGTGTTTGTGTGTGTGTGTGTGTGTGTGTGTGTGTGTGTGTGTGTGTGTGCACGTGAGTGCGCGCACGCACAAAAAAGATAAATCACCTGATAAAAGTGCAATAGTTTTCTTGTGGGATCAGGTGTTCAGTTTCCTTCTCTAGTTTGTACAATACTCAAAGGATACCAAACATCAAGAGACATGGGAAAATAATTCTTTAAATGAAACTAAAAAGTGAGTTTTGTAATGGACAGAAAAAGGCTATGTCTGATTGTATTCTCTCTCTCTCCGCCTCACATACATGCAGACACACACACAAATGCATGTGCGCGCGCGCGCACACACACACACACACACACACACACACACACACACACACACACACACACACACACACACACAAACACACACACACACACACACTCCCCCGGATTCTGCAAGCTTTGCATGGCATGCAGGATTAGTGCAGAAGCTCTAGCAGGCAATATGTCTGCCGTGCGATCCGGGAACAGCCAGGAGGGGTGTGGACGAGCACTCCTGCACTAGTCCTGCACGGACTCAGCCCCTGTATGCAAATTACCCCATTTGCAGGAGAAATCCATGCAAATGAGGTAAATTTGCAATCCAGGAAGCTGGAAACGGGCCATGCAGGACTAGTGTAATCTGCAGAAATGTACTTGGTTAGTAACCGAGTACATTTCTGCAAATTCCAAAACGGAGCCGTGACAGCTCCAAATAAAGGGTGCATATCATTCAAGAGGCATGCCAATGGCCAAGTATAAGGCCAATGGCATTGGAAACAGCTTAAAAAATAAAAAAAAAACAACTTTCATTTTTTTTAGCTAATCTCGGTAGTTTAAGAGTAGGGCAGTGGCGTGTAAACGGGATCGGGGGAAAATAAGAAAATAAACCTAAAATAAGCATTCTAACTAATATCACTATTCTGCCATCAAAGTAAATGGCAGGCAGAAGACAACATGGCCAGTGAGTAGTGGTTGCTAAGGGGGGAGGCTCAGTGTGAGTCATGTAACTATGCAATAGCAGGCAATCCTATGCAAATGAGGGGAATGATAGTGAATCCCAGTTTTCCCCAATATGCTAATCGTATCTCAACAGTGTAGGAGCAGGAATAGCTTGGTGCAAGCCTAGGAGTAAGCTGACATCATAGGGGTGTGTGTCAAGCATACTCTAAGCGGATTGGAGCCCTGTGACTCAGGTTTGCCCCTAGCTAAGCACAGCTAAGCAAGGGGGTGTGTCTGAGTCGGCCTAGCACTCTTTACATTGCCTAAGTGGGTGTGAGCACCGCACACCGGGTTTTTAAAAAAAAACAGGTAAACCCGGAAATAGCACATTTCAGCACTGTGTTCGCATGGTGCTCCCCTGGGCTTAAACAGGAAGGCAATGGTAAGGGGAAACAGTAGTAGGAAGTTAATCAAGGAGAACTAGCATAGCTGGCAGATGAAATGTATAGGAATCAGCCAATTACACAGGCAGCAGACCAGCCCAGCCCAGAACACTACTATAAACTATGCAAACACCTTCCACTCTGGTTTTTCCCATACTCTACACCATCAGTGTATACAAGTGGGGAAGTTTTAACAGATAAAACAACAAAATGATAGAGGCTGCAATAGCTATCATACAACAACTTGTGGAAGAGGCTGAGGGTGGTGAGGATGTGAATGCTGCAGACCAACCCACAGTGAGGAGATGTAGAAGAGTGTACAGACCCAGGGTAACCTACCAGGGGCTACATGAGCTGGAGATAGTGGAGCGCTATAGGGTGGACAGGGACCTCCTACAGCAAATTGTTGAGCTGTGATGGCTATGCCTGTCACACAGAACTAACAGGGGAACCCATCCCAGTGGATACCAAGGTATGTGTAGGCCTAAGAATACTTGCTACAGGTACCTTCCAAAGGCCAACTGGGGATATGATGTGGATTTCACAGGCATCAGCATCCAGGGTACTCCACCACTTCCTGGATGCCATGTCAACACATGCCGGTGAGCATGTATAAGCCGATTTTAGGCATTAGGCACACACAGATCCAACAAGTAGGGAACTTGGAGCCTGTTTTGGTTAATGTAGACAATACCATTGTTAAACCCAAAATCCAGGGTCCTATGTTTATCACTACCTATAACATTGATAGTTACGTCTGCAAAGACATCATTCGGAAAAATTGGGCCTTATTTAGAAGTGACCCAAATGTGTACACTAGGATGGGTCACCAGCCTGGTGTGACTTATAGGAAAGGTAAAAACTTAAAGGCATTATTTGAGCAGCACCAACGTATACATCCTAAAACTGTTGGGATGTATAAATGCCAAGCATGTAACTATTGTAAACATGTAATAGAATCTAATAGATTTAAGGTGCAAGAATTTCAATACAGTTTGAAATGTAGGGCGAACTGTAATTCGAAAATGATTGTTTATCTAGCTCAGTGTCAGAATTGTCCCGCTTTCTACATTGGAAAAACGGAGAGGAGACTCCGTGACCGGATGTACGAGCATTTTTACGCCATCAATAAGAAAAAGTCAGAGAACGCATTGGCTAAGCATATATTAATTTGCCCTGAGCATATTTTTCAATTTTTAGTGATAGACCAAATTCTTCAGGATGTTAGGGGTGGTTCAGCACCCCTAAAGCTAGAAGAATTAGAGCTAATATGTCAGATAAGATTAAATGCCTATAGTTTCCCGGGCCTGAATGAATGCTGCTCTATTAGTCGCATCCTAAAACTTAAAAGTCTAAAGAGGTGAAGGGAGGCTTATCTGCCTAAATACAGGTTCTTGAATAGCTCAGCCAGTGTTCCTGAATCAGGTCTCGTTATTTATTTCTTTATATATTGTAGTGTTTTGATTTTGTGCATATGTATGTATATATATATATAAAATTTACATGAACACATATATTTTTATACCACACATTTATTCATTATTCTGAGACTTACACTCTCTCAAAATTTAACATTAATGATGATGTTACTTTCTTTTATTTTTATTAGTATTTTTATTCTTATTTACTCTTGTTTCAGTTTATACTCTTAGTAGTATTGCATAGTTTAGGCAAGCTATAAGAAGATGGTAGTATGTCTTTAATTCTGAATGACTAAAGAACTTGGCATTTAATTGACTAATTAATTAAGTTTTTAAATTAGGGTGAGTTGCTACTTTTGTCTGAAGAGATTTGTTTATAGTATCAAACGAAAAGTGCTTTACGTTAAATTTGTTCATTAACTCAGTTTGTTCAGGTAGCTGCTTGGCCTACATCAGATATTTTTTTATTTTTATACGTTTTTGAAGTTTAACTTGTGCTTAGCATGTATATTTCCCCAACACCCGTGAGGCACTGGCCAGCAATATGCAACTGTTCCACCAAATATCAGAATGCCCTGAGAAAGTGGGTGCTATAGACTGCACGCACATATGCATCAAAGCACCACCTGGTGACCGGGGTAGGGTCTACATCATCCGCAAGGGCTTCCCCTCCATCAACTCCCAGGTCATGTGCGATGCCCAGGGCATAATTATGAATGTGTGTGCTGGCTGCCCTGGAAGCTATTACAATTCCCACATCTGGCATCTGACACAACTGTACCAGAGATGTGCCACTGGGGACATCCCTCACGGTCACCTAGTGGGGATGCTGAATATGCACTGGACACCCATCAGAAATGCACACACACCAGAACAAGAACTCCATAATGAGGCACACGCACAGACCAGGATTATAATAGAGCATGTGTTTGGGATGCTCAAGTCATGGGTCCAGTGCCTGGACACATCTGGTAGAGCCTTGCAGTACTCACCAGGCACATGTACCCAAGTTGACATTGTATGTGCCATGCTCCACAATATGATCCTGTGGAAACAGCTGCAGCAGGAATAGCATGGAGCAGGGCCACACAGCCCCCCACCATTGCCAAGGCCTGCACAGGCACAGAGTGACTCGGAGGAGGAACAACCTGATCTTGCCCCAGTAGGCAGAAGGAGATGTGCCCAGTATGCCCTGACCTTGGCGAAGAGGCAACACATGGCACATACACTGACACAGGAGGGACCCAGGTAAAAATACCTCTCTCTGACTCTCACATACAGTAAAAGGGATGCCAAACATGACACTACCTGTGCTCAACCATGTGTAGGGAGTGTACTATATGCACCACCCTCAGTAATGGGACACCCATAATGTAAGTGACTGACACATGCCAGTCAGGGAGGATCACTTACCCAGCAACAGTCACAGCCAGCAGGACAGGTGTAGACAAACACAGACAAAGGCTGTGCTATGGCCTCTGAATGATGCAAATGGGTAACCCCCCCCCCCAGGCCTACACAGACAGACTACAGCAGGTCAGGCAGTGGGATGTTAGTACTGAAGGGTAGAAAGTCAGAAACTAATATGTAGGTCAATCAAAGCTAATACCTGTATACACTGATATGCCTCTAGTCAGTATGATAGGTTAGAATACAGAATGAAATGGAGTATCTGATAGTCATAGCAAATATGTACAAGTGTCTGGTGTGCCCCCCCCCATCCTACGTAGAAATGTGATAACAGTCAGGTGTGCCCCTCAATCCTGTGTAGAAATGTAGAAACAGTCTAGTGTGCCCCCCCAATCCTGTGAAGAAATATAGAAAAAGGTGTGCCCCCCCATCCTGTGTAGAAATGTAGAAACAGTCAAGTGTGCTCCCACCAACCTTACCCATTTATGTAGTAACGGTCTGGTGTGCCCCCCCAATCCTGTGAAGAAATGTAGAAATAGTCAGGTGTCCCACCCCCAATCCTGTGTTAGAATGTAGAAACAGTTAGGTCTGGTGTGCCCCCCAATCCGATGTACACACGCCATAACAGCCAGGTGTGCCCCCCCCCACAACCCTATGTAGAAATGTAGGAACAGGTATGTGTAGGTATAATACCAGTGGAGCACACATGCACAGAGGTGGCCAAGGTAGCAGGAGGTGGCCAAGGTAGCAGGATAGGTAGCATCTACACAATATGCAGGTATGTGTGTGTTTCATATTGTGTGAGAGTGGTTGGTATGTATGCATGTTGAGGTAAGACCTGGTGGCTATTGCCCACTAACGCTGATGACAGGGACAAGTTCTCACAACTGCAGTGTCAAACACAATACCCACCAGTATAACACAAGCTAGCAGTAAGCCATTGCAAATGTATGGTAGTAATATGTGACACCATCTGAAAGACTGACATGGCATGGCTGTTGGGCTAGATATACAAGCAGCACACAGGGGAAAGTACCCCAGACATACAGTATATAGTGTCACTGTGAAATGGGCACACCCTTGGAATAGTACAAACAGGTATGCATCACATTATCTGGTCCTGTAGTAGGGGATACCGGTGTTGTCTGCCCAAACACTCGGAGATCACAAAGGAGGTAGGACTGATGTAGTGGGAAACAGCTGATGCACCTGCACATGCAAGCATAACTGGAATGCCCAATGCATATCTGTGTGTCGCAAGTAGTGTCCATAGAACACATGCACCCAGCTCACGCAAACACCACCCACAGGTACCGCCCTGGTTGTACCCCTGCTGTGGGGAATGGGTACAATATGACCCCAGCTGTATATAGCAATAGCAAAAGAATGCAGCATGCAGTGCAGATGTCCCATGCAGGTGTGTTGCCAGCTGTAGGTAGCACCCTACCAGCATCCACACCACCAATCAGAACTAATAGAAGGTATTGGCATGAACACCTAGCACACCTACCCTGTCACTCTAGGGGAATATACTGTATGGTGGTCTGAGACTGTAGGACAGACAGAATGCAATGGCCTGCCACATCTGGCCCGCATCAACAGCCAATGGCCCACAGGTGTCTGCCAAGGGCCTGTGTCTCACATGTACTGTCAATACATGTTATGTCATGGCCACCCAATTAACAACACAACACACTTCACATATGCCATATGCAAGGCCATGTGGACAAGCCACAGTGACATGTCCACCATGCCCCGCTGCATGAACTGTTGACCAACACCAACACACAGCTGTGATGGGATGAAAACCATAGGGAAAGTATCAGAAAATGTATGCATAATGTAAGGAATAGGAGAGAATAACTGAGAGTGGGGGGCATGGCCAGCATGGAATGTGCAAGGTCTGACACAAAGCTGTGTGCACACACTGTCCCTGGATGTAAACACATAAATGGGTGCCTACATACCTGCCTGTACACCTCAATAGGGGTAATGTCCTGTCTCATGGCCCCTGCCTCTGGGTAACCTGTGCGAATCTGTTTAGCTCTGAGGCATTGCCATGGCAATATAAGGCTATACTGTCATGTTGCTGGGTGTACATGTATGGGATCCCCTGCCAGAACTGTACCAAAGTGCTGAACTGAATACACGAACCCAGCAGCAAGTGTGTCTGCATCACACCCTCCAGGATGTCATAGCCTACCATGAATATGTAGGCATCTGCCCACAATACCGCACACAGCTGCAGTCACTCTTGTCCCCCAAGACATCACTGTGAGCAGGAATGTCCACCTGACAGTACATGAGGACAGGAATCATCACAGTGTATAACAGTACCCATGTCTGAATATCTCTGCCAACAGCAGTACCATATAGCTGAAGCAGCACAGACACAGTCACCTACAGTACACACTATCCCCTGCACACTTTGTCCCCATATTGCCAAATGATTGACAGATACCTTGCAGAAACAGTTTGCAACCTGTAGGTGTACAACACAAAGGTCTGCACTGGAGTACAGACTACCTGGAATCAATCCACATATGCAGTACAGAAGGGCATACTGAGCATGCTCACACACTTACACACATGAAGCCCATGTCTGCAAACAACAGTGGACTAGACATATCTGGCAGTTGCAAATGTTAGTGCAGACACTCCTCAGTATGCACCACTCATGCTTTGCGCACACAGTGGATAGGAATACAGACATATATCCAAGGACAACACACTATAATAAGCCAAAAGTAGAAGTGCATAGATGTGTGGAAGAGAGTGACTGTGACAAGGAGCTATCCAGGCCTGTCCTACCCAGCACACATCCAAATGGCTACAACCACATGAGACTCAGATGTCACTCACTGTAGATACTAGCCAACGGTATATGTCAGCAGTACTGACTATGTGGTGCAAGTGGTAGCTGTGCAACAGACTGTACAAAGAAGCAGTCATCTAGCAGCCATATACACGTACCTGTGGAATATGGCCCTGTGTGCGCCCACATGTGGTGTGTCAACCTCTAGATGAATGTATTATGTCCCTTGCACACACACACTTGCCTCCCCATGGTCCTACTATGACAAACTTGCTGAGGTCATCTACTGTGAAATACAGCTTTGAGAAGGTTGCAGCCCAGTAATCTTTGTGGCATGTCCTATAACTGTATGCTGCGGTAGTGTGATAAAATAGTTAGGTAGGACTTCTAATCCCAGACTTGGCAAGTGTGTGTGTGTGTGTGTGTGTGTGTGTGTGTGTGTGTGTGTGTGTGTGTGTGTGTGTGTGTCTGTCTCTGTCTGTGTAGAGAGCAATGCCTTTTAGGCTAGTCACACTCCCTACGGTTCAAATGCCCTAATTTGGCAAGGCTGCTGATGTCATCCACCCTGAAATACAACCCTGGGAAGGTTGCAGCCCAGTAAACTCCATGGCATATCCTATAACTGTGCACTGCTGTAGTGTGATAAAGTAGTTAGGGAGGAGTTCTAATCCCAGCCTTGGCAACTGTCTGAGTCTGTCTCTGTTTGTATAGAGGGCAATGCTTTTTAAGCTAGTCACACTCCCTACAATTCAAATGCCCTACTTTGGCAAGACTGCTAATGTCATCCACCGTGAAATACACCTTTGGCAAAGTTGTAGCCCACTAATCTCCAGGGCGTGTCCTATAACTGCATACTGCTGTAGTGTGATAAAATAATTAGGTAGGAGTTCTAATCCCATACTTGGCAACGGTATGTCTGTCTCTGTCTGTGTAGAAAGCAATGCCTTTTTAGGCTAGTCACACTCCCTACTATTCAAATGCCCTACTTTGGCAAGGCTGCTGATGTCATCAACCCTGAAATACACTTTTGAGAAGGTTGTAGCCCAGTAATCTCCTTGGTGCATCATGTAACTGCATACTACTGTACTGAGATAAAATAGTTTGGTAGGAGTTCTAATCCCAGACTTAGCAACTGTGTCTGTGTAGAGAGCAATGCTTTTTAGGCTAGTAACACTCTCTACAATTCAAATGCCCTACTTTGGCAAGGCTGCTGTCATCCACCTTGAAATACACCTTTAGGAAAGTTGTAGCCCAGTAATCTCCATGGTGCGTCCTATAACTATGCACTGCTGTAGTGTGATAAAATAGATAGGAGATCTAATCCCAGACTTGGCAACTGTGTTTGTGTTTGTCTGTCTCTGTCTGTGTAGAGAGCAATGCTTTTTTGGCTAGTCACACTCCCTACAATTCAAATGCTCTACTTTGGCAATCCTGCTGATGTCATTCACTGTGAAATACACCTTTGGGGAAAGATGACTCCAGTTATCCCCATGGTGTGTCCTATAGCTGCTTCATGCTGTAGTGTAATGTAGAACTCTGGTAGGGGTTCTATCCCCACCCATGGCAGTTGTGAGTGTCTTGTGTGTGTTTCTATGTCTGTGTAGAGAGCAATGCACTTTAGGCTAGCCACACTCCCTACTCGTCAAATGCCCTACTTTGGCAATCCTGCTGATGTCATTCACTGTGAAATACACCTTTGGGGAAGAAATGCTCTAGTAATCTCTGTGGTGCCTCCTATAACTGTGTACTGCTGTAGTGCAATAAACTAGTTAGGTAGGCATTCTAATCCCAGACATGACAGGTGTGCGTGTGTGTGTGTGTGTGTGTGTGTGTGTGTGTGTGTGTGTGTGTGTGTGTGTGTGTGTGTGTGAGAGAGAGAGAACTGAGTGGGTTTTGCAAATCTTTTATATGGTGGTCCTAGTATATATCACAATGTCCACCATACAGGGATAACATATGTGAAATAGCTGAGAGGCTGGGGTGCATATCCATACCCCTACATTTGACATCAAGGCCAGGCGAACAAAGTGAGCAATCCTAGTATTACCTAGATAACACTCTCAACCCATGTATCATACACACACACACACACACACACACACTTGCCTAGGTAACAGCCGCTATGTTGATAGTAACCATGGTGTGATTGCAGTAGGCTACAGTGGGCATGGTACCCCAACCATCCATCCAATAGGTATGTACATGCTGACAGTGCACCTTCCCCATGTTCCCCACTGGACACCTGCAACACCTGTGGTGCCTTCAAATGTGACCCACAAAGGACATACCATGCCTGAAAACACACCCTGTATGGACAGATGCCACTGACACCAGAGAATACCAGTATCATGCTATCAATGTAGGTGCTGGGTCAACCTGCCATCCATTAACAGTTCCCACCACATTAGGCCAGGACTGGCACATCTGATGATAACAATCAGTACACAACATGGGCCAGACACCCCAGGTACAGTTCCACATGTCACAGTACATGCATATGGGAGGTGTGGGCATCCCAGACACCATCCATGTCATGGACTAAGGAACACATGCATGGCAAGCAATGCACAGCATTGACCACATGCAATAGTCACCCAAGTGACTAGATGGTGAATACAATAACCACCTGTGTGGTCAGATCCAGACACTACACTCCTGAGCCACAATAAAGACCATTGTAATGTGGCCTGATGCCAAGGTATACCCATCACCTAGCCTTGTATAGCCATCTTGCACAGTCGACCACAACACACCCATGCAGCAATGCACCCATGCATGTCAGCACTGGCACCCTGTGTCTGTGTGTGTGTGTGTTGTATGATGCGTATGACTACATTCACACTCACTACAACCCCCACTGGCATGCTGAATCATGCTGTCTGATGTCAGACACTTCCACATACCCTTTGGCCATATAACCTCCGTATGACCCCTGTGGTGCATGTGATACCCACACTGTAATGTGTTGTGTCAGGCCCACTATTGATGATTTGTATTCCTGGTCCTGCCAAGTGTGTCAATGTGTGTGTATCCCTGTGACAGTGTGGCTGTGTTGAAGCTGGCATCTGTTCATGCGGACAGGCACGTGTACTATACCTACCATATAGCTACCAAATCCCTGTTGCAAATGTCACTCACCATCAAATATATGTTTTGAGGGCTCCTCAACATGTGACCTATGTGGCGCATCCAATAACTGCATAGACACGTGATAGCACTACATAGTTCAAAAAGGCAGAAGAATGTTCCGTTTAAGCTTGCACAGCAAAATCACAACAATAACTAAGAGATGAGAGATGCACCACACCATAAAATGTATCTCAACGATTTATTCAGAGCTGTATTTTTAAGTGTGCACACTACTACAGGACATCATGAAAGGGCTGAAAATTGGGCTAAAAAATCTGATTTTGAAATCAGAAAATTTGATTTTTTTAGCCCAATTTTCAGCACTTTCATGATGTCCTGTAGTAGTGTGCACACTTAAAAATACAGCACTACATAGTTATCAGGGGTTCAATACCCTGTACTGGTAGGTGTGTGACACAAACATGCTTATGTTTTATTCTCCCACACCTCCCTGACTATTCTTTGCCTCTGTCTGCCTCTCTCACTCCCTACCTGGTGGATGTGGAGACTTACACCTGCTGTACTTAGGCAGCAATATGTGTATTTTAAGTGTTGCTCACGATCAGCTGATGGCCTCTGCACGAATTATAGCCCTCCTCTAGCTGACTGTATGTGGAATAGCTGTGGTAACATTCCCATAGCCAACTGCATGGAAACACACTTCAATATCTAGGAACATCATGTTGGTGTTGGGCCTTTACATTGACTGTGAGCAGGAACTCGATCCATTGTTTGGCAAACAGCATCTCAGATGGATTGGGGATCTACCTCTAACAACATACACTGTGGAAACAGGGTAACACACAGGAGGGTGATGTGCCTGACCCGACTACAGACTGTAAGTGCTGCTATTCTGCATTTGGAATAATGTTGATGTAACAGGGTGTGTGTGGATATGGCTGTCCTACATGTTTTTATAGCTGCCATGTCAGTGCTATGTTTATGAGGAAACCCCCATCTGTAGGGTCTTCTGCAGACTGGGAAGTGTGTGGTGCCTTTTGTTTCATTTGTTACCCAAAGAGCAGCTGCTGTAAACTGCAGAAGGTAGTGTGAGGATTGCAGTTTGTAGATGTTGACAGCCATGAGAGTTACTGACTTTATATCCCTCATAGGACATACGTAGCAACAAACCCTGTTACAACAGTAAATGTATGTGGGTATCACAGCAACATGTCAATATTGTCCCTGTGTATGTGCCTCCAGCAACAACTCTGTCACCCTTTGTATATATGTCATGTAGTAAGAGGTGCATATGTGCTGCACACCATAATTAGTGTTGTCATATCTGATAACAAGCCAGTGAGATATCAGACTGCTACACATGTTATGTGTAGTAGGGGTTACAATTTATGATATAACCTGGACATTCTGTGGTTGTTTGTGCAGTATTGAGGTCTGTGTACTCATGGTGATTGTTGACACTGTGTGTATTGTTCATATGTACTTTGGCCTGTGTACAGACTGTGGTAGATGTCATTGTTCCTGGTCCTGTTCTATCTGATGTTACATGCTGCTCTACTGATTGTTACCCTATCGGCGTATATGTTTGTAGGGCCATACACACACATGTCCCATACCACAGACAGGCTTCAAACAACACTGTGGAGCGGCCAAGTATATGTAGGGTTAGTGTGTGAGTGGCACATATGAGGATGGTGTTGCACAGATAGTCCATATACTGTAATATTACGCTAGCTTACCATATGTTGCTGTGGCTGTGTTCCCATTGGTTGCGGTTATGCACTTTCACACAGGTGTATCATACTCTGTGCTGTGACATGCCTGTAGAGCCTGCTATATATGCTGGTACATGTGCATTCCCCCATAGGAAGTGTAGGCCAGTGTTAAGCCAGTTTGCCTGTAGCCTGCACAGTTCATTGTTACATGCCTAGCAGCTTATTGTACTTACCCAGTGAGATGTCATGTCCAGATACTTGCTAGATGTACTTCTACCTGGCCACCATAACAGTCATGTAGATCAGACAGAACAGTGGGATGCCGTACAGATGTATGTCAATGTCTAGTAGCTAGTATGTGGCCATGGCACCTCCATACCAGTGGTTATCATGTGTCAGGACAGACAGGAGTGTGTGAATGCATAACCTATGGGGCAAATGTGTACCAGTAGTTACGTGTTATACCCATCTACATGGCTGTTAGCATCCACATTGTTAGGCTTGGTCCACATGACTTGCACTAAGGGGTTCTGTGTATACGTCTGGACTGTCCAGAGTTTGTCAGACTGTCCACATATATTGGCCAATATCTCTGCTGTAGTCCACAGGAGCATTACGTGCTAGCAGTGGTACTGTCCTATGATGTCCTTAGGATGTCTGTCAGTAGCCAGTGGCGTACATGATAAAAGCAGATGTGACCACTCACACACACCATGTCTATGCTGCCTTAAGGTATCTGGATCTACATTACCATAAATCTACCTTGGGTACATGCAGGCCTACCGCCTCCTGCCATACAGACTGTTCTGTCTAACAGTTCTTGTGATGGTGCCAGTTATGCCCTGTTATGTAACAGTTCATCCCATTGTGTCAGCTGAGTTCTATACCCCCTAGGGACTGTGTACAGAGTATAGATAAAGGCTTCTGAACTATACATCTGCATTACGTACTGTTGATTGTTTAGTATCCTGTGGCCCAGTCAGTCTTTACTATTGTACTACTGGATGGCCTCAGCCTGGACAGGAAAATTTGTAAACTTTTCCGAACTACTGTATTAGTATAACTGTTTCACAGTTGCATTACTCTGTTTATATGGATGTCAGTGTCTAAACAGCTATGTGATATGTCATATACAACTTTAATAGTACACAAATCAAGTTTCCCTATGTATGCAAACCTGTGTGTGGTGTTATATCCTTCAACCTCTCTGTGGGTACATGTTGCAGGCAATGATTGTCATTTGTATGGATGGCTCATACAGTGTCCATTTGCCAGGGTGGTAACTGTAGGCATAGTGGCTGTTCCATATTGTGTGCACCTTCTACATATGTATCTTACTATACATATCTCTGTGTCTGTATGTGTAGTTACATATATATCTATATATTTATATGTATACATATATATGCATATCCGTATCTGCATCTGCAAATATGTGTCTGTGTATATGTATCCTAGGGATGTTGATAGCTTCCACATTGTACATTCCCTATGGGAGCCAGACTGTATTGCATGATATGTTACTGATAGCAGCCTGGCATCATACAGGTGGGATGGAGCACTGTAAACATCTTGTGCCCATGTCGTGTCTGGGCCTGGTTATGGGATCTCCAACAGTTGGTAGTGTATTGCAAGGCAGATGCATTTGGCTGTTGGGGGGGTTTACCTTTTCGTACATGTATGTTGATTGGGGCCTCTCAACCCCATTAACAGTGCATGTGGACATATATGCTTTTGTTATGTTCCCATTGTTATCTACAGATGTATGTCCATATATACCTATATATATATATATATATATATATATATATACTTACATATATATCACTTGCTGTAGATATATATATATATATATATATATATATATATATATATATATATATATATATAGATATATATATACATATATAGATACATATAGATGTAGACATATATATCTATAGATGTATGGATTTGTATGTATACATGTTAATATTCATATATATATATATATATATATATATATATATATATATATATATATATATATATATATATATATATATATATATATATATATATATATATATATATACACACATATGTATCTATATATATATAAATATATATATATCTATATCTATATATATATATCTATATATATCTATATATATATATATATATATAGATATATATATATATAAATATGTATATATATATATATATATATATATATATCTATATATATATATATATATATATATATATATATATATATATATATATATATATACACATATATAGATATGTTATATCTGTTTAGATATTAATACACACACACACACACACACACACACACACACACACACACACACACACACACACACACACACATATACATCTAGATGTTGGAATACATTCCCTGTACTGTTGAATGACTGGGCTGGATGATATGTTTGTATAAACCTCAGTGTTATGCTTTTCTGACATGGCTTAGTGGTAAATTACTTTGGCTATGGGGTGCAGGGTCCTGGGTTCAAACCTTGCTGAAGCTGTTTATTTTGTTGCTGGGCAGAACAAGGGCAGTTGGATACAGAGTGATTAAGGCACTTTTGAGCAGTTGTAAGCGGGTTTGCATGGAGGTAAGCACTGCTAACTTCCGGTTACTGTTTCTTATATTCAGTTAGCTTCTAAATTGCTTAACCTGTGTAGGCATTGCTTACCCACGCACAAACAGGCCTAAACCCACTTACTGTTGCTTAAAAGTGCTTACTGCTGCTTAACCCCATGCTAATTTCTTTAAAAGAAAAGAAAAGGGGTTGATAGGAAAGTGGGGAAAAGGGCCACAAAGAGGGAAATACAGTAGGGAAAATAGCTAGGGATGTGCAGGAAGGGTGTGGGGAAGGTCCATAGCTGCCTATTTCTTCTACAGCAACAGCTGTGCATATACACTGAATTTGGAGGTAGATGTGGACACTCAAACCCCTGGGAGAGAGGTGAGGACAAAAATAATAAGTTGTGATGCCAATTAGACCTGATTACTTGTGTCCACTGGACACATGTGTGAAATGGACAGCTATGTATGGGGCGAGATTTTTTGGGGGGGGAACAGATTGCCCTTTTTTTTGTTAATCAGGTGAGAGTGGGATGTTGGGGAGGGATAGTAGGTATATTTGGGGAGGTAGGTTGGGTAGGTTAACAGACAAGACAAACAAGATGCATACAGGGGCAGTATGTGACACGTGGGGGGGTAAACACCTTGATGGGGAGGGGTGTTGAGAAATCAGAAGCCCATGAGCCCCCTAGTGGAAACAGTGAGACTGAGGTCCCCACCCATGGGCAGTCACCACTGCACCTTCACAGCCCCGACTGTGGCTGTACTGGGGGCTGAGTCACAGAGCCAGCCTGACCCACTAGTCACGACACATGGCCCTCAAGCTGGCATAGCAGATTACCAAGCTGTTGGTTGAGCTTGACACACACCACAACCTGGACCTAGCAATGGGTGACAGGTTCCTCTCCATGCCTGCTCTCATGGGGAGGTGAGCCCCATCCCCTGAAGAGGTTCCACCCAAAGATGGTGCAGGACCTATGGACAGGGAGGTCCTGGGTTGGGCCCCAGACATGCTGGTGCCCGGTGCCATGGCCACCTGAGGTGGGACAGCCTTCCCAAACGTGCTATAGTGTTTAGAGTTTATCATCATATGTGGGTTAGTAATAGTCAACACATTCCAGGGTTAGGTATAACAGTATGCATAGATATTCCCATTAACCCAGACACCAGATATGGAACAGTTGCATAGCAAACAGAAAACAAGCATATATGGGACCACAGTGGTATTAAGAACAGCATGCAGGTACATTGATGGCACCATGCCACCAATGTTGGAATAATTCAATATAGCACATGCATGGGAACAATTAAAATATTTATCAAACAATATGGCATTATCAGAACATTGGAGTCATTACATACTGGTTGGGGTGGGTATGTTGTTTATTGTTGGAGATATGGTGGGGGGGGGGAGAAAGTTGTCAATTAACAACTAGTATATTCCAGTAGTCCACATTACTTTCCTAGTCAGTGCTGTTATCTGTACCTTACTTGTCTTACTACACTACCCTATACCCTTAGTTTGGACAGTGATATGGCTGTTGTCATCATTATACATTAACTGGTTTTACCTGCAGTATACACCTCTTACCTGGTATACCTGTAGAGGGAATGTATGTTAACACTGATTGTTTCTACACATACTCCCAGATTCCGGGTTAATGTGCATATAGCTATCCAGCTCTTTCTGCACAGACTCTGGCCATGTGTTGACCACATGCAGGTGTACCAGGACATATCTAGAATATTGCCCTCTTCAACCTTTAGTTACTTGACACACACATATAAATGCTTTCCTACACAGTTATGTTATGTAGCACAGTGTGGGTGACAGTGATCAGTGTGCTTTATTATTCAGAGAAACTGAAACACTCACAATTCCCTACAATACCAGACTAAACAGTACCAGTACAGGGTATAATGTTTTGTATTTCTCAGCACAGTGTTCGTATCCGACGTACCTGTGGGAGCAATGTTTGTTAGCACTACCTGAATGTTGCCACACAAAGTTACAGATTACACATTAGTACTGTGCACATACATCTCACTCTGTTACTGTACACACTCTGGTCACAGTTTGACAACACGGGGTGTAGATAGGACATACTTGACTTATTACTCTCCTAACAGTTTTGGAAGTTGCTCCAGTGACAGGTTTGTTCACATAGATGTTGGACAATCACTTGTATTCCCTGTTTGCTGGCTAAACATCTGGAATGATCCCACAGACTTACCAGGGCAACAGGGGGACATGTAGCAGATATGGGCCAATATACTGGACATTCTGGTCTCATCTGTACATTTGTGGGGTATGATTCTGTATGCAGCCTACTTCCACTCCCAGGATTCAGACCATGGCTGTGTCTGCTACAACTTAAACACTGTCCATCACATTTTTGTGTGCTATATAGATATTACTGTATATTTCCTATTTGCTTTCTGTCTTATAATTCTCCTGTGCTTTTACATTCTGACCTTTTATTACAACACTCTTATACAGATTTCGTAGACAGTTATATTTTGTAGGACAGTGTGGGTGACAGTGATGAGTAATACCTCATTATTCAGAGCAACTGCATCAGTCACAATGCCATACAATACCAATGTAAACAGTACCAGTACAGGGTATCATTCTTGTATTTCTGGGCACAGTGTTGGTATCTGAAAGACCTGTGGGAGAAATGCTTGTTAGCACTACCCGAATGTTGCCACACACAGTGCCAGATTCCACATTACTATTATGCACATACATCTCACTTTGTTACTGTACACACTCTGGCCAAAGCTTGACAAGATGGGGGTGTAAATGGGACATACATGGCTTCTTAGTCTTATAAGGTTTGGGGGAGTTCCTAGTGTGCCAGCTTTGTTCTCAAAGATGTGTGTCAATCAGTTGTATTTCCTGTTTGCTACCTATATGACTGGGATCATCCCACTGATTTCCCAGGAGTAAAGGTTGACAGGCAACAGATATGAGCCACTTTACTGGATATTCCGGACATATCTGTACAGTTGTGGGTATGATTCTGTATGCATAGATAGAACCAACTCTGATCCAAAACAATACCAAAACAGCAAAATCTTCAGAAGTCAGGAATCGAAAAACAGGAACCAAAGTCAAATCCAAAAGCAAACTCTTTATTCTCCAGCGCCTCGGTGTAACCACCTTTCAAGAGTATACATCATGATTCTGTATGCAGACTACTACCACTGGCAGGTTTCAAACCATGGCTGTGTATGCTAAAAATACAACAGTTCACATCTCAGTTGCATGTGCTATTTGGGTTTTGTTGTTGGCTGTTTCCCTGTTTTCTGTCTATGTGTCTCTCAGTTGTACTAAATAGCCTCTGGGTATTACACCAGTCATATACAGGCATTCCTACAAATTCTATTTATGGTGCACGGTGTGGGTAACAGTGCTTAATACAACAGTACTATTACATGAATGCAAATCTACATTATCATATGATACCAGAGTATACACATGCAGTCCAACAGTTAGACCTTTATTGTCAGGCTATTACACTTTTATTTACATACATACTATACGAGTCTCTTCCTGCCATATTCTCCGGTGTATGCAGTACTTGCCTTAATCAATACAGGTTTTATACAGGCAATTAATTTACTAATACCTTTAGATTTATTTCCTATGACAGTACATGTTAGAGTATTACTGACCTGCCTCACATCGCAACCTCTTCAGGTGACTTCCATGGGCCTCCTGGTTTATGGCCCACTCGACTGCAGCAGTGGAGGACATAAGAGGAAAATTTAACCATACCTATCCATGATATACATGAGCTGGCAATTATTACAGACATAGTGGGGTGATACTTACACACAGCTGGGACATCCCCTGCCATTTTAGCCTCTTGGATCCACTGCTCCAAGAGGTTCCCTTTATGCCACTTCAGTTCGGCATAGTGATGCCTGACCTGCTCACCAGTTCAGGGGTATGCCAGTGGCACTGGTGAGGTCACAGGTGAGATGGTCCCAGGCTTCCACCTTATATTGGGAACCCTGGTACTGGCCCTGCAGCAGTCTCTGCTCATAGTCTTTGATAAGGAGTCCTGCTATGACTCTGGACTCCTGGATGCACCACCGCTGTGCCCGAAAGCAGACACCATCTCCCCTTCCTGACATGGTGCCTGCAAGGGGAGCTACAACCAGTTATGAGATGTATTCCCACCTTTTGGGTTTAAGTAGGGCCGATTTCCCGCACTTTTTCATGACTGGCCGGTTTTGATAAGGCTAAGCTATGGGCAAACCTGCTTACCTAAGGTTGGCATTGTTTAAAGGGATATAACACTGGGCACATTGAGTTAGCTGGCCGACACACTGCTTAAACATCCTAAGCTGGCCTGTGCAATGCTTAGCATTGCTTACATTAGACTTTGCATTATTGGCATTGATTTATTACTCATTGCATCTTATATGTATGCCTGGTATCCATGATTCATGTGTAGATACACTGTATGGGGTCCTTGTGTTTTATTGGGGACTTCAACACTCTATTACAATTGCACCTCACTTCTGGGCTTACTGCTGTACTCCAATTCACATATTTATGTTATGTAGTGGGTTATGGAACATACGACTGTATACTGATTCATTTCACAGGTTCAGTTTGATTTTACTATAGTAAGGACTTGTTTGCTGATACCTCATTCTTCTGTACTGCTGTGAATTACTTGGTGGTTACCTACTGTAACTATTGTGTATAGGGTCCTGGGTTCAAGACCTGCAATGCTGTTTGTTTTGTTGCTGGGCAGAATACAGGTCATTGGATGCAGAGTGATTAAGGCATTTTTGAGCAGTTGTAAGCAGGTTTGCATGAGGATAAGCACTGCTAAACTCTGGCTAATGATGCTTACAGAGAGTTAGCTTCTAAATTGCTGCAAATGGAATGTGCTGCAGTGGGACTTGAACCAGGAATGCCTACTCATACAGCAAATGCTCTGCCCACTACATTATTGCTATACTGCTTCTGTTGCATATATCTTCCTTTTTATCCTCTTCAGCCATTTAAGCTGAATTAACCTTAGCTATGCAATGGGCACACCGGCTCACCTACGGTTAGCTTTAATTTGATTTTAAAATAAAAAAAAAAAAAAAGGTTTGTTCATTTTCTCTGTAATTACTTGCTGTTGTACACGAGGGTGAATGTTGGTTGGGATATGCGGACACCTATGAGTGGTGTCGCTCATTTCTTAGCCCTTTCTGCTGTTCTTCATTGCAGGGGCATGTATATTCTGAGAGCTCTTCTCTCAGACACGCCCCTTGCACTCTTACACACTCCATGTAAAATTAGGAGCTCAGGCAGCATGCCTCATCAATATGCATGGTGTGCTGCCCTAAATGTCTGATTCCGTGCAGGACTAAGCTAGTCCTGCATGGAAGATTAGTAAATCCGGGGGACTGTTTCTTTGTTATTTTACATCTTTATTTTATTTATTTATTTTACATTTGTTTACCAGGATAGTCTGACTGGATACATGTCCATTTTCAGTGGAGGCCAGGGGAGAAAAGCTCCAAAAAGACATTCAACAAACTGTTACATTTTTACAGTTTAAAATACAAAATAAAACACAAATAAAAGTATTTTTACACAGATTTAAACAAACACAAAAACAGATACACAAACAAATTATTAAATTTTTACTCAGATGGAAAATTCTAGACAGTGTTTTTAAGAATGATAGGGTACTGAATGCCTAGTAGGCTAACCAGTTAGTAGATCGAAGGAGATCATAGGATTTATAAGTTAAGAAACAATAAAGTGTAGGCAGAAGTCCTCCATGTGCACACAAGTGATGGTTAGTGTTAGTCTGGATTAGGACAAGGACAAGGACATCACCATCGTTTTTTAAAGTACTGAATCAGACTTTTCTTGAATTGAGGTAGAGAGAGTTCAGATGTAAGATGAGCAGGAAGAGAATTCCAAGTTTTGCCAACAGAGTTAGCAAATAGAGATTCACCGGCTGTGTTGCTGGATTTGAGAGTTTGAACTAGTAGTCTTTCAGATGAACGAAGTGCGAAAGGTGAAGACTGAGAAGGGAAGTGGCCTAATGCACTAAACTATTCTGCCTTATTCCATGAGCTTTATGAATGCATTCTCAAAGTGTAAACTTCTACAATCACATCCCAAAATGAGAGTTTCAACTATAATGATTTTCTGCAATTTTTTTCCACATTTGATACCTTATGCATTTAATGTACAAGAAAGTAATATTATGCATAAAACAGTTTTTTGCAGTGTACATAGATTTCAAAGTAAGTTATTTGAGGTAGCTCGCATAAGCAGGATGGTAAACTTATGAAATTCATGATCAAAGATACAGCAACTATCTATTTGTAAGGAGAGCTTTGTGACACACAGACATGAAGCCCTTGCCATCCTGAAGCCTTGTTTTGCTGTTTTATTTTTAAAATGTTCAAATGCTACAAAAACTGATGGCATCTGTCTACAAATCATCAATATAATACTCATGGGAGGAAAAGCAATTGCAGCTCAGCCATGGTGTCAGACTGAAATATGGCAGGCACCCTTAACAGTAATTTCACAGGTCTCTGATTAAAAGATATTACTGCATGACACTTATACACTGGAATACACAAGGGAAAACTGAGAGATGTGATTCATAAAGTTTTAGTGCAAAAGAACAAATTCCATGCGACTTTTTACTCTCTACAAACCCCTTCAGTATTGCTGTTTATGATGCATAAAATAATTGAAAATAGCTTTAGTAAAATAATTTTGCATACTGCATGAAAGCATAACTGATAGCCAAATTAAAAGTGTGTTGCATACTACAAGACAGCATATTTAGCATTTGCCATTTTGTTTGCTGCTACATGTCATAACATATAAAATTCTCGTGAACATTTCAGTATGCTATAGAGTATTAAAGCTATCTGATGTTCACAAGCTGCTTCCTGTGGTCCCGGATTTGATTCTCTTATCCACAGTTTCCTATTGTAAGACTCTGATCAAGTCAATTAACCAGGTAGTGCTCCTAGGCTGAGTGCGAAAAAGGACCCTGTAGATTTGTGCTCTACTCTAGTTAACAAATATAAATAAATAAATAAATTATATATGTACTTACCCATGATTCATAAAGTTTATGATCATGCTGAGCTGAGGTCACTAGCACACCATATTAGTATTATGGATAATAATAAAATAATGTTGAGACCTTTTTCTGTTATAGTCAAACTTTATTCCGCAAAAGACAATCCCACATCACCTTTGTAGTGTAGTCCTCATGCATGGTGTAACTTATCATCAAAAGTAGCTTGCTCATTTTCATTTATATCTGTAATTGCAATCCACCTTTTCTTTTCCATCAGACACAGCCCAAAACTGATGCTTATATTTCATATTTTAAGTTAACTCCATGCAGTACATTACATTCACGTGCAGACCTTATGCTTTGTGTGACATATTTCACCAATGATTGTCTGCTTCATTTCCTCTCTTAGCCACCCCTCCAGGTTTCCCTTTAGGCTCTCCCTGTCTTTTCTCCTTATATGATTTTCACTCTTGTAGTATTCTATTATCTCTTTACATTGCCTTTTCCTTTCCCCTCCCCCTCCATTTCTCATTCTCGTCAGTGTCTGCCATCTTATATCCACTTCTGGGATCCTCTTGCATAATTCTTGCTCCCATATTGTTTTTATCTCATTCCAGTTTGGAGTGTTGATGGTTTTAACTTCAGTACTCAGCAGTCTGATAATGTTAATTTCTCTTTCTTTTCAGATGCTGTCCTCTTTCCTTATATGGCATATGCAGAATTCACAAGTATGGTCTGTTTCCTATTGAAATATGTCTCCTTCAATCATCTGTGCCTGCTTCCAGACTTCTTATGCCCACCCACAGTCCTAGGCATAAGTATCATTCTTGCTTTTTCCTCCTGACAAAGCATATGCTATCGTCTGCTCTGCCTTCCTTTGCCAGTCTCATGGGGATTAGATACAATCTCTGCCATATTCCAAGCTTGGATCTCCAGCTCTTTTACTATCTGCATGTACTTCATTGCCTGAATTATTTTCTTCCAGCATCCTGAAACTCCCTTCCATATTTCCTCTCTTCCCCAATTCTTTTTTATTCTTTCTTCTTTGACGTTGCCCCATCTTTCCCTTAACACTTCATAGAAATGTTTGATCCTTTGCTTCTCTTCGCTCTCCCATTCCTCCAGGGTACCATCCTATTGCCTTTAACCCTCTTTCCACCTGCCCCTTCGTCATTTTGCCATCTCTGTATTCTTTTTCCAGGTCTTCCTTAGTGCCATTTCTGCCATTGGATCTCTGGTATTCTGTATTCCTGTATTAACTCCTTCATTTTTTTAAAAATTTTTCCCTGTCATCCTTTTCTCACCATACCAAAATTTTCTCAAATTATTTCACTTCTCCTGCAGATTTCTTCATTTTTCATTTCTGGCTTTACCTCCATATTCTACTCCCATATGTTTTGAGGATCCCTTCATCCAATTTTATGCATCCTTGTTCTTTTTCTGATGCTTCATTCATGCCCTTTAGCATCATAGGATCATAGGAAGTTACTAGGCTATTGGTCCTGTGGCCCTTACAAGCCTAGCCAAGAAGTTAGCCCATGTTCCGACAAGTCAGCCCCTTATGACACTGTCAAGCAGGGACACAGGGGGAATCCCAGGGGTGTATTTTCTATTTGTCATCCAGTTATCCAAGTTGCACTTAAAAAGGTTTAATGAGGTACTCTGCTTTATGTGGAGAGGGAGTCTATTCCAGAAAAGGGAGAGTCTCTGGGACACAAATCTGTCCCACCAAGTCCTATCGGTGTTACAGACCAGGTTGAGGTCGCACGTGCAGGTTACTTGATTGGAGCTTGATTTGCGGATATGCAATAGTTCCATCAGGGCGGGAGTCTGAGATTGCTTTGTACGCCAGACAGAGGTCACCTCTGAGGAGTCTATAGGAGACTGAGTAGAGGGAAAGGGTTTTTAGCCTGTCTGTGTAGGGTAGATGTTTGAGACCCTGGATTCTCTGGGTGAGGAACCCCTGTAGTCTCTCCACCTGCTGTATGTGCTTTGTGAGGTAGAAAGGGACAATGTACTCAATAATGGGTCTTATAAGGTTATAATACACGGATGTTATGACCATCTTGTCCCTGGATGAGATACCCTTACTAATGAGGTGGGCCATGTAGAAACCTTTCCATACAATGGAAGCAATATGGTGGTCAAAAGTCAGTTTGCTATCAATCTGGGTGCCCAGGTCCCTCACGACTGATTGCGTGCTTAGTGCCTTATTATCAATGTGATAATTTGTGGGGATGTCATTCTCCACAGAAGGGATGATGATGCATTTTTTGGCATTCAGTTTGAGGCCATGTTTCTGACACAAGTCATTTGTTTGGGTGAAACCCTCTTGGAGGATGTCCACATCACTAGGGGAATTGATGACAGCACCCAGCGTGCAATCTCATGCTTCTCCATGTCTCCCTCTCCCATGCTCTCTTTTGCTTAAATTCCTTCTCATATGTGCATATCTAGTGAATGATGTTATGTGCCAGTGCATATGTTGGGATAAATGGGAGCTGCTATCACTCCCATTTTCCTAATCATTCTCATGTTTGCCTCTTTCACTCTTTTTCATTTGCCTTACTTGATGCAGTCATCTATGTCTTTTGGCATTTTCTGTAGCCATTTGTCACCATTGTGAATTTGTATGTTGCAGAGTAGGTGAAATATTTTTGGTAGTATCATTATGATCCTTGCTGCATTAGATCTCCTAAGCAATGTATGTGTCTTCCCCCTCTGCCTCTGTAGAATATCAGTTACCTTCTTCTTCTATGTTTTTCCCAATTGTCTCTCAACTGTGTTCCTGACAAAGAGCCCTAGGTACTTGGGAAATTCCATCTATTTTATCTCACCTATTCCCATTTTTCCAGTCCCTATTCCTAATCTTAATACCATTGTCTTTTTTTTTTGTTACACCTAAGTCCCACAATTCCTAAATGCCTCTCTTATAGTTCCTGTTGCTGCAGCCACATCCTCTAAACACAGACATAGATTCTATGGCCTCCTTTTCTTAAAGCATTGCTAATTTTTGTCTAACTTCCCCTAAGAGATCTTAATCGCAAGCATGAACATGTCTCAGATAATGGGCACCCTTTTTTGGTCCCCATTTCTGTCACTGCTTCCTTAGATACTCCTTAATTTATGAGCACTTCACTTTATTGGTCTTGGTAAATGGCCTGTATGAAATTTATGAATGCTTTCCCAACCTGCTGATGCAGCAGTATTGTCCACAGGAATTCCCACCTCACTATATCAAAGGTCTTCTGCAGTTCAAGGAGCACAATCCCACCTTTTCTCTCCTGCTTCTTTTCTTCCCTATACATACATTCCATCTGGCCCCACCATTGTTCTTCTGCCTTCCTTCCCTCCAAAAAGCCTTTTTCCATGCATGTGTTGATTTTGGTAATACTTCATCCAGTCTTCCTGGCAACACCTTTACCAAAATCTTGATGTCTACATTAATTAAACAGATAGGCCTATTATTTCCCACTCCCTCGCATTCTCCTCCCCGTTTAGGTATAAAGTTATCCTGGCCCTCTTCAAACTTATACATATTTTGCCTGATTCCTGTAGTCTCTTGTATTCCTCTCCACCTTTCCTTTTTTCCATCTTGTTTAAGGTTTTCCTTATCTTGCCTGTTTATATCTAGTGAATGATGTTTAGTTTCTCTCTTTGTTCATCCTCCAGTATACATCCCTGTACATTCTTTCCTCAGTTCCATTCTGAAAGTTCTGTCTCTTAGTATTGTTTGTAAAACTCCCTGTAGTATTCCTTGAATCTTTCCCTGTCTATTCCCTTTATACTGTATATCTCTCTGTCTTCCTTCTTCTTGTATTTCTGATCAGTTGTTTTCCTTGTGTTTTCCTTGTGTCTCCTCCGTTATCCACCAGCAGTACGTCCAGCAGAATTGCTGAATTTCTTGCTCCACAAATTTACTCCCCAATTTCATTCTATTTTTTTCTGATCTGTAGTGCTTCCTTACTAGTTTAAGTTTTACATCTTTCATCTATACCACAACTAGCTCACGTTCCAGCTCCTCATTAGCCTTCCTTCTTTCCTTCTAAACTCATCAGTTTTTCCCTGGCAGTGATCTGGACCCCATCCCATCAGTGCTTTGCCTCTTCCAGTTTGTCCCTGTATTTCAAATTGCCCTGAATTGGCTTCTTTATTATTCCTTGCAGTATTCCCTTGTCCTCTATCTCCTGCCATTTATAGTTGGTTCACCTCCACCCTCTTATCATTGTTTTATTTTCTTGCACACTTAGCTTAAGTGCAGTGCTGCAATTAATTAAACATATATTTTTGCTGTTAGTTTTGTCTACCACTCCCTGCTTTCTCAGTTGCTGCCATCTAACATAATCCTTTCTCTGGGCCTACCCTCTGAGCTGAAGCTTGTGTTCTTTGGCAGCTGCCAACAATCAGACTCCTTCATCCCATCTTTAGCTTCTGCATCCTGGCCTTTTGGCTATTGCACGTACATGGGTTTTCCCTGGAAATGGACTTTTCAAGTCTTTCTTTTGCTCCCTTTCAGTGTCTCCCACAATAAGACAGTGTGTGCCAAACCAGTATTCATGTCATCACTTTTTATGCAATATCATCCCCGTTCATTGGTAACCCTGCCCAACTGTTACTTACCCACCTGCTGCGTCAATTTCATTTGTGTGAGAGTAACCCTTTTTTTCAGTCTTACGACTGTTCACTATGCTTATATACCACTGTACCTTTATTTCATATTTGCCTCTGTGTTGTTATTTACTTTTCCCTTTTACCTCATACATTCCTTTCCATGCTCTCCAGCTGTTAACACCATGGATTATTATTTATTTTTTTCTAAGACTTAGTCATTAAACATATGTCTACTGCATTTTATTGTATATTGATACGTAGCCCATCATTGTCACAGGAATCCACTTAGTTCATCCCATTGTTTGTAAAGTTTTGATGCTGTGTTTCCTGATGATTGTTTTAAAAGATAAGGATCTACTTAATTTTATTCAATCTTCCTCCACTGTTCATAACCATCTGCCTTTCAGTATCCATTCCTTCCACTTATTTTATTGCTTCTTTCTTTCAGTTGTTGCTTTTGGTCCTTCAGTAGACCTGTCTTCCACCTCTTCCACTTTGCCATCCATCATAAATGCTTTTGTTTAACTTGTTTAGTCTCTTGTTTGTCCAGAAGTTCAATTCTGAGTCATATGAACCATCTAAGGCACTATCTTCCCATCTCCTTACACTTCTTGTTTGTGTCTCTATTTGTTTATGTGTGTGTGTTTTCCCCAAATCTCTCTTGTGACAGCCTTCTTGTTTTAATGTTCCTTTGATATATCTTTTCCATGTATTTTCCTTTTACCTCCTTGTCTCTTTTTTCATCTCCTTGTGGTTGTCTTTGTGATTTATTTCCAGCTGATTATTTTACCGATATCTAACCCCTCTGAATTTGCTGGTCCTGTCTTCTTCCCTGCAGGGGGCATTGCACATCCCTCATAGTGTGAATGTTCACATCTCCTACATCTAAGGTTGCTCTCCCAGTCCACGTCTGAGAATTCAGATTTTTACTTCCTGGGTCGTTTAATAACTGTGAGACATTTGTTTAACTTTTGGCCATCCTCCATCTTGTATTGCCTGAGCCATTCCCTTCCTGCTTTACTTCCAGAATTGCAGGGTATTTAAACCATGCAGCTGTTCCATTCATCCTTAGTTCATCAAATACCTCCAACATAGCTTTCATTTTCTTACAGTGTTTCCAAGCTTTATGGACATCCCTGCAAAAGTCTTTAAGTCTTCCTGTATGCCTTATTATTTCATTTTTTACAGCAAAGGAATGAAAACGTGCCAAAACATGACTGGTTCTGCTTTCTGCTGCTACCACCCCACTCTGTGTTTTCTCTTTATTAGGGTTTCTTGACTTCTTGATATTAGAAATCTCTCATGCAATAGCTGGATTACACATTTATTGATTTTTTACTGTTGCACACTCTGTCTTATATTCAGTTATGCTGATGTTGTTCCTTCTTGAGTGAGTTTTAAGATCATTCATCATTTCTGCCTTTTTATTATGTATTTAGGTTCCTGTGTTCTTTCAATCTGTACCTGCAGCTCGGCTTTAATTGCTGCATTATATTCTTCCTTATCTTGTAACTTCCCTTGAAGCCTTTCCACTTCTGTCTGCTGCTGTTCTATTGTCTATTTTAAGGAACTCACACATTTGCCTACTGTGATTTTCTTTTCAGACAAAATGTATAGTTTCTATACCGTATCTGCAGCTTTAAAGGCAGACGTCTGTTTGTCCTTTTGTTCCTGTTCCTTAATTTTTCCTTTTTGGTTGCTTTTTCCTCCCTGAGAACACTATACTTTATTCAAATTCCTACAGGCCATGTCCAGAGCTTTGGGATTAGGCAGACATTTTGGTGGAGGTCTCTAGCTCCTTCTCATTTCTGACATTCTGACATTTGTCCTATGCAAAGGAAATTGTTATTCGTCTGTTCTTGCAGCTGACTGAACACAGTGGGAGACAAGTATTCCTCAGAGTACATTTGTTTTTCCTCCACTTCCATTATCTACTGACCTTCCTTGTATGCTTTCTGTTGTAGCATTTATGTGTGTGCTGCATTGTGTACATAAGTTATGCTGACAGAGCAGAATGCAAACAGCTAAGAAGCTAGGATTTCAGGAAATATATCCAGCAAGCAGTATGTATTACAGTTAACAGCAGACTGGCATAATCTAATAATGTTGTCTCAACAGCAAAATATAAATACTTTATGCATCTCAGTGCATATGTATATGTTCTTTCTTCAGTTGTAACATTCACATGAAGAGTAATTTGTGAGTAACATGATATGACAGATATGGTACCATGACTCTGTCTTTCACTTCTTGTCTCTTGCAGCAATCCATTGAACCACACAGTGAATGGACATGTCCACCATAAGCCAATAATCAACAACTTCATCACATTTTCTTTATGTCAAGAAATAAACAATACAGTTTTATCTAATAATAGCAAAACAGTAATGGTTCACAACTTGCAAGAGAGACAGCATCTGTCAAATGTTTATTTTGTCATTTTCTATATATTGTGCCAGGAGTTTCCTTTTCTACTGCCTGTATCCTGTGACAGCCCTTAAAACTGTACTTAGCCACTAGAAAGAGCAATGATCAAACTAACCATATACCCAAGTAAATATTTAATTCCAGGCTATGAAGGTGATATTCCTAAGCAACAGAGTGGCTGAAGTAATATATGTATAAAAGTGAAAAGAATAACTTGGGCTGAGAAGGAAATTTGGAACATATGATAAAAAGCTGAGAAAAAGCAGACATGTTGGTTTAGCATGTTACTGACTGGTGAACTAACAGCAGCAGATGAAACAGGTTCATATACAAGTTTCAAGGAAGTTTAGTTCTGTGGCCATCAATGCCTTGCCAAAACTCACTCACATGCTGTACCCCATTTCTCAACAAGGGCTAAGCCAGTTATCCTCGCGGTAAATCTCAGGGATAGCAATCCAATCATTCAGAAGGAAGCATAACACTGCTTAGCTACAGGGGCAGCTTATTCAAGAGAATGAGGGAGGGAAGAGGGGCTGCATAATGGCTCTGTCTTTCAACTGCATTTTATTTATCTGCTGGTGAAGATTTAGGTAGTTGTTTCTGGTGTTCAGTAAGCTATTGGAGATCAAGGATAACAAGATATGTTGTGACACAAAAGATAAAGCACAGACCGTCCCTAAAAAGTCTGTAAGATACTGAGTAAAAGAATAGAACTTCTATCCTTTTCCTGTAGTTCAGTGTTATTAAGCCTGATGTCTTCCAACTTAAAAGAGTATTTCGGCTTTGTTTAGTTGTTTGAAATGTTGAGTGAGGTATATCTCGAAAGGATCATTTTATTCCTGATTGATTTAATCAGTTACACCAAAGAAAGAAAAAAATCTGGCAGAATTTGACAGACTTTCCTTCTTTATTAAAATGCCAAGACCTTAAAATTCATTAGATAGCATTTATAACACTTTTCTAATAAACTGTATGTAACTGTTGTGAAAGTGCTCTTATATTACAGTATATAAGACCATCAATAAGTCCAGCTATGTGCATTCATCCATGTTGTCGCACCAGCTAGACCTCACAATAGGTTCTCTATAATGAAGTATGCTTCTAAATATATTCTCCCAATTTTCAGTAACAAAGACTGCTACTGCATCAAAACTTTTTAATGTTCCTTCAAAATGTCGGTTCAGGTTTCTAAACACAATGGAATGGACCTGCCATAAACTATTGACCTATCATCCACTGCCCTACATCCAATAATTATTAAGAAGTATTACTACCATTGTCAGCATTATTAAAGCAACTTAGCTATTGCCCTCCATCTAATGAAACAAAGAAGATTCTAGTCTAGTAACTGTTTGCTTAGAGACCATAGAAATGTAATAGTAATTAATGAACATTAAAATACCTTCATGTTTTATCAGACTGTACACTCAAGTTTCTAGACATACCAGCATAAAAAAATGACAAATACTGTACATGCTGAGCTGTGAATTACTGTTAAAAATACCTGTTGCCTAAATTCTACATTTGGAAAGAGATAAAAATGTCATCACTCAGTAAGGTCTAAACAACATTACTCAGAAACTAAAGTAGTCAGTTAGCTTAAAACATGGGTTCATAGGTTAATAGGTGTGTACTGGGCTAATGGCCCTGGAGACTTTACAAGACTAGCCCATAGGATTACCCTGGCATCATGCCACCTGACCTTAGTTCCCAGTGCCTTTGTTGAGTAGAGCCACTGGAGTGATCCCCGGGGTAAATTTTCTATTTCCCATCCACTCATCAAGATTTCTCTTGAAGAGGGCCAGTGAGGTGCTCTGTATGACATGTATGGGAAGTCTATTCCATAGCATGAGCAGTCTCTGGGTTATGAACCTGTCCCTCCAGCTTGTTCTTTTGATTGTGGTGATGAGGTTGAGGTCTCTGGACCGTGTGGAGTGGAGAGATTGGGATTTCTTTAGATGTAGCATTTCTAACAGAGCTGGGTCAGACATGGCTTTGTAAGTCAAGCAGAGATTGCCTCTAAGTAGGTGATATGAGACAGAGAATAGTTGGAGTTTTTTGAGTCTGTCAATACAGGACAAGTGTTTAAGGCTGATGCAACATATACTGCATACTGCTATTAGGTCCATGATGATGCGTTCCATAGCTTTGCATATCAGACTCATCAGGCTAATGAAGCGATAGTTACCAGGGTCTATAGTTGCTCCTCCTTTGTGGAGAGGGATGACTGTAGCAGTGCACCACTCAGTAGGGACAAAGCCTGAGGTGAGGCTGTGAATGAACAGGGCACACAGGTGAGGTACCAGTTCGCTCTGTAGTTCATGTAGAACACACCGGGGATATTGTCAGATCCCATAGAAGCTGTATTCTTGGCCTTGGACAGTGCTGTTTTAACCTGTGCAGCTGTAATACTGGGTGCCTGGCAATCTACTGGTATTGTGATTGGTCCTTTGGTGGGAGAGAGAGTGGTAAAGTTGGCACTGTATCTGTCAGCCAGTATATTGGCAATATCTGGTGGCTCGGTATAGGAGGCACCATTGTGCAATAGCTCAGATCAAATCTGGGTATTGCCATGGAGATTCTTTACATAACTATAGAACATCTTGTGGTTGTCTTTACTATCTGCTGCAATTCTATTTTCATAGCTGGCTTTAGAGGATTTGATGAGGGATCTCAATTTTTTGCTGAGGCTGATAAGAGGGTTTTTCCAGTCTTGGGACTTCATCTTATTCTGGATCAGTTTCCTCCTTCTGTTGTAGAGTTTGTTTATGGCAGGGAACCACCAGATTGGCTTCCTTTTTTGTAGAGGAGACCGTCTTGGTTCTACTGGGTATGGCGAGATCCATGCATTTGTGTACGTGTTCGTACAGTGCATTGGTGTATGATTCTGCGGTCATGCAACTATTCTCCATTTGCATGGGTGTTGTGAAGTTAGCCACCTCTGTTTTTAGAAGCCCAAGGTTAGCTTTGGATAAGTTTTTCATGGTGGTTACCTTTGCAGGACAGGTGAGAGGGATGTGGATTTTCAAGGTGATTTGTTTGTGGTCAGCTCTAACCAGGGAGGAGTTGACTATTGGTGTAGAGCAACGGTCACCCATGTTAGTAATGACCAGGTCAAGGATATTGATACCTCTAGTGGGGGTAAGAAAGAGCTGGTCCAGGGCATTGGAATTAATGAATTCCAGGAAACGTTGTGCAAGTGTATTGGTACACAAGTAGTTTTCCCAGTTAATGGAGGGTTAGTTGAAGTTGCCCAGCATGAGAGTGTTAGGTTGGACCCTAATATTCTCCAAGGTGCATTAGGAATGTGGAGTGTGAGTTGGGGATCTATAGCAGGCTACAACCTGAATCGCTGTTTTACCCAATATTAACTGCACCTGAAGTATCTCTGATGTGTTATGTCAGGCTACCAGTCTGGAGGTGTGCACATCCTTTATGAATATGGAAACACCACCGCCTTTGGAGCTCCGGTTCAAGTTCTGCAGCCAAAAGGTGTGGAATGAGTTATAACCTGGTAGTGCAGGGGTGCTTTCTGCTGTCTTGAACCAGATCTCTGTTACAGCACAAATGTCAATGTTCTCCATTTTAAGGAGTGCTTCAAGTAAGTGCATTTTGAGATTTAGACTTCTAGCATTGAGCAGCATGACCCTCATATTGCATTTGTTTGTAGCTGTTAAGGTGGTAATTTGGTATTTGGAACACTGCCTAAAAAGGCATTATAGAGGTGGAAAGAGCCTTGGCCAGTAACCAGAAGCCCAGGGGTGACAGATGCAGGCCATCTCTGGCAAAGCATCAAGGTCTGTCAGTCATGTCATCCATTGCAGACAGATACTGGATTCCCTTAGAATGATACCAGAAATTTAGCCAATTGTTGAAAGTGATAATTTTCTGATTGTACTGTAGTTTCATTCTGGGTGACGGTAGGAGGCTGCTCAGGGCTAGGGTCATACCCACCTGGGCTACATAATCTGAGAGCTCCTCCATGTCTCTTTTCATGTAGTTCAGGGAGGTACATCTCAGGTCATTCACTCACACATGTACAATGACAGAGTCATATTTGTACCTGTTGTTGAAGAACCTGAAGCTGTGCATTGTGTGGCAGATCCTGGCACCTGACAGGCAGCTGACTGTTACTTTCTCCTTATTTAACCTAGTGTGTGGGACATCAGTGTGACTCACTATCGAGTCACCTATGACTAGTGTGTTGGGCATGCTGTTTTGTCTTAGGGGCTTTGGTTGAGTGGCACACTGTTTAGGAGAGTTATGTGTCTCGTGATTAGTGTTGTGTTGTGGTGGTCGAGTGCATTTCTGCCTTGGAGCTCTCTGCTGTTTGGGTAGATTTTTATTGAGAGCCTCCATGAAGGTGGGTGTGTGGTTTGTGTTTTTATGTGAAGGCAGTGCCAGTGTGTGTTCTGGAGGGGTATGTGTTCCATGTGGTGTGGTGTAAGTGTTGACCTTCTTGACCAGCTATTCCGAGCATGGCTGGAGAGTGTGTAGCTTCCAGTTTGGAAGTCTCCATGTCTAAGTGTTGAGAGGTAAGAGGTGAGGGTTGTCACTGTACATGAAGCAGTTGCTACATTGCCTCAGGATGCCCAAGTTCACCAGGTTAATAGCAGAAAGCACATGGAACTGACCTTTAGACATGCCTGGAGGGGTGGGCATTAATAATAAGTACTGGAGCTGTTTCCTTGTAGAACATTTAGTGCTGGTAGCACTTTTGTGTGCTACAATAATTGCTACAAGAAGTCTGGTAAAGTGCTAGAGTAATAAGCTAGTAAAAGTACAGGAGAGGAGAGAACTAGCAGATCTAAGGTAAAAATTGTAGAGCAGACTTTTTGGCACTGCTCAGAAGCTTACAAACAGTCCTGGATACAGCAAATCTGTACCTGAACTAGACTAGTTACAGGAAAGGTGGGAAACAAGCCCATATGGGGGCTTTTATACCAGAAATTTGAAAGAGATGGAAAAAAGTGTCCAATTGCTAATAAACTACAATTTCTAGGCCAGAAACCACTCCTTTCATGGTAGATAGGCTACCTAGTGCTTACCACTGCCACTGATATGCTAGAATGCTTCCCTCCAGCACAGAAAGGCTTAGAGGGCTCAGAAGCTTACAAACAGTCCTGGATACAGCAATTCTGTATATGGACTAGACTAGTTACAAGAAAGGTGGGAAGCTAGCGCAAACACAGGCTTTTAAACCAGAAAGTTGAAAGAGATGGAAAAAGTGCCCAAATAGCCAATAAACTACAATTTCTGTGCCAGAAACCACTCCTCTTGTGGTAGATGGGCTACCTAGTGCTTACCACTCCCACTGATGAGCTAGAAAGTTTCCCTCCAACACAGAAAGGCTTGGGGGGTTCAGAAGCTTACAAACAGTCCTGGATACAGCAAATTTGTACATGGACTAGTCTAGTTACAGGAAAGGTGAGAAACAAGCGCAAATGTGGGCTTTTAAATTATAAAGTTGAAAGAGTTGGAAACACTTCCCTAGTGGCCAATAAACTGCAATTTCTGGGCCAGAAACCACTCATTTCTTGGTAGATAGGCTACCTAGTGCTTACCACTCCCACTGATAAGCTAGAAGGATTCCCTCTAACACAGAGCCATCAGAAAAAAATATTAAGAACTTGCATAATTAAGAAAGTGTAATGACTGAGATTTGCACACCATACCTGGCTAGAGATGGATGCTAGAGCATCATCCACTAAGAGGCAAGGGGTATCTCAAGAAACTATACCCATGTGCTTCACCTCACAGCACAGTTTGTACTTTGCAGTTATACTTAAATCCCCACTGTGACTGTGGGACTGACTTTTACAAGTTTCTCCCCAGTAGATAAACTTTCTGTTACAGCCCTACCTTTACATTTCTGTGCTGCTTTCCATTTACAGCACCAGTACTTTCTCTGTTTTAGTGTCTGCTCTCAGTTTGATACATAGCCCTCCAGTAGAAAAACTCATTTCCCGTTTTGAGACAAACTTGTTTTGTATATCCCTCCTTTGATTCCTGGTGCAGTACATGTTGCATCAGCCATTTTGAATCAGGTCAATCCTGTTATCGATGTATTCAGCTATTTATTGTAGTACACTGTATAAACTAACATAATTAGATATTTTGAGTTTCAGGATTATGAATTTTCAATATTCTGATATTCTGATGTTATGGTTTTGAGATGCTGAAATTTGACATTTCAGTATTTTGAGCTTTCAAAGTGAAACCCAGTGTGTGTGTGTATATAAATATATATATATATATATATATATATATATATATATATATATATATATATATATAGCTAGATATATACACACACACACACACACACACACACACACACACACACACCCATACATACATAGATATACATATATACATATATAGATATAGATATGTGTGAGTATAATATATGGGGATTTACCTAAAATCACTGAATTAAAATGTTTGATGCCAGCAAAAGAAGATCAACACACTTTTGTGCATTTTCCAGAGAATAACCCTGATGCTGTGCTCCAATACTGCCTGCTAATTATTTATTTCAGCTCCAAAAAGACACGATCGTGATGGAAAGAGCAAATTCCCCAACCTCGGGGACTGTTGATCACACACACACCTGTCAAACTTCTGTTTTGTTGATCAAAGCGAGGTGACAAAATACAGGTTGACATTAACAAGTTTTGCTTATTATATAAAATGATTATACTATGAATGGTCGAACTGTTTCATGATCAACACAAAACACTGACTATTCTTGATAAACACAACACTCCTGTTTGACATACAGTACATCAAAATTTCCTTTTCTGATGCACTACTCATACTATTACAGCACATTTTACTCAAAGTTGAGTACATAGTGATATTGGTATGGAAAAGGATTTTTGTAAGGTAAGCTGCACATTAGGGTTAGGGCAGGAGCAGAGTTAAGGTTGGGTTAGTATGCACTACTAAAGTGGGCAGGGAGGGCTTCACAGTCATATTCTTAGTACATCAATGATGTCTGATAATAGTAAACAAAATTATGGCCAAAATATTGTAACTTATCTTGTTGCTGCCATACATATACCCTACATACCATAACGTATCTCTGTGACCAACATTTATCAAGTAATGCCCCTTCACTTTCAGTCAACATGCCTACTACTTGCCATCCAAAGAACATCCCTTGTCTTGACAGTTTGCAGCTCAGATGTGTGAATAATCATATGAAAGAACACTGGCTACAGTAATGCATTTCAACCTTCAGCTCTTATGCACATATATTGTATTTCTAGTGAGCAGTGTTAGTGATCATCTAACACTGATCATTAAATTTGTTGGGTTTTTTTTTAGTGCACAATTTATCTTCCTAACTCCTGCCCCTGTTTCCTCTTTGGATGTTAGATTGCAATGAAACTGAAACAAATAATAGCAGCAGTAAAATATTTGAGCTTGCTGCTGTCATACTTCTGTTTCTCCTGTCCAGCAGCCCATACTAATGATTATCTCTAACGATGATCAAGTAATGTCTCCTTTCTTTCTGTCTTCCTCCCTCCCAACCAGAAACAGTTGCTGAGGGTTATTTGTACTGTTATTATTGCACATAGACATATCTGCTATCCTGTAGGTATTTTATTTATAAACTTACTTGCCAGAGAAAATTATTCCTGAAGATCAGAATATGTATTCTCACTGAATTATCTAGTCAAATTACTAGAGATTGTTCAGTAAGCATGAACACTTGTTTCTCTGTCTTTAACTTTCATAAAAAGGACATGGTTTGGCTAGCAGTTGTCTATTATTCTGTGACAGAGGTAGAGTTGAGAAGCTATTCTAATAAACACTAACACATTCTTCCTTCTCAGATGCATTCCTGTGAGGATTAATGTGTGCATAACTTTAAATACATACACATATATATATATATATATATATATATATATATATATATATATATATATATATACATATATATATATATACATACACACATATGTATATATATATATATATATATATATATATATATATATATATTTTTTTTTTTTTCCACATTTGTTAACTGGGTTAGTCCAAATGAGTTTGCAAACAAACCCATTTTCAGTGGAGAACCAAGGGGGAAAGCCCCAGCAAACAAAAGTAAAAATAAAATGACGATATACAAATATTAAATAACAATCCCAATATAAAATAATTGTAAAAAAGAAAAAGTTATTAACTATTTACATTGCATAGATAGTAAGAAACCCATTTTCAGTGGAGACCCAATGGGAAATAGCCCCAGCAAACATAAGCAAAGATAAACATACAGGATAAAAACTATTAAAAACAACACTGCAAATACGAAATTAATTATAAAGAGAAAAACAAAAGGAAAAAAATATATATACATATATATATATATATATATATATATATATATATATGTGCACACACACACACACACACACATATATATATATATATATATATATATATATATATATATATATATGTGTGTGTGTGTGTGTGTGTGCGTGTGTGGATATGTATTATTGTTCATGCATCTTTAAGACTGCGAACACCCCTAATGCTTAGATTCTGGTTTTCCAGTTGACAAGTTGAGAAGACAGTGGTGAGATGATCACAGTCCTTTATCCTGCTACAATTTTTGACTTGTGAAAGTTGCAGTTTAACTTAAAATATCTGGGTCTGGAGCAATTATTAGCAGCACAGAACAGCATAACTGGATAGCTGTTGATGTTCATCACTACATGATGTCAAAACTGGGATATCTTTCACATGAAATGACAAAAACGCCATTCAAACCAGAAAACCTGTGCCAGAAATCCAAATAGATGCCACAGACCTCAAAGTAACCGATGTTTACTAAAATAACAATTTTATGCCCAAATGAAGTAGTTTCATTACTTATCAGTCTGAAAGCATGAAATAACCAAACATTAATAAAAAATAGATAAGATGAATCAACTTCAGCTCTGCAAAGTCATTTGCCTGACCATCATGGAGGCAGAGATTTGCAAGTATTTGAATAATATCAGCCCATGACAAATAAAGTGAATAAATACAGGCAAACACTTTACTTTATGCTATGTACAAGGAAATTTAAGCAATTTACATTTTTTTTGAGAGTCAGGGTATTGCATAAGTCAGTAATATGACGTGTCAATAAACAATGTGTACTAAAAAGAAATATTTTTATGAAAGGACATGTTTCAAAGTGTGTTTAAGCTAATAGAGTGTCTGTTGAAACTTTTGACAGACACATGTATTTGTATGAAATTTGTGAGTTTGACCATTCAAAAGATGAAGAACTAGAGACAAAATTGTTATTGGGTTGACTTGTACCAACATGTCTGAAAATGTATGGCTAGAAGAGAATTTAACTTTAGAAACGGCAGCTTGCTGGAGAGGCTAAAGTAGAGAAGAGTCAAAAATATTCACATGATTACTTTAAAGGATGTGTGTGAGGTAAAACATAAATTAAATGCTAAATTTAGTAAAAGAATAATGCTAATGATTTCAAAACACCCCTAACAACACTTTTCAATCTCAGCCTCCATACAGGTTTTGCATGAAGCAAATGGAAAACAGCTAGTCATTCCTCTGCATAAGAAAGGAACTTCCACAGATCCAGAAAATTAAAGACCAATATGTTTGACCAGCCTCATATGCAAACCCATGGAAAGACTTATCATGAATTTAACCAATCAGGACTTATGGAAACTCCAATCACTGGATCATTCTCAGTTTAGATTTATCAAGGGCATGTTGTACTTACTCAACCTGGTGGACTTTTTTGAAAAAGTCTCCAAAGCAATGGATGAAGGGAAAATTGTACAACACACTGCACATCTCAACTTGGCCAAAGCTTTTGAGACAATTCCCCACTCAAGAATAATAGAAACACTAAATAAACTGGGAATAAACTGTTGTGTCATCTGTCGGATTTCCAACTGGCTCATAGCATGCAGATAATGAAAATAGGAGAAGTTATATCCACAAAGAGACAAGTCACCAGTGGAGTCCCCCAAGGTTTTGTAATGGGACCTCTCCTATTTGCATCTACTTTTCTTAGGTAAAAGCCAATATCAAATGGTTCTAGTTGGCTACGTTTGCAGATGACTGCAAGCTAGGAGCAATCATTGAATCCACATATGACTTAATTATCCTGCAAGAATATTTGTCTCAAGTAAATAGCTGATACCAAAATCATGGACCGAAACTAAATGCCAAAAATGCATTATTTTATCCTTTGGGAAGTTATCTACCCCAGGGAACTACCACACTGACAATATGCCACTAAGAATTGACCCATTTTTCAGGCTTTGGGAACCTATGTGGACAGTGACCTAACTTTTGACCAACATATGTCTGTGGTTATAAGAAAATCCTTCTATATTGCACAGCTTATAAACAAAGGCATTGTATATAGATTTAGAGAGGGCATTCTCCCCCTTTACTCAGCCCTCATTAGGCCAGTCATTGAATATAATGCCCCCTTTGGGATGTACCTATCCAGACACATGCAAAAACTAGAATGTCCACAAAGATACCCTACTAAAAGGATACAAGGCCTAAACATGTCTACATGGACCGGCTGAAAGGTCTGTCAGTATACTAAGTATCTAACAGACTGCTAAGAGATGGCCTGTGTCTGGTATACAAGATATCATCCGACCCATTACAGATGGATTTTCTGCACATCAGCCAATAAAATCACATCAGAAATACTCTGTCTAGGATTTAAATTTTGCAACATCATTAGAATGGTTTGGAGGGATAGTTATTTCTCACAGAGGATACTGCTGCTGTAGAACAAACTCCCCTTCCACAAAAAAACAAAGTTCATCCCCGTCCATATTTAAAGACAACTTAGGTCTATGGATGGGAAACTGAAAATTTACCTCAGGACTGCTCCCTGTACTACTAATGGACAGAGGTAGCTCTTAAGTGCTTTATTTCATGCATGGATCCCCTCAAATTATTTATGCTATGATCCCAGTTATTCTTATTAGGAGTAATATTTAATGTTTTAAATTTACAGAATTGTGTTGTGCAGACAGTACTGATGGTCTTATATGAGAGAGATGAAAGTGCTTAACTGTTTAATTGTTTTTGTTTTTAATAAACTGATTATGTGGCATCCTTATACTAGCCTTGGGTTGCTCGCAGTTTGTTTTTTAGCAATATTTAATTATCGACCATAGGATAGGTAAGGCCAGTATATAACAAAATGGGCTAGGTTATTTTGAGCACAAAAGGTGAGATCAGCTAGGCTTAAATTGGCCTGCAAGGATAGCTGGCCTAGTACTTGCCTATAAACCTGACCAAAAATAGGCATGTGCATGAGAAGAAGAGTGAATACAAGCATGACAAATGCACATGATATAACCATTCACATGCTGAGTCAGAGGAGTGTGCTGCACTTAGTAAAAGGAATAAGACATGTGAAAGGATATGATAGTTCACTGTTATAATAAATAAAACTAATAAAGTAAAAGTATCTACCATTGAGAGTAATACTGTTGGAGATGAGCATTTTTCCTGGGTTTAGCAACTGTTATGACAAAAAACATTGAATCAGATCACCATGACACTTGTGGCTTGTGAAACTGAATTACATTTTATGACTGATCCATGGACTAACATTACTGTGATATCACTTGCTTCGTAAGAAGTATCTTGAAGTGTCTGCAGTATCAGCTATCTTAGTATACTGACAGCATAAAGCTAAAATTAAACTATATAGCACTGAAGGCAAACTCAAATGCATAGGTAGATTCCTAGCAATGTTTGGCTCTAAGGAGCACAAGTATGAATTCTGTTCTTTTTTTTTCTGTTTTTGTTATGGAAGGCCCATGCATTAATAATTTAGTCGGTATAATTGTGGCATATGATTCAGCCTAGCTCTCCTGCTATGCAAAATGAGTAAATAAATAAATAAATAAAGTGTATCTTGAGACTGGTCAAACAGTATGACTCTCCCAAGCTACTCCATGTTCAGTTACCTTATGCAAAATCCCCATACCACATGACAGTTAGCTCTAGGTCCCCCACCATGAACCAGGAAAAGCATACCACATACCTGGAGTTACTGGTGTCACCTGCCATACAGCCCAACACCTTACTCATGGATGGTTTTAATTATCCTAACATTGACTGGGAAATACACACAACCACAAACATGCTGGATTAGAGGTTTTTGGACTTTGTTAATGGAAATGCTCTGGAACAGCTAGTTAGCACACTCACAAGAGGGGATCAGATCTTCTGGATATAGTCCTCACTAATGAGAGACTGCATCATACCCCACATGTGATGTTCTACCTGGTAAGATTGGACTATAAATCAGATGTAATTATAAGGCCAGATACCCCTTTAATCTCAAAAACTTTTAAGAATTTTTCCAAGACCAATTAGTTCCGACTAAGCAATGGTATAAGTAGTTTCAAAGCTCCCTCAAATACAGATAACACTGATTTCTATGCAGAGGTGTACACCAATGCCCTGTATAACCACTTAAGCAGTTGTATAGAATCAATTTTACTTGACAGGATTAAAACCAGTTCTTGACGAAAAAAACAATCCACCCTGGTATACTGCTTTTATAAACAGGCTATGCAACAAAAGAAAAAAACTAATGTCCAAAAACAAGAGGAAACTGGCTCAGCAAAGGAAAAATTCCCTTTCTAGCCTAAACAAATAATTTAGAGATCTTGTCAAGTCCTCCAAAGCTAATTATGAACCAAGAATAACCTCCCTAGCTAAGGAAAATCACAAGGTTATTTTTTAACTACATCCAAAATCTAAAAGGGAATACCCAGCTATGTGCTGAACTGGTTGTGGATGGCACCACCCATACTCAGCTGGAGGTAATAGCCAACATACAAGCTGACAGATTTGGAACAAACATTACCGTCATCTCCCCAAGGACCATCACCCAAAGTATACCTGCCAACATTCCTCAGCCCATTATCTCAAGAGACCAGGTCATCTCTGCGTTCCCTAAGGCCAAAAATACAGCATCAGAGGGGACCAGACAACATCCCAGGTTGCCTTTTTAGCAACTTAAAATATGCCCTAGCAGACCCACTTCGATTCCTTTTCAACCGCAGTCTGTAGACTAACCATGTTCGGGTGGAATGGAGGGCAGCAACAGTAACACCTTTGTACAAAGGGAAACCATCGACCAATCCAGGTAATTATAGACCCATACGCTTGACTAGCCTCATCTGCAAGGCCATGGAAAGAATCATTAAAGACCTTATCAACAGATTTATAGGTAATTTACAAACTCTAGACCCAACCCAGTTTGGATTTGTTAAGGGTAGATCATACCTGTTAAACTTGGTTGACTTATTTGAGAAAGTCACCAAGGCCCTGGATGAGAGAAAGAAAATGTAGACCTCCTACCTTGACCTAATGAAGGCATTTAACACAATCTCCTATTCAGGTATTATAGAGAAACTCTCTCAATTGGGAATAAACCCCATATGTCATCAGATGGGTAGCCAGTTGGCTCACTGACAACACACATGCTGTCAAAGTGGGTGACTTCACCACTAACAAAAGACCAGTCACAAGTGGCATACCACAAGGTTCTGTGCTGGGGCCTTTACTGTTCAGAATTTATTTATCAGAAGTTCAGGCAAATGTGGATGGCCTGTGGCTGACCATGTTCGCTGATGATTGCAAATTGTAAGGAATCCAATGATGGGGACAAATAATTGATGCCAAAGCCACAGATTGAAGCTGAATGCAAAAAAAAAAAAAAAAAAAAAAAACACATTATTATTCCCTTTGGGAAAACTAACATCCCTGCTAATTACATTATAGACAGCACCCCCTTAAGTGTAGACACAGAGGTACATGATCTGGCTACTCAGGTTGATAGCAAGCTGAACTGTGACCACCACATGTCCACAGTGGTAAGGAAATCCTTCTATGTGCTACATCTCATAAGTAAAGGCATTGCATCTAGATCTACAGATGTTATAATTTCACTATACTCTGCCAGCGTCAGACCAATAATTGAGAACAATTCTCCCATTGCATGTATCTCACCAAATACTAGCAAAAGATGGAGAGACCACAGAAGTTTTTCACCAAGAAAGTTCAGGTACACTAAACAAGTCCTACACAGAAAGAATGAAAGCCCTGTCACTGTATTCTGTCTCCTACAGGCTGCTAAGGGGGCACCTGTGCCTGGCCTGCACAGCAGTCTCTGACCTGACCCTGATGAAAATGCTACACATTTGTAAACCAAACTGTGCAAGAGTCATGTGATCCAGGGATCTTAACCTAGTCTCCAACATCAACAAGTCATGCTGGAGAGATAGATACATATCCCACTCTACCCCTTCTCTAGATCAAAGTTCCCATTCAAGTGAATCAGACCCCCTCCCTAAACTTCTTCAAATGCAACCTAGATCAATGGATGAGTGACCATAAATGCACTCCTGGGGTGGCTCCCATGTCCCTGATGGACAGAGGCAGTTGGTATTAATTACCATAGACTCCTACATCTGTGAATTTCACTCACCTAATTGCTGACAATTTGGGCAACTCAGGATAAATATGGCTAGGTCTGTAAGGACTCTAGAGCCATTAGGCTGGCAACCTCCTGTGAACCAATGAGGGCTTGTAAGGACTCTAGAGCCATTAGGCTGGCAACCTCCTGTGAACCAATGAGGAGTTATAAGGACTCTAGAGCCATTAGGCTGGCAACCTCCTGTGAACCAATGAGTAAAGCAGAATTTACTGTATTATAAAAACATTACACATAAAATGTCCAGCATGTGGAAAATTGTTTTTTATTTGACACATGATAATTCTGAAAAAAAAACTATATACATAGGAAACAGGTCATATCATAACTCATTATTTATACCATTCCCAGTGTGATGAGATAACATATTCCACGTAAGTATAAGGTTAAGTCAAGTATGATGGAAATAAAATTATTTAATAATATTATCTGAAACATTTGACAGAAAGATAAAAACTCACTAGCAAATCCTTGTTTTACATTTAACATAGTTCAGGTGCAATGGACAGTGCAGATGATATTAACTAGTACTGCTTCACAGAGGTGCAGCTGGATCTTCTAGTGTCCAAATCCATTCCTCAACATGGCGCCCCTCAATTTTCACTAGTGCTCCTGAAATGCAGTAGACAGTCGGCCAGCCAGGTCCTGCCTCTGCATTCCACCCCTGCCTCTCCTCAGCTGAGGGGCAATTAAAAAAATCCACAATGAGGTACCTAGGGCTCATGAAAGGCAGGAGCCAATCAGGTCCTATCTCTCACCCTCCCCAGACCCTCTTTTCAAAGATTTTAATTTTGAAAAAAAAAGAAAGAAAGAAAGAAAGAAAGAAAGAAAGAAAGAAAGAAAGAAAAAGAAAAAAATTTTTTTTCTTAAACTGTAGCAAGCAGCCACTACAGTTTAACACACATGGAGTGCTACATTGCTCTACTTTGACTGCAAATGCAGTACTACCTTTTAAAAGCCAGTATGCACACAACAGGAATCATGATCAGATGGCTGAGTGAACCTTTTAACAATTTGTGCCCTGAGAAGTTGCCCCTGCTTCTACAGTTTTATTTCATTAAATTGAGTGCCAACTAGATTAGTAAACCATCCTTTCTCTGACCCTTTTTAGTTACAATACAAGTCACAAGAGTAAAGGTAAATGCACTGTTTATGGATAACTTTAGTGCAGCCAGTCACCTACCTGGTTTTGGAAGGAGAAAGTAAAATGGAGACTCTGGAATAAACCTATGCTGATATGCAAACACCATGCAGTCTATTACCAAAGTTAGAGAAAGAACCCCAAACCTAGGACTCTGGCTCTGTTGAGATAAAAATGATGCAAAATGAAACAGCCATGCGATTGCATCAAATCAGTTTCTATGCAGCTTTACCCTTTGCTTTAAAAAATTTTGAAGTGCAGTATTGTAAGGCACAGTAGTTTATATTAAGAAGTCAACTAACTCTTTAATACTAGCTAGTTAGCACTGTACATTTTGGGGCTCTAATTACTATGCTTCTCAAAACTGCTTTACTGCTACTCAGGATTTTCTTTTTTTGTTGTTTTTTTTTTTTTTAATTTTAGAGACAATATAGTGTGGGATCCATATTCAGTTATACATGTGTGCAGTGTGCACTTTGGGGTTACAGATACATGCAGACGAAAGTGTGAATTGTAAAGGTCCTGAGCACATATGCGCAACCATCCAAATTTTGCACAGGTAACTTTTTGTAAATGAGTGTACAATACCTTTTAAATTAGAAGATGCTGCATCGATGCCATGGTAATGATACATCATTTCTGCCTTTTACAATTCAAACTGGTATTTAGAGACATAAGTGCACATTGCAGACATATGTTATAAAAAGGCAAGCACCATAATTTCTAGTCACAATTCTACATTTCTACACTTCGTAATCGGTGAACATGGTTGTTTAGCTGAGAGTCTTATACTTTCCCACTTGGAGGTTCATGCTTGTACAGTATGGCAACCCAGGCCATGGAGTGGTGCTTGGCAGCACTGGAGAATGTGGAAAAAGCAATGGGTATAACATTAAATCCTTGAGGAACTGGAGGTGCTTGAACAATTTAGACTGGTCAGAAACATTATAAGGACACTGGTGAATTTGTATAGCCCACAAACTGGAACTATGGCAAAGTTTGTCCTTCCTATTCCTGTGGCTACCAAGGAATGTATATCTCTCACTATATTTAGTACAGGATTATTCAGACACAACAGGATACACTGGATAGCTCTCAGGCTTTTGTCCCAAGGGTATTGTGGCAGTTCTTTGATGTTATTTGAGTATATCTATTTGCCAGTGTCATAACAGGACTGAGCCAGTGCCATGCATGTCTTCTATAGTCTGGCATACTTCCCTGAGGGTGTTGGTCAAACATCCATGCGGCTATCAATACCCCACCTATACCATGAGAGAGGGGTACAATAATAGGAAAAGCTACCAGTTCATGAAGTGCCAGGTAGTGTGTGATGTACATGGGTGTACAATCAATGTATTGGAGCAGCATCCTGGCAGTACCCATGATTTGTAGACATAACACAGAAGCACACTGCACTGCCATGTCTTATATGGTAAGATAACATATGGAAACTTTTATGGTAAGTGCACAGTAAATACTTTTTTGGCCCATAGCTATTGTTATATGTACTAAGATTTATTGAGTAACTGCCTCATATTCAGGTGCCCCCTCCACATTACATTTTCTAGGTGATGTGGGCTACTCACTTGAACTTTGGCTAATAACACCAGTCCCTAACACCAGTCCCTAACCCACAGGGAACTGCAGAAGAGTGCTATAACACAACCCTTTCACATGTATGGATAGCCATTGAGTGAGTGTTCATCCTGCTCAATGGAGCCCGTTTCCAGTGCTTGGACAGATGTAGGAGGCTTATGTCTTAAATGCACAGATTTTTTGCAGACCGTCCAGATTTTTGCTTCATATTTTTGGTCTGTTTCTCATAAAATTGTGGCTTTCTGGCAAATTGTTGGTAAATCATTGAGGGTTGAAGTCAGAAAATAATAACAGACATTTGAGTATCAGACTTTATATCATTCAGAAAATTCATGCTAATGCAAAAAACATTATTCTATCAACTTTTTTAAGTTTATAAGTGCAATATTTAAAAAGTGTCCATTGCTGTTGCTTTTGCCAACTCAATTCCTCCCAATGACTCTCTCCCATATCTGATAGTCTGCACCAACTCTGACATTGATGTTGCCTAAAATGACGAGCTTATCCGCATTCAGCACAGATACTATGTGGGACTCCAAGTCTTCATAAAGCTTGTCTTTGATCTCCTCTGAATTTGTCATGGTGGGGGCATATCCACCGATGAAGATGACGTAGTGCTTTTCTTTGAGGGGGAGCTGCAGAGACATGAGTCGGTCATTGAATCCTTTTCCGAGGCTGACTAGCTTGTTGAGAAGATTGGATCCAATGGCAAAACCCACTCCTGCTTCACAATGTTTATCACTACTGTGGCCACTCCAAGAAAAGGTATAACCGGCATTAACTTCTGTCAGCTGGCCTTCATCTGTGAACCTGGTCTCACTGAGGGCTGCTATCTGGATGTTGTGCCTGCCAAGACCTCTTGCGACAAGTGCTGTCCATCTCTCAAGTCTGTTTGTTTTGGAGCTATCCATGAGCATGTGCACATTTCATGTACCAATGGTGAACAAAGTCACCAATATTTCTTTCTTTGTGATTTGACTGGATGGTTGGGATCCCCACCTGCCGCCACAAGCAGGCCAGGGGTAGGGTGAAACAGTCTGATGAAGTGGTCGAGAGGATTGTGAAAGTGCTTACATTTTGTCTCTACAATTAAAGTGGATTTATATCAGCCGTGGTGACTGGCTCAGTCTGTTTTTCTTTATATCTGATTGTTTTGTATGAGCCAGTTCTTTATCAGGTAGCTGGTGCAATTTTCTTTGCTGTAGGGTGAAACAGGCTATGTTTAGGGCACCTTTTCTAGCCTCTTCCTCAGACCATGGAGGTGAGTAGAGCGATCCTAAATAGGGCTGCTCAGACAACCAGGGGGCTGCGAACTCCACTGCTGCTTTGATCCAGTAGAGAGAGACCCATTGCCCTGGGCCACCTGTGTGTAATGTAGTGGCTACAGCTTCCAGTGTTTCCACACCTGCTGCTTCATCATTCACCCATCGCCACAGAACTTGATGGGGAAGTGATATCTTGACTTGTGTGTGAATTGGATTATAGTGAGAGAGAGTTGCACAGATCGTCAGTCTCACTCTCTTGTCCCAGCCTATCTTAGTCCAGTGGCAGGACATAGTTGAGAAGACTGCAGATGGGTCAGGATGCAGTTGATGGCCAACAGTGTCCTAATGTGCTCACTCTGCCCTATTTGCACTCCACAGCACTTGCTCAGTCTAACTTGCTGCCTGTTGAATCAAGCTAGTGATTTCCTCCATGCAGTCTGCTGGATCCAGTCTTTGCATGCATAGGTATCGAAGCCCTGACCCTCCAAGGGTTGCAAACCTGATGACTACCCTCAACTGGTTTTGCTGGCCAGTTGAAGCCATTGCCTGGGGTGTGGCCACTGTTGCATGCAGACAGCTATGAGGAGTCACAGGTGAGAACTGAGTGTCAGGTGAGGACAAGGTGGATGAAATACTCTGAAGAGCATAATGTATTCACCCATCAGAGGTACTACCTCTCCCTGACACCCTGTACTTTTCAATATTCCATATACTGGTGCACAGTACCACTACCAGAATGATGACCTACAGTTCTGACAGCCAATTCAGCTTTCCCAGTGGGTAGCAGAAGTACCGGTTCATAGCTGTTTACTAGGCTAATGACCATGCATTGCAAATCTCTGACAAGTTCTGATACCCTTGATAAGTTTAAGCAGGGGTTTGGGAGATGAACCATTTACAGCTTACCTGTAAATGGTGGGGCAATGAGTGTTATTTAGTAAGTATTTTTTGCTGGTATTACAGTAATACATTTATTTAATAATACAATAATTATGGGCATTAATGCTAAATTACTGCCAATTTTTTTTTTTTTTTTTGCATTTTGTCCATTTAAATTAGTTAGCAGATTAAACTTTGGGAACAGAAGCATCAGTCAGCATACACTAAAGTTTACTTAAGTACCTTTAAGTAGAACTTATATGTACTTAACTCTTTTTAAAAATACTTAATTTTAAAAGTTATCTAGTAAATGAAAACGTCCTAGCTCTGTACAAGTAATAAGTATAGGAAGATTTCATGCAACTGCTGCAGACAATCAATGACCCATTGAAGATTATTCTGTTCTGGAGTTGGCCATAGACACATTCTTTTCAATAGCCTGGGAGAGTACTCTGATGGTTTACATTTTCTTTAGATTTAGCTGATGCAATCGTACCCAGGTTTGACTACAGCTAGTACAGCAGATATAATAAAAATGTTTAGTATGAGACTGTTGTTTATAATGTAGCAGATATGACAACACTTTGTAAATAATAGCAGTTCTCATTTTTTTTCTTTTTGTTTGCATGGGAAGAGAAAGATCTATGCCACCACCTCTGTCACAGGGTGCAGCTGATCCCCAACCTTGAATTTGTTCTTCTACCCAAGAATAAGTTGTAATAATAAAAAGAATTTAAGAACCACTATTTCTTTCTCACCTTTTTTGTCTTTCTGTACAGAACTAGAAGAGTGCTGGATACTACACCTGCAGCCACCCACTCCAACTAGCGAGAGATTACGTCCAACTCATATCGCAGGTCTGCTTTGTCAAGGACAAGAGGTGGCTACTCCCCTACAGCCAGTCAGAGGCAAAGCACCCACTAAATGGACCAGCCCCTTCTCCAGCCCATGGTAGTGGCTGCTGCTGAGGGGGCTGTAGAGAGGCAGTGAAGCCCCTATTAACAGCAGCAAATTCAGGGTTGGCTAATCTGGCAAGCTCTCATCGTTGTGTCACTGGTAGCCACCCATTTAACATCAGGGTCTGTCTGCCCTGGTACCCTTAGTCACAACTCTGAATGAGGGTCTCCAGTTAAGAGAATAGTTTTGGCAGTCCTGTACCAGCCATCACCATTATCTGTACATACAGCCTATCTTTATTGTGTCAGAGCCACCCATACTATATCTCTACAATTCCTGTCTCATCATCATGTGCCCATCCTCTGTTTGTTTGTCTTCTTTTACATCTGTGACCCCAACCTGTTGTGTGATCAATCATTTCAGTCTTTCTTGTCTGTCTATATATATTTATTGTCAATATCCTTATCTCTTTCCTACCTTCCAGTCATTCACTTACTACCCTTCATCTTTCCCATTTCTCCTTATATATTACAAAAAAGGGGCCTAACTCCCTAAAAAAGTATACTCCTCTAGAACTTCCTCCAGCACAAAACTGTTTGGTAGTCTTATTATGTTTCCCTTGTCTACTCTTTTATCTTTGTCCAACTTTCCTATCCACCATCTTCCCATACTTATAAGTGCGATAGAGTGTTGTTCATCAGTGGGGAGAATAAGGCTGCCAGAAAGGAAGAGTGGGTTAGGAGGGTGACCTAATGGTTAAGGTGTTTGCCTTACAAACACAAGATACAGGGTTTGAATCTCGCAGGGGGATAATTGGCTAGGCTTAAAATGGCTTGCAAGGGCAGTTAGCCTAGTACTAATTATCACTGTTTAAAATCCGCGTTTGCACGGTCGTACACATAGCGCAGCGCCGGTTAAACAAGGTTAAACTTTTTCTGGCTCAGCCAAGTCTGTTCTTCAAATTTTCCCTTAAGGAAGCTCTACTCTTAGTATAACCAGACTACTCACTGTATTATAAGCCTAGCACTTATTCTCCATACTTCTCTACTAAGTATGCACTCTCATACTAAGTAAAGCACTACATCTACTTACCACCCCTGTGAATACCCACTTCCCTTAAAGGTATACCACTCCCTTATACTGTTCTAGCATGTCGAGTGGTAGATTACTGGCGTCGTCTCCAGTTCAGCTGGTCAATCTGGGCATCTTGAGACAATGCTACAATTGTCTCATGTACACAGACAACCCTCTCCTCCTCCCAACAAACACAAATACATGTGAGAGATGCAACTATATAGCCAAATTAAGTCTGAACTCTCTCAACTCATGGCTGGCATGACCAGACAGGAGGAGATGGCAACCACACACACAACAATCCCAGTCCCACATAGACCTACCACAACTGCAAACCAAACACATAAAAACACAAAGACATACTCGGAGGCTCTAATAAAAAACTTACCAAAACAACAGAGGCTCCCAAAGCAGACATCCAAAAATCCACCACCTCAAAACAAAACACATGCAACACATACTTCAATAAATCAGTGTGTCGACCAATCGCAGCCCTTAAGGCCAAACACCTTGCCTGATACACTAGTAATAGGTGACTCCATAGTCAGACACACTGATGTCCCACTGACCAGGCTGAACAAGGAGAAGGTGACTGTGGGCTGTCTATCGGGAGCTAGGATCCACCACATAACACACGCACTCAGGTCACTCCAAAGCAAGTACAAATATGACTCCGTCATTGTCCATGCTGGTGTGAGTGACCTGAGACGTACCTCCCTGGACTACATGAAAAGAGACATAGAGGAGCTCTCTGATTATGTAGCCCAGGCTGGTATGACCCTGACCCTGAGCAGCATCTTGCTCTCACCAAGAATGATACCACAATACAAAGACAAGATGATCAGCTTTAACAATTGGCTCAAGTACTGGTGTCATTCTAAGGGGATCCATTGTCTGTCTGCCTGGGATGATATGTTGGACAAGCCACACTGCTTCGCAAGGGATGGCTTACACCTGTCACCACTGGGCTTCCGGATATTGGCTAAGGCTCTTGCCACCCCATAGTGCCTTTTTAGGCAAGGCTCAAAAGACAAACCCACCTCCTTAGAAAACAAAATGGAAAAACTAAGGGTAATGCTGCTCAACGCCAGAAGTCTAAATCTCAAGATGCAGGCACTTGATGCACTCCTCAGCATGGAGAACATCGACGCCTGTGCAGTAACTGAAACCTGGTTCAAGGCTCCTGAGAGCACCCCAGCTACCAGGCTATACCTCGTATCATGCTTTTCGCCCCAAAACCCGGGCGCACCACAAAGGAACGGGGAGTGTCCATATTCATAAAGGACACCCACACCTCCAGGTTAGTAGCAACACATGAAGCATCAGAGACCATACAGGTGCAACTAACCATAGGCAAAACTGCTATACAACTGGTAGCATGTTACAGACCACCCTCCCAATCTCAAGAACCCCACTCAGCCTTCCTGAAGACATTGGAGGATATGAATGTATCACAAAATACCATCATACTGGGAGACTTCAACTACCCAAACATAGATTGGGTACATTATTCTAGCCCTAATACCCTAGCCCAAAGGTTCCTGGAATTCATAAATTCAAATGCACTGGAACAACTAGTCACCTCTCCCACTAGGGGAGATAATATACTAGACCTGATCATCACAAACATGGGGACAGAATGCTCCACACCGGAAGTATACCCCTCACTAGTGAGATCTGACCACAAACTAATCACCCTGGATATACATATCCCACCTCCACCCCCAGCACAAAAGACCACAGTGAAAAACTTCTCAAAAGCAGACTTCACTCTTCTTAAGACTGAGATGGTATCCTTTAAGCCCACTGTGCCAGTGGATACCACATCCCACAATGCCGAATCCTTCACAAATGCTTTCTATGGACATCTCCAAGAATGCATGGATCATGCAATCCCAAACAAATCCAAGTCCCTCTCCACCAAATGTAAGCATCCTGTCTGGTGGACCTCAGCCATAAACAAATTATATAACAAAAGAAGGAAGCTACTGCACGTCAGAGTGAAATCCCATGAAGGAAAGACATCTCTGATAAACATTAGCAGAAAACTACGTTCTCTCATAAAAACATCCAAGGCAAACTTTGAGAGAAAAATCGCTAAGGACACTAAAGATAACCACAAAGCCTTCTTCAGCTATGTTAGAAACCTGGGCGGAAACCCTCAGATATGCTCAGAGTTGGTTCACAACAACAAAAAATACACTGAACCCACAGATATTGCTAACATTCTGGCTGACAGGTTCAGTGCAAATTTCTCGCCTCCTTCACCCCCAAAAGAAGAAATACTTATCCCAGCTGAATGTAATCTCCCTGTCATCTCAGATGTCCAAGTGAGAACCGCCCTAAATAAAATAAAAAAACACAGCATCAATGGGACCTGACGGTATCCCGGGGTGCGTGTTACGTGAACTCCAAGAGGAGCTAAACCCACACATAAAAATGCTATTTAATATTAGCCTTACTTCGGGATATGTACCTGAACACTGGCATACAGCAACAGTGGTCCCACTCCACAAGGGGGGTGCCTCTACAGACCCTGGAAACTACCGCCCCATAAGCTTGACTAGCCTGGTCTGCAAAACTATTGAAAGAATCATTATGGAACTCATAAACTGAGACATAGGGGACCTACAGACGCTTGACCCCACCCAGTTCGGCTTTGTAAAGGGCAGATCCTGCCTTTTAAATCTGGTTGACTTTTTCAAAACAGTCACTAGAGGCATTGATGAGGGCAAAGCAGTCCATACAGCATACCTGGACTTGGCTAAGGCCTTCGACACAATACCCCACTCAGGCATCATAGATAAGCTAAACAGCTTAAACGTAAACCCTTATATCACTAGATGGGTTGCAAACTGGCTAAAGGACAGAACCCATAAAGTTAAAATCGCTGGAGCAATGTCAGACTCAAAGCCAGTCACAAGTGGTGTCCCACAGGGATCTGTCCTGGGACCCCTCTTGTTCGGCATTTATTTCTCAGATGTTAAAACAAACATGGGAGGGCTGTGGCTGACAAAGTTCGCAGATGACTGCAAACTAGGCGCTATAGTCGATACACCAGCAGATACACACATCCTACAAAAAGGCCTCACTGAAACGGACAACTGGTGCCGTAGTCACGGCCTTAAACTAAATGCCAAAAAATGTATAGCCATCCCTTTTGGAAAAAACAAAGTACCCACAAATTATCACATAGACAGCAACCCACTGAGTACGGAAAAAGTAATTAGAGACCTAGGGACCCAAGTAGACAGCGACCTCTCATTTGACACCCACGTTGCCAAAGTGGTTAGAAAAACATTCTACCTTACACACCTCATCATGAAGGGTTTCACATCCAGATCCAAGGATGTCATTGTACCCCTATATTCCTCCCTCATCAGACCCATGATTGAGTACAATGCCCCATTTGGTATGTACCTCACCCGGCACTTGCAACAGCTGGAGAGACCACAAAAGTACCTCAGCAAAAGGATCAAGGGTCTCCAACTGCCAGACTAAAGAAACTTCAGCTCTATTCAGTAGCATACCGCCTGCTCAGAGGTGATCTCTGCCTGACGTACAAGGCCATGTCAAATCAGGATCTGATGGACATGCTCCACCTCAAAAAATCGAAATGCATCAGGACCACAAGAGCTAAAGACTTAAACCTCGGCACAAGTATGAATAGGACATGCTGGAGGGATAGATTCATAACCCAGAGGCTTCCCATGCTTTGGAACAGGATCCCAGTTTGTATTAGGCAGAGCCCCTCACTGACTCTCTTCAACAGAAATCTTGACGAGTGGATGGGAGATCGTAAGTTTACCCCAGGGGTCACATCTGTGTCACTGCTAAACAGGGGCACAGTAAACTAATTCTATTATATAAGGGGACCTTCACTGTGTCACTACTAGACAGAGGCATAGTATTCTAGATTTATTCTGTACATTTTTGTACAATTTCATGGGGTGCCAAAAGCCACATCACTATGGCTAGGCTTACAAATGCCCCAGGGCAGATAGCCTAGTACTATACTATGAAACTATGAAACTATAAGGAGACTGGAAAAAGATTGTCAGAGACAGAACCTTGGCAGCAGGGAGAGATGCATGGGAACAGTCTGAAGCCTGCACCTGAGGAAAACGTGATCCTTTAAAGATGTCAGAACAGATTTCTTGAGCTTTATAGTAAACATCAAACTGTGTAAAAGGAAATGGTAAACTGAAGGTCCTGCAACAGACTGCTGGGAGCAGGAACTCGAATAAGCAGGTCTTCTAGACAGGGAAAAATGTGTGTCCCCGAAGGCTGCAAAAAGCAGTAACTGCCGAGGGGCAGATTCAATTGTGAATCAAAAGGGGTCAATTATATTGCTAGATGTTTGATATGTCCATGTTTTTATGTCGGCAAAACTGACCGTAAGTTGAAGATGAGAGTTTACGAACACAAATATAATATAAAGAAAAATATTTTAACTACCGCATTTGCCAAGCCTATTAATGAATATTCAGAGCACCATTTTTCATACATGACAATCAATTGGTTGGGTACAGCCTAATGTCCGTACACCTTACAATTAGAGAAGAAAGAGCTTATCTGGCAAATCCGCCTTGATGCCGAGGTGCGGTCAGGTATTAATGAACAGAGTTCTATAGCATGTTTGTTAAAACGTAGAGTTCTTGAGCGATTATTTTTTTTATTTCTAAGTTATTCCCTATATCACATTTTAAGAATTGTTTAAGGTTAAGTGGTGCAGACATGCTTCTCTGAATGTAAATGAATGAATGGAATCTTAAAATAATGTTTAAATAGTTTGGTGAGTAGTTGAAATTGCATTTTGCATATTACAATGTTTCAAGAAAATATTGGATTAAAAAGTGGAAAGGAATGAATCATTGAGGAGCAGAACGGTGTATTATCCAATTGGAATTATTTTTGAGTAATATGTAAATTAGAGAGGGGACATAAATCATTGGTAGAATGTGTGTTTTATATACCATTGAGTGAGTGGGGGTCTTTCTGCAGTAATCAATGAAAAGGGTTTTTAAGGGCATTTTAACTTGTTGCTTAAACCAATGGATATCTGATGAAGTTCATGACTCAGTAGAGGAAAGCGCTTATGTTTTGTTGCAGATTTTAGTACAGAAGTTTTTATTTGTTTTTGGATTTGATCAAAGTGATTAAAGTTTGGATTTCACCCATTTCAGATTCTGTACTATGGATTTGTTTGGTTTTGTAGTTTGTTTTTGTAGTTTGTTAGCAACCAGATTAGACCTGAGTGTTTTGTGCTTCTTCTTGGCAGATGTCTGGCCATCAGGGTGGGAGGATTTTGCCATAGCACCCTGAGCCAACAGCTTAAGACAATGGTCCTGAAGATAAATGGATAAGGAGGATAAATTACTACACTGGGCCTTAGGCAGAAATTCTTGACAAATTGAGCACTGTGAATGGTCGTGAAAAGCACCCGAGCAAAAAAGACACTGGTTGTGACAGTCTTTATAGGGAGTCTGCCTCCCACACTGACATTTTCCCTTCTTGGGTGACATAAACACAAATACCAGATAAACTGGAAAAAAGATAGAATGAACCCAAACTGGGTTCTTATCTAAAAGTGGCTTGGTAACCAGCAAAGCAGAAGGGTGTTCAGACTGATGTTCGATAATGTCATTCAGACTAGCCGGAAAAAAGTACTGAGTGTTTTCATCCATACATCACCTTTATGCTGTTGACCTTACATGGGGAGCCTATGTGTGATGTATGGTGCCTATAAGACCTAAAAGCTTTGGTATACACGCCAGGTATTGGGCTATCCTTTGCAGGAGATACCTTATGTAAACAATACTGCAACAGTGATATGGAAGGACATCTACAGAAACTAAGGTATGTAGGAGTTACACATATATGGAAGAGATGGTTTCACTTCAGAATCCTGAAATATCACAATCCTGAATTTCAGAAAACTTCATAATCTGGAAGCCCAAAATCCTGAAAATTCAAAATCCTGAAAACTCAAAATCCTGAATCTCAAAAGACTGAAAACACACAGGATACATATACTGACTGTAGAGAACACAAACTAGATTACCACCTAATATAAGCAGGGGGCACCCCCACACCCCCTACTACTTAAATATATCAACTCCAAGATTCCACTTCACTACACTGTCATAAGTTATGTTGTAGTATAGCAAGTTAAAAAGGAATGTTACTAAGGTTACAACAGGCAGTCATGAACACGTGATGGTATGTTTGCCATTTTTTTCTGTGCAGCGCAATCTTGGAGTTTATATATTTAATTAGCAGGGGGTGTGGGGGGCGCAGGGGGGGCTTACCCCCCCGGGGGTGCAGAGGGGCTTGACCCCCTGCCCATACTTGGTGAAAAGTGCTTTCCTTTGTCTTGTATGTGTTTCTCTGTGTCCTTGTACTGGAATATTGTTATTCTTTGTGTCCTGTATATTTTCAGTATTTTGTGATTCAGGATTTTGAGTTTTCAGGATTTTTAATTTTTAGGATTTTGGGTTCCGGATTATGAAGTTCAGGATTGTAATATTTCAGGATTCTGAAGTGAAATAGGAAGAGATACACACATATGCAAGTGTTCTTGCACACTCCAAAGCTAATTTGCACACCGGTCTCTGCACCCTATACTTGGGAGGTTCATTGTTGGCTGCAAGTATGTGAAAACTAGTACTGCTAGTTCACTCTTACAGCATTTACATATTGGTGAAGACCTTCTTTTCTCACTTTCACCTTTCACGCCTGTACAGTACAAGGCTATGAATATCACTCCTAGTCTGAAATCAAGGCCATGTGAGGTATTCCTGATATAAACCAATAATCATAAAGCATCACTTATACTGTTAGAATACAGGCAATATGAAACACTGAGTCAAACCTTTACTGAGGTACAAAACGTTAATGGATACAACCTGTGATATCGTAAGAATCTTGTCTTATTAATTTAATGGCAAAGCTAAGTAAATCACTAATGATTTTACTAGCCTTCCTTTATCATTAAAGTATGCTTTTGTTTTTGCTAATGGCCATGTAGTGTTTCTAAGTTTTCTAAAAACAATATGCAATCCATCAAGGATATTTATTTCAATGAACTGCCGCTACTGTTGCTAATGCAAGGGTTTCTAATTCTGCTGAAGAACACATTTTCCTATTACTTTGCAGCATTGTCTTTCTCCTGTATTTTTAAGTAGCAGAGAAAAATCAATGAAGAAAACATTAAATGTCATAATGAAATGAATTAGAGTGTACCTGTGCTGACCATCTTATAAATCAACATGGAACAAATGCGTGCCCAGTTATATTATTACTGAACTGCAAATGATACCTAGCAATCAGGTAATTTGGAGAGAGGCTCTTTTTATTGTTTTGATTGCAAAAGGCTTTTTTTTTTTTTGTTCATGTGGTATTGCAGGACTTTGTTACAGAGAGTAAGTACAACATTAATACAATTAGTAAGAATTATATATACATATCTGACACCAAGACAGAATGATGAACAATAGGTGAGAAAAAAATGCATATTAGGGAAAAAAATTCCAAAAGCCACTCACTCATTCCATGCCAACAGAAAGCTAACTAGAATTAGCTTGGTCTTTCCTATCTATACCAAATGGATTATCCCAGCATGTATTCTGTATCAAGTTGTGCTCTTCAATGAAGGTTATTTATATCATGTAGAAGTTATTACTCTTTTACACAAATAATTATGTATTATTACTTCACTAAAACTGTTTAGAAAAGGTTATTTCACTCCTTATTTTACTTTGTAGTTTTGCTATGCCCGTTATTTCCAGAATCTACCATTACTATTACACTTTCCTTAATGGACACCACAATGGTGATGTCTGTCAATAAGGACATCCTTTGTATATTCTGAGAGCTTATGAGAAAGCATAATTTTTTTTAAAATCTGATTCATTCCATCATTTTCACGTGATCACACAGAGTGCAGGCTCATGACTTGCCTACTTTAAAAGATGTTTATCGACGAAGATTACTGTTGTTATAGCTGCTGTACTATAGGAAACAGCTTTGAAGCTCAGGTTTGTGTTACTTGGCAGTACTACATATGGCAAGACAAGTTTCACACTTTTTTTGATCTGCACATTGTTTATGGAGGCTGTTTTGCTATCAGTAACTTTCCAGTCCCATCTCTGTTGTACAGTGGAATAAAGCCTTGCTGGTGCCCCAGTAAAAAGTGTTCCATTAGGTAACTTGGATATAGAAGGTTTCAGCCACAAAAGGATGGGATGGGGCAATTGCAAGCTTTCCCTTGTGGGGTCCTTCCTGTGTTGCCAGTGGGAGGACAGAAAGTAGCTCAGAAACTGTTTACTGTCTTTGAAAGGAAGTGAATGTTGCTTTCAGTGGAAGGACATCATCATCAAACATATCAGGCAACACTATGCTGCAACAAGATTTAGCATATTTTCCCACAGAAGTCACTGAATTAAAACGCAGCTGTAGTACTTTATTGTAGAAGTACTGTGAGGGTACTACAACTGTAGTGTGCTGTCCATATGTTCTGTGGGTAACTAGGCTAACAATGGGATGAGTGGTACAAGGAAAGGCTGAAGAATTTCTGTTTAATTTTTTTTTTCATATGCTGCCAAATGTGAGGCACACTTCTGAACACATTGTGTCTAATACAAGTCCTGCATATTGGCCTGTATAGTATGACATAAACTGCTCCTTTATAGGCACTGGTAGTGTATTCCACATTCCATTTACCCTTACACTTTCCACACACATTCTTCGCTTTATCTTAACTGAAATATACACAAAATGAACAACTGCCTCACATAACCAAGCAGATGTTTTGAATTACTGCAAGAATTAAAAAACATAGATGATTACTGCATGAAAAGGTAATACACTTCTGATTTATTGAAAAGCACAGACATAACATTTTGAAGTTCACTGTTCACCCTCTGCTTTAATCAATTACTCCTAGCCTTTCTCCTCACTCAGGTATGTTCTCCACAACTGTCATTTACAGATAATTACTCAACTTGAACGTGATTATACAGTAAACTGGGTAAAATACACAACACAGAGAATCACAATTAGGTTTCCAATCATCGCCAGATTATGTTTTCATGACACTGATGTCAACAATTTCACATCGGGGATAAAAAAAAATGAGTATCTTGTGGACAGCCTTGACATCCCAGTTGCTGACAGGTAACAGTCAGAATTCTTTGTAGTATATGGATCTTAAGGTGTTCTAATGCACTGATTTTTGGCCAGATTTAATCAAGAAAGATGTATGGTGATGTGGATCTAATTTTAAAAATCAAAATCCCAAAAGATCAAACTACTTTTATTTGAGACGAAAATTGCAAACTCTTAAAACATCAAACAACAAATATTTACAAGGGCAAGTAAACACTTGCTCAACATGTCCTTTTCTACACTGTAGTATGATGCCAGAGTTAGTATATATATTTAGGGGGGTGTCCCCAGCTAGGTGGGTTTTATTTAGTCCTGTCAGGCTTAATGGTATCACCCCGCCACCAATTGAAACCATCTTTCAAGATTTCTTAAGGGTTAACCTTTTTCAACTTGTAGAATACCTATGCAAAATTTCCAATGATCTTTCACAAATGAACCCAACTTAGAAGGTTGCTACTTTGACCTCTAATTATTACTAGCATTTAAACAGCTACATAGAAAAGTATGTGCCTCTCCTCGCAAAATACAATGGTAAATTCAAGAATAAGTATCTTTAGTGGAAATCCCATATTAATAAACTGCATAATAAAAGGAGGAAAATGATGAAACATTGTAAGAAATCCCTGTCCCTGTACCTCAAGAATGCACTGCAATGTCAGCAAGGAACTTAAGAGCGCTATTAGAAAATGCAAAGCAAAGCAGGAACTTAAGGGTGCTATAAATAACAATAGAAACAGAGCACTGTTAGAAAATGTAAAGTAAAGCAGGAACTTAAGGTTGCTATAGATACCAAAGGACACTACAGCTTTTTTCTTCAGTTATGTCAGGAAATTAATCAATAATGTTCAGCAGCACACTGAGTTCATAACAGTATCACACATTCCATTCCCAAAGATACAGTTAGTATATCAGCAGGCAAATTTAGTGCTAACTTTACCAAATTTACCCACATTGTTGCACCCACTGTCCCTGAAAATTTAATTTCCCCTTTAATCACATTGAAACAGTTATAAGAAGCTATGTCAAAGACTACAGATAATGCTTCACTGGGACCAAGCATTACACAAGGCCATATTCTCATTTGTGCCAAGTATGCGGTAACTGAACTTTTACATAAAGTGTACAGTCTCAGCCTAAGCACAGGGTTTGTTTATGGTTTCTGGAGAATAGCTACTGTGACTCTTTTACATAAGGGTGGCCTCTTCTACAGACCCAAGCCTATCAGCTCAACAAACCTTATAGGCAAAGCCATTGAACATATCATAACTTCATGAATGCCTATACTTTAATTGTTGATAATGCAAATAATATCACTTGCATTTATAATTGTAAGGAAAATATAAATATTTTGTTTCTACTTTGTCAGTGTATTACATACTAATCTGCATATTCTTTTGTTTTGTTATATTAAGTAATCACTCTACACTTACATATAGAGAGGTGATTAAAGAGACACTGACCAGGCTTCCAAGAACTAAAACACCTATAATTGGGGCTAATAGACCTCAGCCACCAGGTCAGAACACTGTACAACCACAAGCACCACAAACTTCAGCAAACACTACACATACTACTATGAGTCACAAGCCCCTATGGCACATTACAGCTGCAGCCATGTAATTCAATGTTTAGGCAATTGGTGACGCTATTGTCTCACATAAAGTAGATACCCAGACTAGGCTGGGTAAGAACAGGGTAACAGCTTACTGTCTTTCTTGACCCAAAAAGGATATTGTGAGGCCTCTAAGATCTTTGCTTCCTGACAAATACAGCTATGATCTGGTTATGGTCCATATTGGGGTGAATGTCCTTAAATGGCCTTAAATGCACTACTCAAAGGGAGATGTGGAAGGATGTAATTGACCTTTTTAAGTATGTATCTGAGGCAGGGAATACACTGTTTGAGAGTATTATTTTCCCATCAACCAAAATGATGTTTAGAATGAAACATAAGAAATTTGGCTTCAATAATCATCTTAGTAACTGCTGTAATTCAAGAATGTTTCTTTAATCTGTCAGTAAATAATAGCACTTCTTTTACTAAGGATTTCACATTCTGGTTAAGACATTTACTGTCACCATAGTGACTTCTTTAGACAGTCAATATTTTAGAAATTCTGACCTGGCAAATCCTACTTTGGAGCATATCAAGGTGTTTGTATTCCATGCTAGTGGTCTCCATAAAACTCAAACAAGTATACCATGTGCAGTTATGGAAAATGGTTTGAGTCTAATGATAGCATTCTCTCATTTCCAGGAATGAGTACCTGTTATGCTTTCAGACCTATGAGTAACTACAGGGGACTGTCAATCTTTGTCAAAGACTTCCTCGTGATCCAAAAATGTGATCTTTTAGAAATCCAAATCACCATAAACAAAGTTAACTATAATTCCTTTGCCAGTTGTAGAGCTCTCTGCATGACCTCCACAGATTACTATAGCTGTCTCAATACACTATTATATCTATAAACCCTGATCATTTATCCTGAGAGTTTTAAATTATCCAACAATAAACAAGATCACCTACATTACAACAACAACACAGACCCAACGTTTCCCCAAGAATATAATTGTGAAGTACAGTTAGTGGATACCCTAACCAGGGCACAAATAATCCTGGAAATTGTCTTTAGCCATCTTGCCTCAGCTTGTAGAACTCCATGGATGGGTGATTTGCTGATGTACAGCTAGTAATAATCTTCAAAGTAATACACCTCTGTTCAGACATTTCTCAAAAACAAACTTCCTACAACGTCTTACTAATTTAAGTTAATGCCACTACTCCCCTCATCAGACTTACATCATGCCTAGAATGGCAACCTTTATCAGTGAGTTTATTCCTACCTTAGTAGATTCATTATTAAATCTGTCCCTACAAATAATAATATTGAGGGGGGTAAAATAATCCTTTATGTTAGAAATGTGTATATATAAGCTTTACAAGAAAAAAATAGAAAGCCTTAAGTGTTTATAGGAGACCATAAGCTACCCACATAAAAATGATGATCAGTCATACTAATAAAAAACATGTAGCCACAGTTAGTAATGCTAAAGGTAAGTGCAAAGCAGAGCAAAATATTATTAAAATGCCAGTATTCAGCAAGTAAATTCATTTCACACTATACTTCGTTAATGTGTGTGTGTTTGTGTGTGTGTGTGTGTGTGTGTGTGTGTGTGTGTGTGTGTGTGTGTGTGTGTGTGTGTGTGTGTGTGTGTGTGTGTGTGTGTCTTTTACTGATAAATTAAACTAGAAATTACTGGAAGTGAAATTTATATTTCATGACTAAGTTTAACCATGCTTGGATATTTTACTGAATATTCAAAATGGTTAAGAAAGTGTAGTTTCTGGATTACAGTAGGTGTTTTGAGTTCAGAAACAAAATTGAATTTTTGTAGTGCTGTGAAGCAACTGTTTTCTGATTTCTTAACTAATTCTGCAAACAGTTCCTGGAAGGCTCAAATAAATATAATTGAAACAACTGTCTGTCTGCAAAAAGAGAGTAATGGGCAAATTGCTATTTATTTTTGTTTGGAATTTTATCATTTTGGTCATGCTCATCTGTTTGCTGTTGCTTTAATTACGGGTGGCTTGAACTGTGTCCATCTGATTTTTAGGTTCTACCACTACTCAATATATGGCAAGAGCTCTTGTGTAGACTGGAAGTTGAATGCATCATGGACAGTCTGAAAGGCACTCTGTGAATGTTGACAATACAGCCTTTGGATGTCTAGGCCATTCCATCCAGTCCCTCCCTCTCTGAAACAACTCAAAAAAGTTAACAGATATGAGATGAGGTCATGGATCTGATGATATATTTATAAAGCAGTTTACTAGTCATAAGTCTGATGACATGACTATAAACAGGTCACTGACCCTTGGCCCTAGTTGCTCTTAATCAAAGTACACATATGAGCAACTTTGCATTTGAACATATCAATTGCTTTTTTTTGCTTGTTTGCTTTTTTCACATGACAACTGCTATGTAAAAATTCAAGACTGGCACAGACAATGAATAGCAATTCATAATTTGTGTTTAAACTGAGGATGCTGTTCCACTCAGTTGTGCCCCTTCAGATGCCTCCATCACTCTCCATATGAATGGTTATGTAGGTCTTCCAGCAGAGTTGCACAGTGGGCAGTAGTTTGTTAAGTACTATACCTGCAGTCTCCAGGCAAGCTGCCCACTCAGAGTATCTGGTAGAGGCATATGCTAAAACAAGAAACAGTGCTAATTTCTGCAACTCAGAGTAATATGGAAATCATACTCTTCTTTGTTGGAAAAAAAATCCAAATCAATAGCATCCATCTGTCCCATGCCATCCATTTGACTGACATGACACCTGTTTACCCCACCCTCTACCTTGTCAATATTGAATCCATAATGTGGATCAACACAACCTTTTTGGCTTGACCCTAAGGATCTGTGGCAAAATATGATCAGTGCTTCTCATGGTTGTAACCTAATGATCCACCACACTAGCAGTTCAGGAAGCCTAACAAAATTAAACAAAGAGGCATTCCTTGCAATCTTTTGTGAGCTGAGTGGTGGGGTTGCAGATTTTCTTTTTTGTCTAAATTATTTAATTGAAATCACATGCATCATATCTGATCAGGTCTAACAAATATGACCATTGTATTTAATCACTTCAACATTATGCAGTCATTCTAATAAAGCAGAATTTCATATTATCATCAGTGAGTTTACCCTTATCATTTGGTTTTGCTTTATATATTAATTATTAAATAGTTTCATCCCTATCATGCACAAATATCCTCTTCTTACATATAACACTCCCCTTATGTTTTTTTACCTGTCTCCCCCTTTTCTCTCTACCCTTTACTTTGCCATACTGTATCCCACTTTTCTTTTAACCCTTTAACCCAACACTTGTTGCCAGCAGTCCATCCTATTTGTCTTATCCAGCAGTCCATAAGGAGTGTGTCTTGTCTTCACTTCTATTCATTATTATTTGTGGACAGAATATCACTGCAGAGCTGAGTTTTTGAGGATTGCATCATTGTTAGTTTAGAAGTGATGTTAGCTTCTTTGCCTTGTGTAATTGAGATTCTAGCATGACCTGCAGTGATTCACCTTTGAGTGGGAAGAGCTGGAGACCAAAATTAGCAGTTGTAAATCAGAAAAATGGCATTCTTCTGAAAAAGTGGGGACCGCTTTCTATAGATGAGAAAGGAGTAGCTACCTCATGTAGAGGAAATGAAGAGTGCTGAGATCTTGTTCACTAGTGAGGACAGAGAGGATCACAAGTGTTATTTAATAGCTAGTAAGTAGAAATCAGATTTCCCCACAGTTGCTGGGCTCACTGTCTGGGTAACAGAGTATGGAAATGAGCTATAAGTGTGGAACTGTTTGTGGCACTTAGTGCGAATGATGCCATGGGCTAGTCCCACAGGTGGTGTACTTGATGCAGACTACTAGGAGAAGGCCTAGCGGCAGACACAGGATATTCAAATGAGGTTGGCTTACAGTTAGAAGTGCAAGACCTAATCCCTTTAGTCAGAACACACTGAAAAATAAATTCCATTTCTCACTAAAACACGCTTGCAAAAGAAGCTGTTACACCTTTAAAATGTGTTTTGCAGTAAGACAGCTTTAGCTCTTGCACCAACACTCCTGGTACACTTACACTAACTTCAAGGTTGCTATATTGTAGACTATAAGAAATGCATGCATGTACCTATCTGTGCTCGGAGGTGTAGTGGAACTGAAACGGTGACTGCAGGGAAAAAGAGGTCAAGGCTATGGACTTTGCATCCCACACATTCACAGTTTCAGTTTCAGTCTGCTGCTAAGATCATGATTATAGTCCTCAAAATTTCATCAGTTGGTGGTGCTGCGGTAGCGTTGTCGCCTCACAGTTAAACCTTGCCCGTTCAATTCTCAGTTAGAGCGTCTTCTGTGTGTCGACATGCGTGAATGGGCATTCCTTTGTTGAAGGTTGTGCGTTAGGCCCGGCAAGCCAGCACGTAAAAATCAACTGCCAATCATTAGCGGACTGGAGTTCCGCTGTGGCGACCCCTAACCGGGAAAAGCCAAAAGACAGTTTATGTAGAGAGATAACCTCAGTCAGCTTGCCTGGACATGCCTGAGGATCCCACAAGATGACCTAGGGACAGGGATTATAAGTCTGGTCTACCCTATTTAGTTTGCTAAGACCATGGCAATCACTATGATAAGTATTTTAGAAAATAAGTACGTCCACTTCATTTTTCTAAATGCAGTCACTGTCCTCTCAGTTCACCATGACAGAGCCTGCACATTTCAATGCTGAGGGTGAATTCTCTTACTTGCATACAATGAACGCTGACTAATTCTCATATAACCTTTAGTTCAAAGTAGCTTAAACCCTTCCTTTCATTTACTTGTTTTTAGTAGCAGATAGGAATTGGATCCATAGTAAGTAAAACAGAGTGTTTTGATTTCTGCAACTTGCACATTATGCATATATATATATATATATATATATAAAATTAGATATAGATAAATATCCAAAAATGATACATATGAAAAAGTGGTTAGATAGCAAGGCAACATCAATTCCTACACTTACCAGATACTGATTTACTGCTACAGTTCCCTTACAAAGTACAGAAGTATGCATGCCAATTATACCGCAATGTGCAAATAAGAATACGCATTTCATGTAATTATGATTCTGTTTCTGGAAGCTGAACTTTTCACATCAGTACACACAACAAACAGGAATGCTGGTAGACAGGTTTTAGCCCTTCAGATGCTTTGAATGGAAACGAGTGCCCCCCTCCCCTTTTTTGAGATAATGACAGTGAATTATACACTAAGATTAGAATGTTAAATTTACCATCTTGTCAGTTTGCAGGGCAGCCTGCCTAAAATCTACCACCCAAATGTAATAAGTAATCATTATGTTCACCGCAGGCAGTAAAACAGTAATTGGAGTGAAGTTTCTACAAGTTAGGAGGCAGCTCCAGTCACATTTTCATACCTGAAAACAAACATACTGTTTTTCAAGGCAACGCATTTCAAACAGAATAAGCAGATCTGTGACTTTTTCCCTTTTGGCTCTAAACAGCATAAGATGAGAATTATATTGCAAGAATGCATAATTGCATCACATAGTCAAGATTAAACAATAGTAAGAAGAAGAGGGCAAGATTTGTTTAATTTGAATGAATTTTGTTCTCCATCACTATGGCTGTGTGAATCATAGACGTATCAGAACTGTACAACTGCCTTGTTTTCTTAATGACAAGTAATATGTGAGGTAAAATATACTATATCGTGATTTCCCAAATGACATATTCCCTAAATACCAAACTAGTGTTAATAAGATACAAGGATAAGAACTGCATATCTGCACAGCCACCCTACAGTTCCTACACTTTATATTTATACTTGCTAGCAAGGATGTGTAAGACTTAGGGGGTAATTAACTGTCTGTAGCTGTTCAAAATGGATTTATCATTGTCTGCCTTCAAAACTGTACTCCTACTCCAGACAACCTCATCAAAATATAATAGCAAAGGATGGCATAATATTATAATGAGTGTCATTTTAACTTTTATTTTGAACATTATGTCTTCTTTTATTCTCTGTTATCAATAAGGTGGAGGTCTGTGATCTTTTGACAGCATCCTTTCTGTCACTGTTAAAAGCAAACACCGGTAACACTCTCTAGAATTCTGTAACCCTGAGGGGTGCAGAGGGCACAAAGTACATTGTGGTGTAGAAACACATTTCTTGTCTATATTTCAATAAATTTACTTAGTCAGTTTTAAGTAAATAAGACCCATTAAGCACAGCTGCTTGTTATTATAAATGACTCAGGAGGCTAATCTTGTTAGTTGAGTGGGTCAAGATTTGATAGCTTGCAAATGGAGGTTGTAGTACTCGAATCTATGTCCATAGGATATGCAGCTCACAGACGTTGCGTATTATACTATATCCTTTCTCCTTGCCAGTATATTAGTAGTCAGTGGTATGTCACAGTAAAACTATCATTCTGTTTCTTCTTATATTGTAGAAAATGTTATTAATATAAAAGCTTAGTGCAGACAGAGTTTTAGGTACTTCAAATGTTACGATGGACAACTTTTCATTAATCATGTTCCAGCATAAAATGTAAAATGAGCATCCTCTCAAATGAGATACAATCCATCACTCATAATGCTGCGGTTCGCTATACAATGTCAGTATTACAGGTCAATTCTACTGAAGAAACTGACCACACTGTGTTAGCTACTGCTGCAGATCATTCACAATACTGTAGGTCATAAGCAAAGGTGAAGAGTTGTTATATGTAGCAAGGTGTAGCCAGGCATACACTATCTACTCTACAGAGTACATTTTTTTTATTTGCATCGCTCAGAAATATTGTAGCTTTTTTCAGGCCATATTATTTTTCCAGCTGTCTAAGTTAATTCCTCTAACAAAAAGTAAATAACTTGCATACAGAGAGGGTTGAAATTCTAAAAACAATATCTTTAATAGTTTTAGGAGTAACTGCTGAAATGGTGTTTATATTTATTAACTGCTGGAAGGGACAACATGTTGAAAAGATATGTCAATGTGTTTGTAATGCCAAGTGGGTAAGAGGGAAGTGAAAAGAGTTTGTGACTACTGTGACATCCCACCACTGGCCCAGTAATCAAGGATCTTCAATCCTCACCACTGACAACAGTGGGGGATGTACATTGGGAGGATGACATGTACACACACACTATTTCCAGATGCAGCTCTCTGCATCAAATGCAATTTTCCTTAAAAGCACACAGAGACCACAAGCAGTCTGGGGCTGGTTTTACCCTCTTTCTCCATATCTCCAATAAGACTTTCCACTGGCATAGCTATAGAGTTGAGATCTCAACTGTGTGGCCAAGCCAAGACCTCCAGCACCCTCTCTGTCCAACCAGTTCTTTTTGTCCCTGCCCAAGTAGCTCACACACACACACACACACACACACACACACACACACACACACACACACACACACACACACACACACACACACACACACACTCACACACACACAAACACACACATTTTGAGGTTTGATTTACACAAACATGCATGCACACATGCACACACACACACACACACACACACACACACACACACACACACACACACACACACACACACACACACATGCACACACAGACACACACACAAACACACCTGGGAAAGTGGGAAAGGCTGGCACAGGTTTACTAGCTATGCTCCCTTCTGCCCAGACTATAAGGTAGTTATTACTGCCACCAACCAACTTTTTATCAGCTACTTTAAGGCCCTTAACAAAGGGTGTCCAGTCTTACTATGTAATGTTATCATCAATATAAATGGTAGTTTGACCAAGAGCAAGGCTACTTGGAGTTGCCTACACAGTGTCACCAAATAAATATGCAAGTACTCTCAGAACTTAAATATGTCTCACAAATATCAGCCATAATGAAAGGTTTAAATATATTTAATAATGAATAATAAAAAAAGTAAAATACTCAGTATATAATCATAGTAACATCAGAGTTCAAATTCACAGAAAACATTTAAAACAACATTGCAGGACAGTCTCAATAAATAAAGGAAAGGTCTAAAATATACTTCACTATATACCTGACTGAATCTAAGAGAATTACTACACCCTAGTTAACTTACTTAAAGAGCAAGCAAGGCAGATGTGGTGAGTGAGTCTTCCAGCTGATGTTGTCAGCTCAAAGAAAATGCAGAATACTCAGTCTCTCTCAGAGCGTTCTTAAATTAATATCTCAAATATTATTGCTGGGATAGCTTGCAGAATGAAATCATTTCTTATCATCTGACTCTATCCCAGGTGAAAAACAACCACTGATCCAGCTAGTAGCATTTAGTATCTGTAGAAATAACCAAACAAACTGCAGTAAACCACCAGGAACAGTGTTGCAAAATCCAATAGAAAAAAGGCTCACAAATTAGAAATGCTTAATTTATTTAAACCAGATAAAAGCGTTTGGGATGTACCCTTCTTCAGTCATCAAAAAGTATATTTCACTTATTGTCATCTCATTTTATATTCTCAAAGGCATAATGGCACATGACACAGCCAACCAATAAAAAGAAACATCATATTAACAGATAATCTAAAAAATAGATGATACCAACAATACAATATAAAAAAAATAACTATATATGCTTGCAGAGCATGGTAGCACACATTTAGAGTTAATATTTATGCATTTTCGTATTTCTTATATTTCATTTGCTTTTCATTGAATATGATGCTGGACACAACTTTAAATTTAAAGTCTTGGAAGTCATTTATAAAAATATAGGAGGGGGTGATATGATTAATAGATTGGATATAGCTGAATATGGGTGGATAACCAGACTAGAAGCTGATAAGTTTCCTGGTTTAAACAACATGGTTACCATAAAGCCTTACTTAGTTGAAAAGCAAATGAAATATAAGTAATATGAAAATGCATAAATATTAACTCTAAATGTGTGCTATCATGCTCTGCAAGCATATATAGTTATTTTTTACATTGTATTGTTGGTATTATCTATTTTTTAGATTAATTATCTGTTAATATGATAAGCTTTTTATTGGCTGGCTGTGTCATGTGCTATTATGCCTTTGAGAATATAAAATGAGATGACAACAAGTGAAATATAATTTTTGATAACTGAAGAAGGGTACATCCCAAAAGCTTTTATCTGGTTTAAATAAATTAAGCTTTTCTACTTTGTGAGCATGTAGTATCCACCTGGAAAAATACATAGACAGGGCTTTTCTTTGATCTAAGGGGCTGGCATAATGGTAAAGCTGTTTACCTCAATAACACAAGGTACAGGGTTAGATTCTCACCATCGAAAAGGGACATTTGCTAGGCTTAAAATGGCCGACAAAGGCAGCTAGCCTAGTATTTACCTATGAACATGTCTCATTTTGTAATAACCTGTCACTCATTCTTTTTCTGAATTAGTCCATTTCAGTGTAGAGCAACAAGCAGGTAGAAACAATGGAATATATTCACACACAAAGCTACATGGACATCAACCATAGGTGCTGCAACTAATGAAAGTTATATAGTGGCAGAAGAAACACATGGCACAATGAGGTGCTGGACATAAGGCAAAAAGAGAAACTCGCTATTATCTATCTGTACTTTTGGAATCACTCCAATCTCTGAAAAGAAGGTGACTGCTACTGACTGTCCTCCCTCACTGTCTAGCTGTTGTGTGTTATTAAAGTCATGTAGCAGTGTACACAAAGCATAAAGAAGAATTATTTTTTTATGGTGTATACTGCCCATACCGCAATGTGGATGTCCCATATCTGCAGTTTGCACTAAATTGGAGCAAAGGAGATACTTGTATTTCACTTACTCTGTGTTCCTACAACTGCGCAATAAGTATATTCAGTGTGAGAGGAAGCCATCATCTTGAGGTCTGCAGAAGGATGCAGCCCTTTTGCAACAAACTCTTTGTTAAATGTTAGTTGAGAAGCTGCTGAATGATGACATGAATTATTGGGAAGATGTGCTGCACAAAAGTGAGGACAAGCAGTAGGTCTGTGGTCAGACAGTCTTCAGGAGGTTGCAGCACAGGTACTGTAATATCAACAGTACTTAGATTCAAATTTGAACATGCAATTTCTCAGGAATTTCACTAAGAGATGAGCATGGATGCAATTAGAATACAAGAGGAATACTGCATGATCTTTATAGGAGTATGGCAAACTTTTGAAAGAAGCTAACTTCATTGCTAAAGGTTTCTTTGCATAGCTCCATTAATTTTTGCTCTTCACATGTCCACTACTGGATAGTAGAATGTGAGGCCATCAGGACCTGGTGCTCCTCCTGTTTTTGTGCTTCTGAATTTAAAGTTGAGGGGTGGCAGATCAGGGAGTAGCACCAGGTGCAAAATAATGTAGCTAAGGCCAGATAAGACTCTGGTAACAGGCACTGACATGGTGATAGCTTTTACGCTACTCTACACCCAGTCCTTTTCTATGGGTTATTTTGAATATCTTTATATTTATACTATGGTGAGTAATTTATTTATTCATCATACTGCCACATGGATAAAATGCCTGTATGGCTGCTGAATTATTTGGAAAGGTGGCCATCCAAAATCGATTACATTTATGGAATACTTAAACAATCATATATTTGGCCAAGAGTTTAGATTAAAAACAGAACTATTCAGCATTCATTTTTTTTTTTTTTGAACAACATGGTTATGAAGACTTTTGGTGGTTCTCTGATTGTTAAAGATGTATTTCATTTTATTAGTTAGTATTCACTAACTATTATTTTAATCACTATAATTTACAGCTTGAGTACGGATTTTTTGAAGTACTTAGGAGTATAAGCACTATAATAAACTTGAGCTTTGACCAGACATTGCTATGCATATGTCTGATACAGGAAAGCCAGCCACTCATCTTGAATGTTTTTTTCGAATCATCCAGAATAATTCCAAGACTCAGAGACAAGATAATTGGCTATGTAGAGTGTGTCATTCTAGGTACATCCAACATGTGTCATCTTGGAATGAGATGGCTGGCAATCCTCTCTGCTTTGCCAGGTATGGCCTGCACTTCTCTTACCATGGTTTTCACATTCTAACTAAATTATTTGCTGACTCAGACTCTTTAATAAGAATAGTCCAAGTTTTAAGTATTTGTGCAGCTTGTGTGTATAGTTATAAATACATGGTTTCCAAGTAATGGAAGTTAATGGAAGTACTGCCTTTATTCCTGGCTTGAGTTCCAATCACTTCTTCAGGCCTAATGACTATTGTGTGAGATTATTAGTATCAGTATTTCTCAAGGATATCATCACCTCGTGATTTTTTCAGAACACCACCCTAAACACTTTGTAGCTAGCTATAGAACACAATCGTATGTCCTCCGGCTGAAATCCCAAGTAAACTCAATACCTTTCTACTTGAGGGCTTCATTTATCCATCAATAAACTGGCTGACTAACACTGCCAATGGTTATCATGCCCAGTACTTCCTTAACATCATAAATGCTTACTCTCTTTTTCAAATAGTTAGCCAACCTACTAGGGCACTAATACCTTTGATTTTGTCCTCACAATTATAGCTACTTCTTGCACACCTCAGAATGCGTCACCCTCCTTTATAAAACCAAACCATACATTTGTGATATTTTCCATTAACACTTGTGGTGTTTCTCCTGTAAATATATCTGTGTTTATGGACTATTCAAAAGCAAATCTTCCACACACTTTTTTTAAATATATAAGAGCTTGAGGGAGCCTTTATGAAGCTCAAAGCTTAGTATGAACTTATTATAGCCACTAAAACCAAAAATAACTTCAAATCCAAGCTAACAATGTTTGGACTTAATCCATAGTAATACTGACCCAAAGGAAATAGCTAATATCCTAATGAACAAATTAAATGAACTTTTATTTCAACCACAAATATAGCTGGCCCACAATTCCACACTCCCATTCACTTTCTTTAATTACTATGTAAGAAGTTCTCTCAGTCCTCTCAAAAGATAAGAACACCTCATCCATGAATCCTGATAATATACCATGTTGCCTGATTGTCAGTACCAAATATGGCCTTCTTGAACCTCTACTTACCCTCTATAATCTAAGCCTCTCCACTTGAAGTCTGGAAAACAGCCATTGTAATGCCATTACATGTGGGTGGCCCAGCCATTGACCCTGTTAACTATAGACCCATTAGTTTCACCACCAGGAGCACATTATCTCATACCTCATTAATCTGGACATTGAACATCTTTTAGCTGTATACCCTCATCAATTTGGCTTTGTCAAAGGAAGGTACTGTCGCTTTTCTTTATTAGTTTATTTCAAAATTTCACCAAAGCAATGAATGATTATTATGCTGCTCATCTGGATCTGACCAAGGTCTGTGACACTATTCCCCCTGCAAGGATCGATAGGCTTGTTAATCTTGTTAATCTGTCATTATGTTGTATGGTGGATAGCTAAATGTCTGGCAATGCCCATATTGTTGGAGTTGCAAGGGTTACATTTAAAAGCAAAAAAAAAGTTACCACTGGTGTATTACAGTGTTCAGCCTTTTCCTCTTTGCTATTTCTCAGACCATGAGGCCAACACTCCTGGTCTTTGATTCTCTAAATTTGCAGACAACTGAAAAATGGTATTGTTGGATCTTCTACTGACTCACAATTGCTTCAACATAGGTTAGACCATAATAATAGTTGACACAAAGACAATTGTCTAAATTAAAATGTGAAAAATGTAGCATAGTTTATTCTGATAAACAAAAATTTTCATGTGTCTTATAGGCGAGAAACCCTTCAAATCAGACACTGTTGTATAAGATTGTAGGCACTCTTGTTCATAATTCCTTATCTTTTGGCTATCACAACTCCAAAGTAATTCAGAAAGTCTTCTATTTTGCTCATGTAGGTTTCAGTGGCATCTTCTCTAGATCCAAAGAATTCGTAATTCCCATTTGCTCATATCTCTTCAGACCCATTATTTTTCTTTTAGATGAGACATTAAATCAATGTTCCTATCTACTTGAGATGGTTGTAGCTCTGGCGATGTTAAAGATCCCATGGCACCTATTGAATAGACTAAGTTCTCTGATGACCTGGCCAAATTTCTTCTAGTAGTGTAAATACCACTTCCGGTTTCTCCTGAAAAGAGGCCACTTACCTGGTGTGAATAACCCGGTTAACTAAGAATAAATAAAAACAAAATAAATACAATATAGTTCTCTCTTTGTCTAAGCATATCACTTAAAATGTCAGCTATCAGAGATTCATCACTAAGAATATCAGTGTTCTCAATAATCTTAGCTATCCAGAATGACTGACAGCCCTCTTTCTCTCTGTACTTAGCCATTTCTATACTATTACATGGGAATATTTTTCTAACCTTTTAATTGATGAAAATACAGTCCTTTCTGACCTCCTATTGCTTCACAGAATAAATGGTTCCCCAAGTACCAAGTTAAAAGAACTAAACCTTCAAAAAACAAGTAGGATATAATGTGACAAACGTATATATCAATGTACTCCCTACCACTGAAACAAACTTCTGCAACATATTAAGCAGAGTATTAACCTTGTTGCCTTCAAGGTAAACATAAATAATTTAATAGGCAACCTTAAGTTCATCCTGTCCATTTTGTGCTAACTTTCATGAGACTGGAGGGAAATTTTGAATATTGGTTATTGGCTAGCCTTGTAAAGGTCTGCAGACTGATTGTCTAGTACTTACCTATGAACTCTTGAAGCCATGCAATGTAAATGCCTATGCCAGTGAAAACTCTTTCATAAGAAATCCTGAGAAGCCACAGTATGGACTCACAATTGCTTAATCATTGAATTTTGTTTTGTTTCTAATAAATTCAGAAAGCTCTTTCATTTAAGTATTTATACCTTAGTCCAATATCAAGTAAAGTTTTGTAATTCTAAATTAAACATTTCACAATTCTCCTTCCTTGTTTGGAAAATTGTGTTTGATTGAATGTCTGTCTGTCTTTTGGTTATATATTTTAAAGAAATAAGAACATCCAAAGTGTGCCATGTGGTATATATATATATATATATATATATATATATATATATATATATATATATATAAAATCCAGAAAAGTAAAAGAGAAAAGTGCTTTAAACACGACCAATAAACATCCAAAACAAAGCACCTAGGAACCAGCAAAACGAAGCCACCAACATAGCGTAGATAGTAGCAAAAAAGCTTTTTTTATTTTAACATTTGCAAACCACCACATTTTCATCCTAGTATGTCCAGGACTTCATCAGAAATAAAAAATACATTGTATTCCCTCCTTATATACCTCTTTCCTAATTGCCTCGTGATCATAATGAGTCCCAATTAAATGAAATAATCCATAAGATTTTAATAATATATAATTAAAACACTCATGCTAAATTGCTGTAACACTTTTTCAATAAATACAATACATATTTATATAATGTTGCTGTACATTAGGATACTGAGAGATAATGATAGTCTTATCACATAAGGAGGTAAACTGATATTCTCATTGGCCTTTTCACCATGGAAAACTCCTAAGTTTTATTAAAAACCCCTGCCATAGAGACAGAGGCTAGCAAGCAATATGCCTAGAACTTTAATGTCTAAGATAAGCCTAACAGGGAATATGTTTGTATCTCATGTGCCCAAGTGGAAGATAAGAGTCCAGAATTGAGCCCCACCATATATCAGGCTGTGCCCACTCAAGGTGATGCTGACATGGTTCAGTGCAATAAATCGCAGTGATACTTTAACCAAATTAGACAAATACAAAGGACCCTTCTGAATCATTTTCTGGGGTGCCAGCAGGAGGATACTCCAGGTGTACTACAAGACATTATCCAGGCATGAAGAATGTTTTGGGAAGGTCACTACCTCCGAAATCATCAACCACCACAGATGTAGATATATATCTACTATGCCTGCATGCACTGTGTAGAGAAAGTCTCCTTTTCTGAATGTGAAAGTTTATCCACATCTTTTCTGAGTGGAAAATGGCTAAAGTCATATTATGGACAGGGTCAAGGGGGTGGCAATGGTTATGGAAGGCTTAGGAAAGCAACTCTGGTATGACTGGTGAGTGATTGGGGCAATTTGTACCAGCTGACATGATACTAAACCCAGTTAACAACCATGGTTTCTAATTCCCTGATATGTTAACTGATTCACCAAGTTCAATGGTACATCCAGCCTGAGGGAATAAACCAAACAAATCAGTTATGTTAGCCTTGATTAGGTTGTCCTTTAACAAAACATACTTTAATGAGCCTCCTAAGTTGAATCGCCCCAAGTTTATAGCTTGTTCTTACATGAGAGAGAAGATTTCCACACATGCTGCACAGGAGGTGATGATTCTTAAGCAGCATAACTAACTCTAAAGCCAATAAACAGCAAGGTAAGTAATTACAATTTGTAGTTTCAATCCCATTTAATTTAGTGGGCTGTCTGATAATGGTTCACAGAAGTGATCTGATCTGATCCAGCTAGCAAATAATTCTAAATCATAGTACTGCAAATGATGAACCACTTCCTGCAAGTTCAATGTGTGTGTCAATGTGATGTCACAATACTGTCATACTTGTTCATTGTTTGCAGTGAAGTGTGCAGTTGCAGGAGATCTACTGAAAATACCTGTTCACCAGAGCCACATTTTGTTCACAAGGAATCCAAATCAGATAAAGATGCTTCAGCATTAATTGGGAAGAAGAGAGATGTTTATTCTTGCTGGGCAACAGATATTCACAAAGGCTATAAATTTAACAACGTAGATGCAATAAAATACTTAAGCAGTGTAATACATATTAATGGGAATAACCTTCTTTTTATGTGCAGAATGCTTGGATTGTGTTATCGTTGGTGGCCAATGTATATATTTCCAGAGAGAGCATAATAATTAATAAAAAATGTTGGCATAAGTCTGGAGTAATCATTTCCTAGTAATGAAATAAACTATGCAAGGAGTAAAAGTTCGCTCTGCACATATAGGCAAATATGAATCTCCCAAGACAAATATTGATACTGTTGTATCTTGTGCATCTAAAACCTAATATGTAAGGGTAGCTCCCAGACTTGTCTAGGAGGATACACAAGCAATGGGCTTTACCCAGTTCTTTGACTAGTGACAGCCATTATTGTTGGCACAACTATGTCCACAAAAGAAAGGCTAGTGCGGCTCTTAAATTACTACTTTTTCAGTCATGTTTAAACCAGACATTATGGTTAATTTCTTACATGCTTCAATGTTAGATATACACAAGAAACCATGGCTGACCCAGAAACTAGTATATCACCAAACTGGAATGTATAAGAATCCCATATGTTAGCCTGAAGGCCTTTATATGATCATGTACCAGTGTGACTATGTTTACATGCAATCTATACTGATAACTCACACTAGGGTGTAACTTCTTCCAAAGATTTCTATCACTCCAGAGGACACAAGCTATATTAGGAAGATTACTAACATGTTAACACTGTGCAGTAACAGGCCACCAAGGAAAAAAGACTTCAGATGCTGATTGTGATCCAGCTGATTTGCATAGCCACAACATGCAGATTATGTCCTCAGGCAGCAGGAAACCATCAAGGAGAAGAGACCTCATATGCCGATTATGGTCCAGCTGATGTCCACGCGCACACCATGCACATTTTGTACTCAAGGTTTTTTTTGATGTGCATCATATTGATCACTGCTACTGCAGCAAAGGATTATATTCTGCCTAGAATGTAACAGCTGGCCAGTTTCCAAAGCTTCACGGCACCTTCCACATACCCAAACTGTCAAACAGCTTGAGCTGAGCTGACTAAAAGACAAATATGATCATGAAGCTCTTCACAGCTTTACTGCCACCAAACAGCATGCTCCTCTGAGGCTTTCAAGGATCAATGGTAGGCTTGTACTTTCCTTTGCTGGGCAGGCAAGTTCTCCTTGGAGAAAAAAAACTTCCATTTTCTTAGTTTTGTTGTTTTGTTAATATTTTATTACTTTTCCTCTTTAGGAAAATTAGTTTAACACTAGGAGTTTTGTGCATTAATGACCTGTCTCAGGACTATAACATACTTTCGAACAGAGCACTCTTTTTTTTTTTTTTTTGTCAGTTTAAAAAACATATGAAGTAACTGAAAACTTTGTAATGTGGAGAAAGTGTTTTTACTTTTTTTTTTGTTCCTAATGTATCCTTCGTGGAATGAGAGTGTTTACAGGCAATTGCTCCTTGTCTTCCTGAGGAAAGAGGTACCATTTTCAGCTTCACCATGAAACAGACTACTGATTTCATGGTAGGCCTATCTTTCAGTCATAAAAAGAAAAAAAAAGTTAAACAAGCAGTCTTTGCCACCATAGCAAGCTAGCAATTTCCCTAAGCTGCAGGTGGGTGGCTCTGCTGTGGCCATTTGTAATACCTCATACCATTTATCTTTTAACCCAGACAGTGGCTGTGGTGAGCACTTGCAGCCATTATGGATCAGGGGTTAGCCATGCTCTCTGCAGCTGTTAGGGTCCCCTTAGTGGGCAAGGAAGAGACATTCTTGCTGATCCTGAGAGGGGGGAACCAGGAAGGTTTACCTGTTGTGTCAGAAAGCTGTGCCCATCCCTGGGGAAGAAGCTGCTGCTATTAGTAATATGGTTGGCACCACTGTTCATGTCAAAAAGAAAACAAAAAACAAGCGTATATCTACTCCTCAAATTTCTTTGGATAGCAATAGTTTACTGAGTTGGATTTACAGTTTAATTCAGGGTATTTATCCTTCTTATAAAGTAGTTTCTGGTAAAAGAAAGAAGGATTTCTGTCTTCATGAAGCGATTCAAGATTCTGAATATGAGCAGGAAGATGCATGGATGAATAAAGGGTTTTCCCTCAGATTTCTGATTCAGACATGGAGGACAGCTCAGTGTCTTATTCTCCCTGTGAGGGTTTGTCTTTCTCTCAGACTATTGCTATAATTTGCCAGTGTTTTCAATGGGAGAACACTGAGGTTTCTCTGTCCCGCAAAAGATACTATGACATGTTACAGAATGATTTTCCAGATCCTATACCCATTCCTCCTGTTTTATTTGCTTTAGAGGATGTGTGTATAACAGCCTTCAATTTTCCTGATAGTCAGACAGCTACCCCTAAAAACGCAGATAGGACATATAAAGTTCCTCAATCTTTTACATGTTATACACTATTCCCAAACTTGGCCCAGCAGCTATAGCTTTAGTGGATCGCACTACTGCTAAGCACTTAGTTAATTCTAATACTACTCTTTCTGATAAGGATTGGAAAATTACAATATGTATGGGGGGTAAAGTGCATACTTCTGCAACTTTGATTTTCATAATTTTAAATTGCCAGGTACATATGTTAAAGTTTGTTCTAACAAATTCTGAAAGTATGAGGAATGTTTTATCATAAATTTCTTTGTGCAGGGAAAATATGCTTTATGTATATATATGTATATATATATATATATATATATATATATATATATATATATATATATATAGATGTATATATATATATATATATATATACATATACATATATATATATATATATATATATATATATACACACACACATACACACACACATATACATATATATATACATATATATACACATATATATATCTAATATCCAGGGTACTTCTGAAAATTCAGAAGTAATCCCCTAAGATCACTGTGGTGACTCGATATCCCTTCTTTTAGAATGGCCAGGGGCAATTACCAAAAGCTTTTTCACATATTGGATCAACTAGCACAAGAACAGGAGTGTTAGATATATTAGCATCAATGATCTACAACTGACTTCCTGGAAGATGGGGTCATAAAGCCTGCTTCTAGAAAAACATATTTTAGCAAATGGAAAAGGTTTTCTAGTTGGTGGCAACAATGTAACTGGCACCCATTTAGAACTATTTGTTGTCTGGTTTTACATTATTTGTGTGAGCTACTATTATATGCTGTTTCTGATTCCTCTGTCAAATTCATTTATGAGCCATTTCAGCATGTTTGCCCATGGATCCTCCTCTTTCAATGCAGTTTCATGTCAAATATTTTTGAAAGGGGCTTAGCATAACAGGCCTCAAAGAAAACTAATGGCCCCTCCTTTAGATCTTAATTTTGTATTAGAGAAGCTAACACTTGCTCCATTTGAACCAGCTGACCTGTCTGACTTTGATTCTTAACATGGAAAACAGTTTTACTGATTTCTCTGACCACTACAAAAAGGATATCTGAGTAGAAAGCTGTTATAGTGAGTCAACCCTATCTCATTTTCCACAGGAATAGGATGTCTTTCAGAACAACTTCTTCTTTTATTCCTAAACTGGTATCAGAGTTTACTTTAAACTATCCATCTGCCTGTTTTCTTCCTTAAACTGGTATCAGAGTTTACTTTAAACTATCCATCTGCCCATTTTCTTCCTTGAACTAAAAATGAGGGAGAAAGGATAATCCATTCATTGGATGTCCACAGACAACTCAGGTACTATCTTGACAGAGCAAAATGTTACAGATCTACAGATCAGTTTTTCATTTATTGTGAAGTTAAGAAAAATGGTTGTCTAAGGTTATGGCCTTTTGTTATACTCACCATAACAAATATATTCCAGGAAGAGTCAAGACACACTATCAGAGCCATGGTTTTAACTATGGCTTTTTGGAAGGGGTTGTGTTCTAGAAGTATTTACGTTTTTATTTATTTATTTGACATTTGTTTACCGGTAAAGTCCGACTGGGTATGAGCCCATTTTCAGTGGAGGCCCAAGGAAAAAAATCTCCAGAGGCAATTGGCATAATTACATTGATTGCAATAATGTGTTACAAAACAAAACAGGACAGTTCATACATAAATAACAAATAGAACCAACATTAGTTCAAACAATTTTACAATAATAAAAGTTTTCTTAAGGAAGGTAAATCCATGAAACAAGTGGATTTTACAGATTATATGATTCGGATGTAAATATGCTGGAAGATAGGTAAATGAGAATTAGTTGTTATAATATGCTTATTTTGTAGGTCACGTATAACAGGGATGAAAGAAGAGAGGAGAGGGATTACAGAGGAGGAAAAAAGAGTAAAAGGAGATTAGGTATTAAAGAGTAATGTGTGAGGTATGTATAGGGAAGAAGCAAAAGGAGAAATAATGATCGGGGATATATAGTGTTGAGGAAATAGACGGACAAAGAGGAGGGAATAAGAAGTTAGGTTCATGGAGAGGAATTAGAGTAAAAGGTTAAGGGTTCAGTAGACAGACAGCAGTCTAAAGGAAGGTACGTCAAACAGACTGAAGGGGAAGAGTGAGAATGCTACCAGGTTGAGTAAGAGAAGAATAAGGAATGAAAAGAGTTTATGGTTTGGGGGGAGAGAGGAGGTGGAGTAGTGAAAGAGAAAATATATAGTTACATATGATGGGCTTTAGGGGTGGAAGGATGTTGGGTGGGAAGCTAATTGACAAGAAGAATGCATCTTAGCCAGGGTTAAAGCATGGGCAGAGCCAGTTGTTAAATGGGTGATTCTTAAGTAGATTTTTGAAAAGAGTGTGGTTAACTGTAGTTATGATAGGTTGAGGGGTAGTGTTCCAAATTTTGGAGACATAGTAGGAGTAAAGAGTGTTCCCAGCACTATTGTTGGATTTGGTGATTTGTAGTAGAGACTTATAGAAATGAAGGACCCGATTTTTGGTATAGGGTAGGAGAAATTTTGCAGAGCAAGGGATTTTTCTGGTCAGTGTATCAGTTTGTGGGCAGTGATGAGCTAGGTATAGGTTAAATAGTGGGGCAATTGTAACCAGTTGAGTTGTTGTACGGCAGAGCAGTGGGGGGAATCTGTGTGGGGAGTTTGTAGGAAATTTGGCTATTTTGTTTTGCTAAATTTGTTTTCTTTAGATTACTAAAAGTAGGGGAGGCATATAGCAAAGTATAGAGTAGGTAGATTCTTGCAATTGCCTGTATTGTAGTGTTGGTGAGAAATGGTTTGATTCTGAATAGTGTTCTTAGTTTTATATGTGTCTTTTTGATATCTTGAGAAAGATGTTTACCAAATTGCATATTATTGTCAATTAGAACAGCTACAAGTTCTGTTTGGGATACTGTAGTTATTCAGGTGTTGTTGGAGGAATAGATATGAAATGAAGATGGATAATCTATGGAATTGTTGGGTCAAAAGACATAAGTTTAGTTATACTTTTATTAAGAATCAATTGTGAATTAGAGAGCCAGGACTCAACAGCAGAGAAAGACCACTGTGTTATGTCTTCAAGTTGTTGTTGCGTACTGAACAATAGAGGCAAGGTGGGTTGCAGTGTGAAGTTTATTGATAAAAATATTGAAGAGTCCCTAGGGACCCCCATGGTGACAGATAAAAGACAAGAAAAATCTTGGTGCCATTTTACAGCTTGCTGTTGACCAATAAGGTAGTTTTAGAACCATGAAGAGTGACTGAGCTTTAAGTCAGAGAATTTATAGAGGTGTTTCTGGTCAGAGACAGTTTCAAAGGCTTTGGCTAGATCCAGGAAGATGGAAGATACTAATTTATCTTCATTTCTGTATTTGTTGATAGCATTTGTAAAACTTAGAAGGGCAGTAGTGGGTTATGATTTGGGCAGAAACCATGCTGTATATTAAATAGGAGATTGTTAGGTAAGAGATAGTTCATGAGTTGGGTGTGTATGCATTTTTCTTGTACTTTAACTAGGGGAGATAAAATAGTGTTTGGGTTGTAATTGGAGAATTCAGTAGAGTAGCCTCCCTTATATAGTGGGATAATGTAAGATATTTTCCAAATAATGGGAAAGTAGTGTTCTGAGATAGATAGGTTAATCAGAAAGGAGCTAGGATAAGAGATGGCATCAGCTGCTAGTTTAAGATATTTTCTATGTAAATTGTTAGCTGCTGGGGGTGGAGGTTTAAGCTTGCTGAGCAATATTTTATAGCATTGCTTTGGATACGTGTGAAGAAGAAGGTAGCATTGGCTTCAGTGGGTGATACTGGCATTAGAGGAGCACTGCTGTTGTTCATAGAAAGTGATAGTATAGAATTACTAGCTGTATCGCTTGTGGTTGATGGGGTTGGTGTCGAAGGTTAGGTAATCTGAAGGAGTTTTTTTTTAATAGATAACCAACAGTGTTGTGGATTGTTGTGGTGTTTTTGCTGAATTTCACTATAGTATTTTTTTTGTCTTGCTTGATCTGTGAGTTGGCATTATTTCTAAGTTGTCAGTAGTGTCCCAGGTTGACTTGGTTTTATTGGTATACCACTGTGCCCAGGCTGTATCTTCAGTTTAAGTAGTAGTTTGATATCTTTTGTTAGCCAAGGAGGATACTTTGATTTTACTCTTCTAGTTCTGAATGGTGCCAGTTTGTTTAATATGTTATGGAATGTGGTATTAAAGTAATCTACAGCAATATCTAGGGGTAAAGGTCTAAGTGAGGTCCAGTTACAGAGTTACAGGTTGGAGATAAAGGTTTGAATGTTAAAGTCTTTTTTGTTATGAATTTGTTGATAGGTAGTATTTCTGGGGGGATGCAAATGTTGTCTAGGTAGGTAGATTGGGAGGTGGTCACTAATGCTGTCAGGGAGGCACCCTGAGTGATAAGCATAAGACGGTTTGTTAATTAATATCCAGTCTAGAATAGATTGTCTTTTTGTGGTTCTGTCTACTCTGGTTGCAGGTTGCATTACTTGGTTGAAGCCATGCAGGCTAATGAAATTAGTCATGTTTTCTGAATTGCAGGAGAACCAATCGGTGTTAAAGTCTCCTATTATGATGGTTTTATGAGGAAACATTAAGGATGTCCAGTGAAGCATTTCTTCAATTATAGTGAGGTTATTTCTAGGAGGAATATAAGTACCTATAATGGTTAGGTATTTATTGAAGATAATTTTGAGTTTTTTAAATATTTCAGCGTTACTGAATGCTGTGACTTTTGGTTCTAGAAGTTTTTATAAATAATGGCTATTCCACCTCCATGTTTATCTTTTTCCATTAAACCTATGTATGTTATAACTGGGGGAGAATTTTGTTATTTATTTCTGGCTTCAGCCAGGTTTCTGTTAATACTGCAATGTCAGGGGAGTAGTGTGAAAGGCTGGCATGGAGTTTATGCATCTTATCAACTATGCATGCTCCTGAGATTCATGTTAATGAGTAGTAGGTCTGTACCTTTAGTGAAAGTATTTATTACATTGTGGGGCAATACTGTTGGGGAGTTGAGGGGTTTCTGTAGATAAGTTTTGGGGCCAGGGTTCAGGTGAATGTCACCGTTAAGTCTGAGACATGATACTAAGTATGAAAGTGAATTTCAGAGCTTTGTTATCAGTTTATTATGTTTGAGAGAATTTTGGGATGTGGAATGTAGATGTAAATACCTATATGTAAAATGTTCTATGTAGGTAATATTATAGAGGTCCGCTGTTATCTCAAAGTTTATGGGTTTTGTGTGCAGTGGGTGAGGGAATGATATGATATGGAAGGAGAAAGTGTTGGACAGCTGACTGTGATAAGATGTTTGGTGGGTGGCTAGAGAAAGAAGTATGATGGTGACTGTGCATAAGAATAACATTTTTGATGCTTGGGAAAGTGGGAGGTTATCATTAAAATTAAAAATGGAAAGAGCTAATTGTGTTAGTGTTGAACTTATGGTTGCAGAGAACTGTAGTGATGTGTGGTGACTAGTAGCAAATTAATGGATAAGGACAGGAAGAAGGTGGATGAGTGTGTAGATACAAGGTGGGTTTAGTGTGGGTGTGGATTATGCGGTGGTGTTTGTGATTGGATGTTGGTAATTTGTGTGTGTGGTTAGTTTGAAATACATTTAGATGCACTGGGATTGGGTGGGATTTGGGGGTATGGTAGGTGAACAGATTGGGCCCAAATAAAATGAGGGAGAACAGAGTGGGCAAACCCTGGCCACAGATTCACCAAGCAAAGACAAGCTGCAGAAAAATTATCTGTAAAGTAACAGACAGCAGTTCATTGTCAATATTCCCAGAATACAATTACACTAAAGCATGTAACAACTTCTCTAGTTTCTCATCCCTACTTAATTTGCAGACAGCATCCTGCGTGTAATGTATGGAACATAGAATATCTTGTTTACTGGGGTATGTGTTTATGTGGTACAAATCTTAGCAAGAAACTATGTAAACGGGCAAAAAGTTAAAGACTATGTAAATGGGCCAAAAGGTAAAGAAAAAAGACTAAACTTTAGTGGGAGAAGGGGGAGGGGGGACTTAACAATAGCATCCCAGTATGTGTGCACACCACTTCTCAGCTTCTGCCTATTTACAAAATTGAAAGTAACTCAACAGCTGAATCTCAGTGGGGTTAAGACATACATTGCAGAAGGAGCGTACTTTCCCAACTTAGGGCAATGTTCTTGCAGGTGTAGAGTGAATTTCAAGTCAACGTCAGAGCACAGGTGAAGGGGATCACTCATGGTTTGGCAATGAATAGACTTAAGTAACTGTAAAAGTAGAACAGTATAAGAGAAAGGGATTAGAGCATAAACCTGAGGTAAATGGAGAACTACCTTAAGTCGTATTGCTATCATTTCATTACTTTATTTAGAATGGAAACAGTGTTTCAAGGAAAACTATGCAGAGCACAATGTAAAAGAGAGAATAAACTTTACAGAAAAACAGCAAGAAATCATAGGCTTAAATAGACAATAACATCCATAAATACAACTGACATTCTATGCTAAAATAGCCATTAAAACAATACAACACTTCAAGTAATAGAACAGTAAATGCACTAACACAGTGGAAAAATGCACTCATTAAAAGACCAGAATAATGAGCATTTGAATTAAGTGAAAGCTACAGTAAACTAAATTGAGTGGTAACACAGACCAGACCATTGGAGTCCACAACAGTTAACTTAAAATGGCAGCTCTTTATAAGTAATATAGTCCAGGCTTTTACTATGCTTGTTACAGATAGCTGCAGAGGTAAATATTTGTTCAGATACTTATCAGTTGGCCAAATGCAGCAGGAAGACCATTGGCAGTTTACAAATTTTAACTTAATACTTGTATTCTAGAAGCTGCTACTTGGTCCTCTGTAGATACTTTTATTTAGCACTATAAGTTTGATTCCTTCTCTAGGACCATATCAAGCTTTGCTAAGACCATTGTCCAGGTAGAATCTTCTTCTTCAACCTCCTAGATGTAGTTAGCTATGACAATCTACCCATATAGCTAAGGCTACTGCAGCAGTAATCAATATGATGAACTTAGTAAACTTCTGTAAGTTAAACTTATCACAACAGTAGACAGTCAAATAGTAACTGATGCAGTAGCCATTCACTCCCTTCCTCCACCCCTCTGGTTTTTAGTGTTCTTTTTTTATCCCAGGATGCGGACAGTTATTGTTTGTTGTTCCTAGCATTGTCCTTTCAGGATGCATCTTCCCTTTCTCTGCTGGCAGAAAAGCTCTGGAGGGCTTAGTGCCCAAACTTGTCTTTTAGTCAGCTCAGCTTCAGCTGCTTGACAGTTTGGGTGCATGGAGGGTGCCCTGAAGATTTGGAAATCTTCCAGCTGCTATATCCTTGTCAAGATATAACCCATGTAGCCAAGGTAACTACAGTAGTGAGTATATGAACATCTACTGTTAAGGTAAGTTCAACGTAAGGATGAATAACAAACAAACCGGTTTCACCATGAAATGCCTTCTTCAGTGTTAAATAACATAAACTAGAAAAACAACATTTAAATAAAAAAATTCATGCTCCCATTAGCCAATCAAAGATGCTCATTAAGCCCAGGTGAAAATAACCCACAAGTCTGATAATCCATGATTTTTCTTTGTGATATGGAACATTATGCCAACCCATTTTGTTATTCCTATTATATGTAATTCTGTCAATCACAAAAAAAGTTAATTTAGCTTAAGAATGTTTTTTGACATGTTTGTATAGGGCATTACACTTTATATCACTCAAGTGTTCTGAAACCTGTGCCCTCAAAGGACAAGAAGTCTGTCCAATGTAGAAGGCTGAACATGTACAAGTGGCCAAATAAATGCCCCAAAAAAACTGCAATTGCCGATGACATATATATATATATATACATATATATATATATATATATATATATATATATATATATATATATATATATATATATATCAAATACCTTGGGAGTATTCCTAGATGTAAATTGTTTAGTTTTACCAACATACTTGCAAAAGGAGCATTGCCCACATGATTGGCACCCTTTTAAAAAATCACCTTCCATACGTGTTTGTTGTAAACCAATATCACATAAGATTTTTTATAATGATTAAACCAGTTAGCCAAAGTTTTGCCCCTGTAATAAAAAAGAGACCTCTAGAAGGAGTTAATTCACTTAACCTTTTGTCAGTCAATAATATAGCCAAATTTTTTGTACTATGTCAATAAAAAATGTGATATTGCTACCATAATTGATAACCAATCTAATTTGGCTATCTACAGGTTTTTCTTTGTGCTGACTTGTTAAAACATGAGCCAAATTATTGGCTAGGCTTGTAAGGGCTTCAGAGCCAATAGCCTAGTACCTTCCCATGATTCTATGATCCTATGACCTTACCGTAACAGTTCAGACCTATCCACTTTAGCCACTTCTTTCAGAGTTTGAGATATCCTATGGTAATCATTACCCCATTGCAGAATATGTTAACCATATCAACATTTTCCCAATCCAAATCACTACTGGAAGAACAAATCCATCTAAGTCTCAAAAATTGAGATTTTGGAATATTTTTGTTAATGTGATATAGATGACAGCTGATAGCATGTAACTATATTCCTTTTTAAACTACCACCATCAATCCCTGTCACTCCAACATCCAAAAATGTGATCTGTTTTAGATCTGAGTTAACTGTAAAGTCTATTCCCCATTTGTTTTCATTTAAATAGTCAACACATTCCCTCAAATATACAAGATCTGACCTCTAAACAAACCAACAATCATCCAGATATTTCTCCAAATGACAATTGCATCCAAGAAAATATTATGGGAATTATCATATATTATTTGCTGTTCAATAAAGCCCATAAATAAATCTGCATAGACTGAGCAAAAGATGCCCCCATTGCATCCCCTTAAGCTGTAAATAACATTCATCATGAAAATAAAAGACATTCTTAGTCAAGACATGCTCCACAAGACAAAGAAGAAAGGTATTAAAACCTGGGCTATACAAAGATAATCTGTCAAGCCAATATTCTAAGGCCACAAGTCTAGCCCAGTGGGCGATATTAGTGCACAAAGAACCCACATCCATTGTACATAAATATCATCCATTGTCTATCTGCATATCTTGTATGATGTTAAGAAATTTGGTAGTATCTTAGATACGAGAATGTACCCCTTTCAATAATGGTTTCAAATATTGGGTTAAATATAGAG